>NC_134274.1:5663845-6036043 GCF_031893055.1 Leptodactylus fuscus | reverse complement strand
AATCTACTTTCCTTGACCGCATGATCATGCGGGCAGCATCTGGCGGCAAGCACATGGACCCATTATAGTCTATGGGGTCCGATGTGCTTTCAGCTGGCACACCGCTTGCAGTTAGCGTCTTCGGTATTCCGTTCTAGGGGTCCCCGTGACGGAATACCAACGTAGATGTGAACCATCAAGAGGGTCCAAAAGGGTTCACATGGTCCATTGCAACCCTGTGAAGAGTTAAAGTGTCTTGTTTTGTAACCTTAGTGGTGGTCCAGGAGACCCCAGGTCTGGTAAAATCTAAGTGTGAAAGTTCTATTCCTGCTTCTTATTCCTTCCTTTACTCATTGGCCATCTCATACTCTATTTTCCTACTATTTCTTGTCTTGCCACTTGGGAACTAGAGACCAAAACTAAGGAACTGTTCACGATAACATGGATCTATAAAGTGTTTTTTTTTTTTCCTTACCTGCACTTGTGGAATTGCACCAGGGTGTGTCTGTCCAAACCTTATAGGGGCCAGTCTGCTGCAACTCCATTGTTTTATAGAGAAAACTGCAGAGGATTATGGGAAATGTCTATGGTATAAAAGACAGGAAGCTGGGGTGTGGTGGTGGAATAGACATGGTGGATAGAAGGTAGGATTATAATAGTGTGAGGTTGAAGGGGGTTTTTTTTGGGCTGTATACAATGTGTAAATTTTTTAAAGATTATCTTTGGGGTCAAAAATTGGACTTTCTTCTTGAAGTCTGATTGTTTTTGGAAAAATCCCATACTTTAGAAATCCTCAGTTCTGTGACCTATATATAGTCATACCTACAACATAGCTCAATAGACCTGCACCGTTATAATTGCCCTAGGTTCACGTTATCCGGGCTGATCGGCCTTAGAATGACATTTCTTTTTGGCAGACTGACAGGTTTTATAGACTCCGGGGTAGAAATATCAAAGTCGTTATTTGTGGGGAGGAAAAAGAGATATTTAGGTTTACACAACCAGAGGGCAATGGGTTCATCTGCTTGGCGTGAACCCAACGCCCTTCAACATTCCTGCCCTAAGGTAACACCTTCTACTATTCTATGGACTGTATACAACCAAGTAGCAAAACGTACTAAAAATAAAGCAGTCAGCGTACTCTCATTTCCTTACTCACATTTCCTTCGAGGCCCTACTTTGACTCCGGGAGACATTGCAGCGGGTCCTGATGGAGTCCAGGTCAATAGGTGACGTTCCTCCGATTCTGGCTGAGTTACAATTTTTCCGCTGTGGAATTGGTTCTGTCAGTTTTGGCTCCCAATATGCTAAATAGACTCTTGACGGTCAGGTAGGTGTCAGAAGCGTCAATGGTGCCGATACTTGTTCTCTGAGTGGGATCCGTGCTAAAAATTTTGTAAAATCCTGACTGTGTGAATGGAACCTAAGCAGCTTCTATAACAGCAACATTATAGCGTATGTGTAGTGGTTTTAGGTCAGGTATGTTAATGGAGGCTGTAGTTTGGCACTGACTGGTCACACAGTAGAAGATGATGGGTGCAGGCTGGTACATATAGTGGTTTTAGGTCCGGTACCTCATTGGGGGCCATAGTTTGCCACTGACTGGTCGCACAGTAGAAGACGATGGGTGCGGGCTGGTACGTATAGTGGTTTTAGGTCCGGTATTACATTGGGGGCTGTAGTTTGGCACTGACTGGTCGCACAGTAGAAGACGATGGGTGCGGGCTGGTACGTATAGTGGTTTTAGGTCCGGTATTACATTGGGGGCTGTAGTTTGGCACTGACTGGTCGCACAGTAGAAGACGATGGGTGCGGGCTGGTACGTGTAGTGGTTTTAGCTCCGGTATCACATTGTGGGGGGCGGCTACGGTTTGGCACTGACTGGTCTCACAATAGAAGACGATGGGTGCAGGCTGGTAGTGTAGTGGTTTTAGGTCCGGTACCTCATTGGGGGGCTGTAGTTTGGCACTGACTGGACGCACAGTAGAAGACGATGGGTGCAGGCTTGTAGTGTAGTGGTTTTAGGTCAGGTATCTCATTGGGGGGCTGTAGTTTGGCACTGACTGGTCGCACAGTAGAAGATGATGGGTGTGGTATGCTACGTGTAGTGGTTTTAGGTCCGGTATTACATTGGGGGCCATAGTTTGGCACTGACTGGTCACACAGTAGAAGATGATGGGTGCGGGCTGGTACATGTAGTGGTTTTACGTCAGGTATCTCATAGGGGGCTGTAGTTTGGCATTGACTGGTCACACAGTAGAAGATGATGGGTGCAGGCTGGTAGTGTAGTGGTTTTAGGTCCGGTATCACATTGGGAGGCTACGGTTTGGCACTGACTGGTCGCACAGCAGAAGGCGATGGGTGCAGGCTGGTACGTGTAGTGGTTTTAGGTCCGGTATTACATTGGGGGCCATAGTTTGGCACTGACTGGTTGCACAGCAGAAGGCGATGGGTGCGGGCTGGTACATGTAGTGGTTTTCGGTCTGGTACCTCATTGGGGGCTGTAGTTTGGCACTGACTGGTCACACAGTAGTAGACGATGAGTGCGGGCTGGTACGTGTAGTGGTTTTAGGTCCGGTATTACATTGGGGGCTGTAGTTTGGCACTGACTGGTTGCACAGTAGAAGACGATGGGTACGGGCTGGTACGTGTAGTGGTTTTAGGTCCGGTATTACATTGGGGGCCATAGTTTGGCACTGACTGGTTGCACAGCAGAAGGCGATGGGTGCAGGCTGGTACATGTAGTGGTTTTCGGTCTGGTACCTCATTGGGGGCTGTAGTTTGGCACTGACTGGTCACACAGTAGTAGACGATGAGTGCGGGCTGGTACGTGTAGTGGTTTTAGGTCCGGTATTACATTGGGGGCTGTAGTTTGGCACTGACTGGTCGCACAGTAGAAGATGATGGGTGCGGGCTGGTACGTGTAGTGGTTTTAGGTCCGGTATTACATTGGGGGCTGTAGTTTGGCACTGACTGGTCGCACAGTAGAAGACGATGGGTACGGGCTGGTACGTATAGTGGTTTTCGGTCCGGTACCTCATTGGGGGCCGTAGTTTGGCACTGACTGGTCGCACAGTAGAAGATGATGGGTGCGGGCTGGTACGTGTAGTGGTTTTAGGTCCGGTATTACATTGGGGGCTGTAGTTTGGCACTGACTGGTCACACAGTAGTAGACGATGAGTGCGGGCTGGTACGTGTAGTGGTTTTAGGTCCGGTATTACATTGGGGGCTGTAGTTTGGCACTGACTGGTCGCACAGTAGAAGATGATGGGTGCGGTCTGGTACGTGTAGTGGTTTTAGGTCCGGTATTACATTGGGGGCTGTAGTTTGGCACTGACTGGTCACACAGTAGTAGACGATGAGTGCGGGCTGGTACGTGTAGTGGTTTTAGGTCCGGTATTACATTGGGTGCTGTAGTTTGGCACTGACTGGTTGCACAGTAGAAGACGATGGGTACGGGCTGGTACGTGTAGTGGTTTTAGGTCCGGTATTACATTGGGGGCCATAGTTTGGCACTGACTGGTTGCACAGCAGAAGGCGATGGGTGCGGGCTGGTACATGTAGTGGTTTTCGGTCTGGTACCTCATTGGGGGCTGCAGTTTGGCACTGACTGGTCACACAGTAGTAGACGATGAGTGCGGGCTGGTACGTGTAGTGGTTTTAGGTCCGGTATTACATTGGGGGCTGTAGTTTGGCACTGACTGGTCACACAGTAGTAGACGATGAGTGCGGGCTGGTACGTGTAGTGGTTTTAGGTCCGGTATTACATTGGGGGCTGTAGTTTGGCACTGACTGGTCGCACAGTAGAAGACGATGGGTGCGGGCTGGTACGTGTAGTGGTTTTAGGTCCGGTACCTCATTGGGGGCCATAGTTTGGCACTGACTGGTTGCACAGCAGAAGGCGATGGGTGCGGGCTGGTACATGTAGTGGTTTTCGGTCCGGTACCTCATTGGGGGCTGTAGTTTGGCACTGGTCGCACAGTAGAAGACGATGGGTGTGGGCTGGTACCTCATTGGGGGCTGTAGTTTGGCACTGACTGGTCGCACAGTACCCCTGGCCTCAGGTTACCACACAGAGGCGCTGCTGAGCCCCTGACTATATCACCAGTATATTTTTATACCTATTTTCCTGTCACAATCCATCAGGTTTCCTCAGTCTCGTCTTCCCGCCCACCGCGCTGCTTTTCTATACGGGGAGGCCCCTGCTGACGTCGTCGGAAACCCCTGGAGGTGTACGGAGAAGATGCGGAGAACGTAGAGCGGCACGATGCGCTCTGGCCCCGCCTCTCCTTCAGCTCGGGTCCAATCAGCGCTCGCTATGCTGCCGCACCCTCCGTCACTCACGTCCCCCCCTCCCCCGCGTCCCAGCCCTGGTCTTCTTTTCTCCTCCTTTCCCGCCATCAGGTTCTAGCCAATGGGCGGCGCCCCGCTTAGCGCTCCACCAATCAGGCGTCGGCGGCTGTTGTAGGTGGGTGTGGCTGAGGGCTGCAGCGTGCTGTCTCTCAGTCGGTGTGAGTGAGGTGAGCAGTGCGGACGTGTCTGTGCGGAGCTGCGGCGTCTGTTCGGGGGATCTCTGTCATCTCGTCCTAGCTGCTCCGGCGGCGCGGGTGTCCGCCCGTATCCCAGCCCGCCAAGGCGGAGGCTCTTCCGGTACTCGCCAGCAGACGCCGTCGCCGTGCGTAGCCGAGCCGCTCCTTTGTGTTGCCGCATTGTGCTCATCCCCCCTCAGACATAACAAAGACGACGGCTGTGTGAGTATATGGCGGGGGGACGGAGAGGAGGGGGAGACGGGATGGAGGGCTCTGTAATGTGCTAGCGTTGTAGTGAGGGGCGGGGGAGGCGATGCTGACGGATGGGAGACGCTTACACGCGGTATCGTGGCGATATCGGCCGATGTGGTGACGATGATACGATTGGAGAGGTGGTGCGGGGGGAGGCGTTGTCATTGGGGTGTCTCAGATGATAAATGATGGGGTGGGGGTAGCTTTTTCCCTCCCCCCGCCTTTGTGTGCGGGTTGGGGGGTATTTAAAGGGTAATATGGTGGAGGGGCAGGGCTGAGTGGAGATGCAGCTGGTGTGGAGGGGTGTAAGGTTAGTACATACAGGGACTGGTGGTGGGCCCTAGAGATTGGGGGGTCTGGTAATGGGCACCTCATAGGGGCACGCTGGTGCTGATGTGGCGGTAGAGGTGACAGGGCGTCAGCTGGTATTTTTAGGGTCTCTCCTATGTAGGGGGCAGGATGATGCAGAGGTGATGGTGGCATTTTGTGGAGAGGAGGGGCCATCTAGGTGGGTATGATGTGCAGGGGCACAATGGGGGGTGGGTTACATGTGTGGATGAGAGCACTGACTGGCATGATAGCAGCGACTGAGCACATAAGGAGTTGTGGCGTCTTGTACAGATGGTTGGCGCGGTGCCATGTGTGATGCCAGACGGTGTAGTGTCATAATATGGTGTCGTGCACTCTTACCCAGACTGTGCACGGGTGTAATATGGTCCTGTGCACCCCTATATGTGCTATGTATGATGTCTGACTGTATACGGGTGTAATATGGTCCTGTGCACCCCTATATGTGCTATGTATGATGTCTGACTGTATACGGGTGTAATATGGTCCTGTGCACCCCTATATGTGCCATGTATGATGTCTGACTGTATACGGGTGTAATATGGTCCTGTGCACCCCTATATGTGCCATGTATGATGTCTGACTGTATACGGGTGTAATATGGTCCTGTGCACCCCTATATGTGCCATGTATGATGTCTGACAGTATACGGGTGTAATATGGTCCTGTGCACCCCTATATGTGCCATGTATGATGCTTGATTGTATATGGGTGTAATATGGTTGTGTGCACCCCTATATGTGCCATGTATGATGCCTGATTGTATATGGGTGTAATATGGTCCTGTGCACCCCTATATGTGCCATGTATGATGTCTGACAGTATACGGGTGTAATATGGTCCTGTGCACCCCTATATGTGCCATGTATGATGCTTGATTGTATATGGGTGTAATATGGTTGTGTGCACCCCTATATGTGCCATGTATGATGTCTGACAGTATACGGGTGTAATATGGTCCTGTGCACCCCTATATGTGCCACGTATGACGCCATGCTGTATACTGGTGTGACATCCTCCTATGCACTCCTATATGTGCCATGTATGATGCCTGACTGTATACGGGTGTAATATGGTCCTTTGCACCCCTATATGTGCCATGTATGACTGCAGACTGTACACAGGTGTAATATGGTTGTGTGCACCCCTATATGTGCCATGTATGATGTCTGACTCTATACAGGTGTAATATGGTCCTGTGTGCCCCTATATGTGCCATGTATGACTGCAGACTATACACCGGTGTAATATGGTCCTGTGTGCCCTTACATGTGCCATGCATGATTCCAGACTGTATACAGGTGTAAGTGGTCCTGTGCACTCCCATATGTGCCACGTATGATGCCACACTGTATACAGGTGTGACATGCTCCTATGCACCCCTATATGTGCCATGTATGATTGCAGACTGTACACAGGTGTAATATGGTCCTGTGCACCCCTGGATGTGCCATGTATGGAGGTGTAATATGGTCCTGTGTTTTAGGGACATGTGCCATACATGATTCCAGATAGTGCAGACATACAATGTCCTTCGTGCACAGTTGCATGGGCTGTATATGATGCCAGACTGTTCACAGGTGTAATACGGTCCTGGGCACCCCTATATGGGCCATATATAGTATCGGGCCAGACACAGTTGTAATACGGTCCTGGGCACCCCTCTATGGGCCATATATAGTATCGGGCCATACACAGGTGTAATACGGTCCTGGGCACCCCTATATGGGCCATATATAGTATCGGGCCATACACAGGTGTAATACGGTCCTGGGCACCCCTATATGGGCCATATATAGTATCGGGCCATACACAGGTGTAATACGGTCCTGGGCACCCCTCTATGGGCCATATATAGTATTGGGCCATACACAGGTGTAATACGGTCCTGGGCACCCCTATATGGGCCATATATAGTATCGGGCCATACACAGGTGTAATACGGTCCTGGGCACCCCTCTATGGGCCATATATAGTATTGGGCCATACACAGGTGTAATACGGTCCTGGGCACCCCTATATGGGCCATATATAGTATCGGGCCATACACAGGTGTAATACGGTCCTGGGCACCCCTATATGGGCCATATATAGTATCGGGCCATACACAGGTGTAATACGGCCCTGGGCACCCCTATATGGGCCATATATAGTATCGGGCCAGACACAGGTGTAATACGGTCCTGGGCACCCCTATATGGGCCATATATAGTATTGGGCCATACACAGGTGTAATACGGTCCTGGGCACCCCTATATGGGCCATATATAGTATCAGGCCAGACACAGGTGTAATATGGTCCTGGGCACCCCTATATCGGCCATATATAGTATCGGGCCAGACACAGGTGTAATATGGTCCTGGGCACCCCTATATGGGCCATATATAGTATCGGGCCAGACACAGGTGTAATACGGTCCTGGGCACCCCTCTATGGGCCATATATAGTATTGGGCCATACACAGGTGTAATACGGTCCTGGGCTCCTTTGCATGGACTAGATATACTTAGATGGTTATAATTTGAGTGCCCTGTGTGCTGACCCCTGTATGTGGCAGAAGTTATGCAGATATGCCACCCCCTTCCTCCCGGTTGGTTGTTGCCCGGGGTAGAATACATGGTATATGACTGGCATTTGAGGAGTGGTATGCCATATGGACGGTATGAGGGCATGTGTATGTGGTATGTTCCGTGTCAGTGTGATAATATGAATGACATGCGAGTGGCTCAGTATTGTGGTGCGATAAGGAGCAGGCAGGGCATGCTGGGAATTGTAGTTTTTCCACAGCTAGAGCGTTAGCTTGATGTCTGGAGGGGGATGGTGGGCATTGCAGGAAGGTTTAAGGCTAGCTGGTGGTGAGGGAAGAAGATGGGCCATACCACTCTTAGTGTGCGGTTCCTCTTCTAAATCACCAGGGGGCGACTCTACACAGTTGGTCACATGTGGCTTATAACTCTACATTTTTGTGGTTTAGAGCTCCTGCCTAGATTTTGGCACCTGTAGCCACTCTGACCTCACTTTGGCTCCTGCCTGAGAGTTGTCGCGGTGTTGCAGGTGAGGCCGTGTTTACCTGGATCTGCCGCAGTCTCGCGGTATTCCGTGTCTGCCACCTGGTTTTCTGTCACGAGACCTACCACGTCTGCAACGTCAAGGCCAGAAATCGGCACTGTGTATTTCCATGGATGGCAGACCAGTCAGAATATCCTCTGTGCTGCTGTGCCAGTGACTTGGTCGTACACGCTGCCAGCACTGTACATAGAGATTCCAAACTGAAAAATGAAGGGTTAAAGAAACATATTGCTTATCCTTAAGAGTCAGGTTGCATAAGCGGTGTACAAGAGCAGTGCCCGGATATTTTCATCTGCTCCTTACTGTTTGCCCCTACAGGGGGTCACTTGGGCAGCAGATGGCACCCTGAAGATCCCTACTTGCATGCCCTAGTTTAATGTAGATGCTAGAAATGAGTTAGGCGCCGCTTATCTCCAGTGGCAGGCTCAGCCCAGTTCACTTGGATGGGTCTAGACTGTTGCTGTACCATGTGATCAATGAACGTGACATCATCGGTAGAGGGAAGAAGACGCCGCCTCTTTAACAAACTGACCCGGACCCCCTTTCCCGATCACTTCCAACCTACCCTAAAATTGGAATGTCGGCATACATAGTACCCCAATACTAGGTGCACTTTATGCACCTGTGACCCTCCATATGTAAAGACTACAAGTCTCAGCATGCCGTGACCTCCTTCAGTGTGTGCAGAGAGCATCTTGAAGGTTATGTGTAAATAAGGAGCTGATCCGTGTCTTCTCAGATGTCCATGAGCATAATCTTGACATTTTGAGGAGACACAATATGCGCCTGGCGAATCTGCGCTGGAGCCAGTAACAGTCTGGAGATAAGCGGAGGCAGATAAGAGGCGGCCGCTCTGGTGATGAGCAGCGGGGTGTAAATATTTGGTGTTTGTTGGATTAATGATATATTGTATCTCTACTTGTACCGTGTTATATACAATGTGTCACATTCACAGCCCTGTGTCCTATATGTAGCCGGATTGTAATGGCCTCCTTCTTTCTCTATAGGCGCCATCGCTGCTTCTCTGAAAGATCTGCATAAAGACTCTGCGAACAACCCACCTCCGGCCGCAGCTCCCGGTAAGTGTCCTCCGCCCTATCGTCCTGTGTCCAATCTGCCTTATATAAGCTCTGCGTATGTGCGATCTCCTGGGAGAGGGCGATCTGTACTCCGCTTATCGCTTTCTCACAGGCAGTCGCGGCTGAAGCAGCTGCCTGGGATTGAGCGGAACTAATAGACTCTCCGCTGACCTCCTCTTCGGCACAGACTTCTTTCTGATGGACCGTTCACTTAACGCTTTGGTTATCCTTTAGCTTGGCTTGAAGGGGTCGTACCGGATTAGACAAACATGGCTGACGGTTTACCCCCCGGAAATACACACCACGCTTGTCCATTGGTTGTATGGGATATTGAAGCGAATGGAGTGTTACCGCCATACCACATGCAACCTGTGGACGGGTATGGCGCTGTCTTTGAAACTAAGGAGCAATTTAAGTTTTTTCTATTAGTGCATTTGTGCAAGTGTGATCTCTCTCCTCGGATGGGTCACCACTTAAGTCCTGAGAACCCCTTTAAGCCGAGTATAACTGAAGACAGGTCTGCAGGCCTCAGATGAGTATGACGGTGTCTTACACGGCCTACACGCAGCAGCAGATGGCTTTCCTGTAGAGATGGTGGTGTGTGACGTGTGCGCAGGTAGTTTTGCATATCAGCGGTAAATCCTCTGGCTGTGGTCTCGTGCTCTGACTAGTATTTGCTTACCTCCAATATCCTAAGGCCTTTCTGCTATAACCGTACAGTGACGTGTTCTTTCCTTCCAGCTGTACCGTGTAGTGCTGCAGACTCTCATCAGAATACCCAGAAGAGTCCTGCCGGTGACTGACACAGCGCCTGCTGGGGGTTAGTAGGATGGGGCAAGTCCCTGTGACCCTGAGCCTCTGACATCTGCTGCCGATAAGGGGTGGCCTGAGGTTTGGGAAGGGAAGCAGTTGTTAGATGCTCTCACAGGGGTCATATCTGGAGAGATTTAGTGAATGAATCTCATATAAGAAACCTCAACCTCTTACATCCAGCGCCCACCTCAGGAGGCAGTGGAATTACACTTTACAGAGGACAATTTCCTTCCTGCGTTTATCTCTCCACCCCAGAAATGGAGTAGGGGTCGAATGAGAATTCTTGGCTTTTTTTAAATTTTTTATAGGGGTCAGCTCTTGTGACACTAAAACTCCGAGCATGCACACCGGCTCAGCTGTTCTCAAAGATCCCATAGAAGTGTCTGAAACATGATAGGAGTCGTAGTTTCACAATGGTTGGGGAGTCAGAGGTGGCCGACATCTGGTATAGATGATCAAAGCTGCCAGGGTTAGCCTAGGGGCATATATATGTGAGTGTGTGTGTGTGACGAAGTACAGCTCTGGAGTATAATACAGGTTGTAACTCAGGATCAGTACAGGATATGTAATGTATGTACACAGTGACTGTACCAGCAGAATAGTGAGCGCAGCTCTGGAGTATAATACAGGATAAGTAATGTAATGTATGTACACAGTGACTGCACCAGCAGAATAGTGAGCGCAGCTCTGGGGTATAACACAGGATAAGTAATGTAATGTATGTACACAGTGACTGTACCAGCACAATAGTGAGCGCAGCTCTGGAGTATAATACAGGATAAGTAATGTAATGTATGTACACAGTGACTGTACCAGCAGAATAGTGAGCGCAGCTCTGGAGTATAATACAGGATAAGTAATGTAATGTATGTACACAGTGACTGCACCAGCAGAATAGTGAGCGCAGCTCTGGAGTATAATACAGGATAAGTAATGTAATGTATGTACACAGTGACTGTACCAGCACAATAGTGAGCGCAGCTCTGGAGTATAACACAGGATAAGTAATGTAATATATGTACACAGTGACTGCACCAGCAGAATAGTGAGCGCAGCTCTGGAGTATAATACAGGATAAGTAATGTAATGTATGTACAAAGTGACTGTACCAGCAGAATAGTGAGTGCAGCTCTGGAGTATAATACAGGATAAGTAATGTAATGTATGTACACAGTGACTGTACCAGCAGAATAGTGAGCGCAGCTCTGGAGTATAATACAGGATAAGTAATGTAATGTATGTACACAGTGACTGCACCAGCAGAATAGTGAGCGCAGCTCTGAAGGATAAAACAGGGATTTCTATAGAATACAAGTGTATATATAGATCTGAATCGTTCTTTATTACAGCGTTTGTTATACGCAGTATATTTGCAGTATATTGTGCTTTGCAGAGGATCATAAAGGCAGATTGTGGCCATTATTGGGTGTATTTGGGTGGGTGGGGGTCTCTGTCCAATATGAACACCTTTTGTTCAGCCATTGAGCGCTCGGCTTCATGAGCAGGATGTCATGTGACGGCAGAGGATTCATTGTAGATGTTGTAATGGTCTGTGTAGTAAATACTGGGTGTAATCTTATTGCCTTGTAATTCAGGTTCATTGATGTGTGCGACGCTTTGTGTAGTTTTTTTTTTCAGTAACACTTCCCTATGTCGCCTCGGGCTCAGAGGTGTGTCCTTGTATAAAGCACTGACACATCACTTGGTGGTTTGCCTGAGCTGACACACTAATGTGACTTCCTGACAGTCCACACAGGAGCGCTGCAGTGAACACATGGTGGTGTGAGATCCGGTAATCTGAGTGCATGTGATGGCGGTGTCTTAGGGCAGCCTCTGTAGACTGCAGCCTTGTCTTATTGTACCTTGTTAACTCTTATTGATGTCTGCACTAAGCCTTCATACTTCTGACCTGTTATATGCTTCCTGAACATGAGTAGAATCCAAGAATATGCAGTGGAGACTGACGCACATGGAAAACCTCTAACAATTTTAGGCTGTTGAGCTGTTTTGCTCCTTTGGTAGAGTTGGGTGACGATACCAGTGAACGCTGTGGTTATATAGTCTCCGTTCTTGAGTGTCATTGTTCAATGACGTTACATGTCAGCTAAGAAACCATTACATAAGCGGCCATAATTGCAGTCTGGACCTCATGTTGGGGCCGGGGGCTACATTCCATCCCAGTAGAAGGGGGGGGGGGGGGCGCCTTGTATGTGGCTCCTATCCACACCACGGTGTTGGCGGCTTTGCTGATCTATTTCCTGCTGACTTGCACATGTTTTTCAGATTTGATGCTAAACTTAGGCGGTCGGTGCCTTAATATTCCATTAGAGCGGCGTCCTGTTCCTCTCTTCGCTTCGCTCTCTTGTTGGATTATTTTTGTACCCCCTCTGTAGGTGGATGGCGAGCCACTCCGAGACCCTGCCGGTCAATGGAAATGCCATTCTGCCCATAGACAAATACTGCAGGGGGCTCGCAGGGGGAACAGGAAACCAAGAATTCCTCTAGCAGGGCCTGGGCCCCCCCCCCAGGTTTTCAGCACTTGACCTTTTTTAGGCTTGGAATGACTGATAACAGGAAGCAATAGCTCTCATTTTAAAGGGACACCAAACGTTAAAAAAAAAATGCACAAATATATTCTAGCACTTTCCTCCACTTTCCTAGGCTGTCCCATGTCTTCCTCCTCGCTGTCTTATGTCTGACTGCAGCAGGTTATTGAACGACTTGCAAAATGTGGAAATAGTCTTGGTTTTTTTTTTTCTTATGCCAGATGGCTGATCCCTCCGCCCGCAGTAGCGTGCCCTTTAACATGTGGCCTTCCTTCCTATGTACATCTCATGACTTGTGGGATGGAAGAAGTTTGTCCTATATACCGTAGCTGAGCAATTCAGGATTAAAAAAAACCCGCTGCTGCTTTTTTCCAGAAACTGCTCCACTCCCGTCTGCAGGTCGTATGTGGTATTGCATCTCGTTCTCAATCACTTTAACAGGGCTGAGCTGCAGTCCCAAATACAAGCCATGGACAGGTGTGGCACTGTTTGTAGATGACGGCAACCAGGTTTCTTCATGAAGGGGCCATTTATGGTCTGATCAATACTGAGGACCTTTCTGTTATCAACATCAGATCGGTCGGGGTCCGACACATGGACCCTCCACCCATTAGTGGAAGTGGCTGCCAGAAGCCGTATATAAGGTATACAGCCAAGAGTAGCGCTGCTCCTATTCAAGTAGGATCAGGGCTGCAGTTCCTGTGATATTGCTACTGTACGGTGCTCTGTATACTATATACATTGCAGTAATGACATCACTATAACATACAGAGCTCTGTATACTATATGTACTGCTGTAATCACATCACTATATTGTATGGAGCTCTGTATACTATATACACTACAGTAATGACATCACTATAATGTACAGAACTCTGTATACTATATACACTGCAGTAATGACATCACCATATTGTATGGAGCTCTGTATACTATATACACTGCAGTAATGACATCACTATAATGTAGAGAGCTCTGTATACTATATATACTGCTGTAATCACATCACTATATTGTACAGAGCTCTGTATACTATATACACTGCAGTAATGACATTACTATATTGTACAGAGCTCTGTATACTATATACACTGCAGTAATGATATCACCATATTGTATGGAGCTCTGTATACTATATACACTGCAGTGACATCACTATAACGTACAGAGCTCTGTATACTATATACACTGCAGTAATGACATCACTATAATGTAGAGAGCTCTGTATACTATATACACTGCAGTAATGACATCACTATATTGTACAGAGCTCTGTATACTATATACACTGCAGTAATGACATCACTATAATGTACAGAGCTCTGTATACTATATATACTGCTGTAATCACATCACTATATTGTATGGAGCTCTGTATACTATATACACTGCAGTAATGACCTCACTATAATGTACAGAGCTCTGTATACTATATACACTGCAGTAATGACATCACTATAACGTACAGAGCTCTGTATACTATATATACTGCTGTAATCACATCACTATATTGTATGGAGCTCTGTATACTATATACACTGCAGTAATGACATCACTATAATGTACAGAACTCTGTATACTATATACACTGCAGTAATGACATCACTATAACGTACAGAGCTCTGTATACTATATACACTGCAGTGACATCACTATAATGTACAGAGCTCTGTATACTATATACACTGCAGTAATGACATCACTATAACGTACAGAGCTCTGTATACTATATACACTGCAGTGACATCACTATAACGTACAGAGCTGTGTATACTATATACACTGCAGTGACATCACTATAACGTACAGAGCTGTGTATACTATATACACTGCAGTGACATCACTATAATGTACAGAGCTCTGTATACTATATACACTGCAGTGACATCACTATAACGTACAGAGCTCTGTATACTATATACACTGCAGTGACATCACTATAACGTACAGAGCTCTGTATACTATATACACTGCAGTGACATCACTATAACGTACAGAGCTCTGTATACTATGCACACTAGTGGTAGTGTCTTGAACTGCAGTCCAGACGTGTACACCCAATCCTATGGATAGCAGAGCTGTCTGTTCTTCTTGGGCAGCTCCTTTTTGGCGGTCTTGCTCATCAGTCTCTGTCTAATGTATATAGCAGTTATAGGAACAGGGCACTTTGGAGGATGGAGCTCAGATCCTGCAAACCTTAGAAGGACGCCTCCCCTGGTGTTCATATGACATTGGGGGTCTCTGCAGCGGGGTCCTCCAGTGAGGTGGTCACATTGAGCCCCGTCCTGTAATATAGGGCTTGTCTATACTCGGACTAGTCTTGTGAATGCTGGAAATGTCATCAGACAATGTGTTACCATGTTCCATTAATTTTAGCGAGTGATGGCGCCTCCTACAGGTCTCACTGTGAACAAGGCAGATGTGCAATGGCAGTGAAACCGGGGCCTAGATGTGACTGCTGGAGGTTATAGGGGTCCTAGTGTGTACCGCTAGACCCAGCATATCACCCGCAGATGGCTAGGTTAGAGTCCCATGAACTAATCTGTGTATGGCTGCCTCTGTCTGAGATTTTGCTGTCTGTATGTGAACGGGTCCATTGCCATAGCTCCAATAGGTAAGTGGCCACGTCCTCATTGCTCCAAAAAGCTCACTGATTAAAAAAAAACAAAAAACCTCTGTGCAATGGAGGCAGCCATGCCTTAGGGGGAAATACATTGGATTCATGTGACCCGATCTGTTTGCAGGGGTCCTGCTGACTGACACACACCCTTTATACTGTCATTGGACACGTGCAGTACTTGCTTTTCCCCTGTAGGGGCCGCTGCAGGGAATATGTCTAGCTGCCTCTTTACCTGGTCATATGGTTGTCTTGGGGTCTGGAGAGTATTCCCTCCCCCTAAGGGGGTGCAATTAGCCTATCTGTGATTTCTGTGAGCCCAGACTGCAAAATGGACGGGTATAGGACCCGCCCTGAGTATTACCCCCAGCTCCCTGCTGTATACGGGGCCCCTGATATTACACAGGTGCATATACGGCCATAGAGATGGATGGGTCAGCCTGTGTATAAGTTATCTGATAACACAATATGTGCAACGTTACAAACTTCACATATAGATGTTCACTCTAAATATCTTTCCTGGTCCGTCACTTGGGTCCAAGGAAGGTGCTACAGTCTAATAGCGGCAGTATATGTAGTGCATCTATATGGGACTGACTACAGCGCCATGACAAGGGGGGTGACTCTGCAGTGTCTATACAATCTGTGTGACCCCCTATAACCCCCTGGAGCATACGCCTGCCGATGTCTAGCCCCTTATCCTGCTCTATGGCCGTAGCTCTCTCCATTGCCGCCTTATTGTCCGAGCCCTGCTTGTCCGTCTCTCACTGGCACACCCTGTCCGCATCGCTGCAAAAACCCCTTTGGCTGGTTTTGTGCTGCAGCTTCCAGTAGAGCCGGTGACGTCGCTGTTCTCCGGTATCCGGCGTGTGGCACGACTGACCCTTTAATTCCAAATGCGGCACAAAGTCCTGCTGCATGTAGTCGCGTGTAGGATTAGAAGCCGCCATAGGTGTAGGTGTAACAGCGTGTAGTCTGCCTGTCTGCGTAGGAACGGCAAGGAGCTAACATATGGTGTGGGAGGGGGCTGGGTTGCAAGGGGTTAAAGTAAAGTATCCGGCCCGGTGGGCGAGACTCCTCGCTAGTGCAGACAACATGGACGATTGTTACAGGTTTAACCACTTAGTAAAGGGTCAACACTGCGCACATTAACCCCTTCTGTTCAGTTTTTCCTTGCCTTGGCCGTTGAGACACAGAAAGGGGCCGACTGTAGTGTCTCCCCCTTTGTATGAGGAGATGTGCCATCGGATAGCAAATCTCTGCCCCCTCCCCGTATACTGAGCTGAGACATCTGATTAATGGTGCACCCTGCGCCCAGAGGGTGGTTAGAGCCGTGTCTTGCAGTGGGGTGGGGCGTCTCTGAGTATTTGGGCAGGAGGGGGGTTGGATTGAGCTTTTCTCCCCTGCATTTCTTTTGTGCAGTGCTCTCCAGGTTGCAGAATGGATGGGGGGAGGGCGGCATGTGGCTGCTTCTAACATTACACAGAGTCTATTGTCTGCCGCCTGCGTCTCTGCAGCTGGGGGGGGGGGGGGGATGTGGAGCTTAGCTGCGTCAGCAATGCCAGCCTGCGTCGCAAGGAGGGTGGCGCTGAGTGCCCAGTAAAGTTAATAAGCTTCCCTTCTCCCAAAAAAGATGGACGCGGAGTCTTTGTGCCCCTCACGGTGGTGATTAACACATGAGACGCCGGGAACACGTGACTTGTCAGCCTGTATTGTGTGTTGTGTGCCATATGGTTGGTGCTTTGTCATCCGCCTAAAAGGTTCTCTTTTCTCCAGTATAATTGTGGTAATTACACGGCGCGGTGCGACACAGTACAGCCCTGAGGATGACACTGATGGGGAGGAGGCGGCCATATTTTATGTGCTGCAGATAGGGACTCGCTCCTTTGTCGTGCAGTAGTCTGGGCTCGGCAGTGCTGCTGGGTACGTGATGTAAGACTGTCAGGTTTATACACGTGCTAGGTTCATTTTACTACTGGGTGTCAGGTGTCTGTAAAATAGAGTCCGAGAGACCCTATTGACTATAACGGGGTCTGTTCTCTTAAACTGAAAAGGTTTGGGCTTGCAGAATTTTTTTTATCTTACGATTGGTACTCTGACCCTGCAACGGACTCCATGCATGTGGCGGTATGCTCAAAACAGCTATAGGCCTGCGTGCCAACCTTGGACCCACAACACAGATAAGAATAGGATCAATTCCCTATCTCACCCCCCCCTACAGTCCTATAGAGACGGCCGTAGCGGTCAATGAGTCTGTATATTGTAAGTACAGACCCCTCTATCCATAGCTAATCTAATGCACGAGCTAGGGATCCGGCATCCCCCATCGGGAGGCCCCAATATGCATTAGGTTGTCCGATCCTGCCAGTATGGCCGCCTGTAGGCATGCGTTAAGTAGATGTGCGTAGCTTTACTGACTTATTTCTGTTGGAGTCGTCTTGTAAGTCACATGAAGTTGTAGGCCTGAGCCTGGGGGTGTGCTTGGGTGCACAAATGGGCAGGTTGGTTTTCAGTGGGTCACCAGGATCTCCAAATCTGCAGGAGGAGTTAATATCGGGCCTTGTTGTCAGTCATTCAGACTTCTTAGGGGTCGACTATTCTTAAAGGTAAATTGACTTTGGCTTTAGTTGTGACTTGTACACAGAAGATCTAGGGAAGCCCGAGAGCCTTCAGCGGTGACCTCTGGGCACAAGCGGGGATTATATGGAGCCGGATGTCAGGGTGTACAAGTCACGACTGGCCTAGTGTACTTCCTTCAGCTGTAATTGCTGCTCAAACCTGTAGGCAAGAGCAAGGCCCTAAATCATTGGGGGAGGGGGAGGCACCACACGTATTCTCTGCCCATGTTCGTCTATGGCCCGTGTTTTCAATGAACGTCTCCCATTTTGTATTCCAGATCACTTACTCAGGGTGCGCGTCCGTCTCTACCCTCTAGGCCTGTGAAAATGTGCAGCTCCAATGGCCGCCTCTGGTTTCTGACTGATCGAAGGATAAAGGACGACTACCCGCAGCAGGAGATCCACCGAGCCCTCAAGACAAAATGTTGCGAAGAAGACCTCGATTATCGGTACTTGCTCATGGATGAGGTGGTCCTGACCATCGAGCAAGGAAACCTAGGTAAGTTATCCTATACCTGTTAGTAGGTGACAGTATTCTCCAGGGTATTGCCCTTAATCCTGGGATAGGTGGTTATAGGGATTGTACTGGATTAGAAAAACATGGCTGCTTTGTTCTAAAACACAGCGCCACGCTTGTCCGTAGGTTGTGTGCAGTATTGCAGCTCAAGCCAATTCTCTTGACTGGGCCTCAGCTGCAGTACTGCCTACAGCCCAGGGTCAGGTAGAGGGTTGGTTTTGGTAATAAGCTCTGTTTTTCTACCCCTGAGATCGGATCTGTCCCATGTTCAGTTTGTGTAGTTCCTGGGATCTGACCCAATGTATGTAGTAAGTGCGAGCGTGCCATTGTCCATGGTGGCTCTAAGAGGGAGAACCTGCCGCACTGGGCTTACGTGGGGTATTGTCCGGTGACTTAGCCATAGGATCGGTCATCCATTAGGGCTTCTTGGGATCTGTAGTGGCCTTTACTTCATGGGGTTTGCAGCTCAGTCTCATTCGAATGAATGTGCTTAAGCTTCAATACCAAGCTTGGCCACTATACATTGTATGGCGCTGTACTTAATTTAGTGTGAAGACGCTGCAACGCTCTCCTGAACACCGCAACCTCTACACACATTGGTACGCAAATACCGCCATACTGAACTCAAATGCAACATGCAGTGACCAAACGTCAGCCCAAAGTCAGCGAATAGGTCTGCCATGCAACTTCCAATGAAGGCTTATGGCGCTGACGGGCCGGCCCTGGTATGTGAACAACCAGTCAGCACGTCCCGTTCCAACACTGTCACATTACCTGCTTCCCTGATATTTTGTATTGCGGTGACTTATTCACCTTCTGACTTGCGGCTGTTTTTGGTCATGAGTCCAGCTGTCTGAGCAGGTTTTGGTGCAATAATACCGCCATGTTACAACAGTCTTAAAGTAATTGCCGCTCATGCAGTTGTGTCTCCGCTTCAGTAGCAGCACCCAGATGAGATCTTGGGTCGTTGTCTTCAGTCTGCCGCCATAAGGCTGGTTTATTGTGGTATTTTCCCACTTGGCAGTATATGCAATAGCAACATGGAAAATGCGGGGGGAGCGTCACGAGACCGATGAGTGCAGCAGCCCCCTCCTGCTCATGTAAACTTCCCAGCAGCTGATGTCGCAGGAAGGATCGCAGAGTCTTATTGTAGGTTGTCTTAAGTGCTGGGATGAGGCCATACTGCCATAATAAGGCCATGTGTTTATGGACCTGCCACATCCAGCCTTATGGAAGGGGTCGGGCAAGGTTTGTCGCTGTTTGTATTTCATACATTGGGTTCACTTCCATATTAACTGAGGCATGAAATGGGCACGTGGAAGGAGAAGCCGAGGTCACGCAGAGAACAGGGCGCTAGTGTGTACGTCTAGGTTATAGGGGTTTCCAGGTATAACTGATGACATCCTTGGCTTGTCTTGTAAAGTAGTGACACCCCCGCTTAGGATCCATCCTCTGGGGCCCCTGTTCATTCGGGTGGGGCCACACTGCAGTTCCCTGTACAGCGGATTGCCATGGGGCTACTGTGCATGGAAAATCTGGGGGCAACTAAGGTTAGTTTGGGTGGGTCCTTCACCCATGATAGTGGTGGCATAACCTGGAAACACACGACACGGAGAGGTGTTTCGGAGTTCAGCCCTTTTCTGGCAGAGTCCACCTTTACTGTGTACACACTTGAAAAAGGGGTTAACTCCTTCCATACCTCTCTTAGGGTCATATGTTTTTGGGGTCTATAATACTAATAATTGAAATTGGCTTTGTTTGGTTAGGCTGCTATTCGGTGACCTTATCCGATGACCCTCGTCCGTTCGTGATCAGATATTGAGATCCAGGGGGGTGTTGGTCTTTTCTTCAATTTTATGGAGCCAGTCATGTGTCCTAGTGTCAGAGTGAGAGTAATAAAGGGGACAGCGGGGGGTTAGGGGTATATTAGTAATGCTTAACCAGCACAGGAAGGGTATGGTGGTGCATTTCCCCTTTAAGGCGGCTCTTGGTGCAGAATGGTTCTGTTTTAGGGAATATTCACATGCTGGGGAGGAATTTGAGTCTTCCAAAACCTGCCCTGCGTAGCCTGAGCGAGAGAGCCCAGGACATGTATAGGATGAGGGCTCGGGGGCCACAGCGAGACTGAGCCGGGCTCCTCTGTAAAGTCTCACTGCAGTATGGAGCATTTTCGGGGGAGGCTTATGTGGATTCCATCATGTGAACATGCTCTTAGCAGCGTCAGCGTCGCCTCCTAGAACCTCTCGCTCCTCATTCGACATTCTGAGCACTTCCCTGTGTCTGCTTCCCTCGGCTCCTGCAATGCGGCAGTTGTAAGTGTAGAAGCCGGTCCGAGCCGCGTCTGTTCACACTCGGGCCTGTCCTCGTATCAGGAGAGATTAACAAAACTAAAACCTTCTCGCTGACCGGGTGCAGATGACATCAGCGCTGCGTGAGAGGCTCGTGTGGTGAAATGGGAAAGGTCACTGAGCCACAATGAGTGACCTCTAGGAATGGGGCTGGGGGGGCTTACGCTCGTTGCCCTCTCCTTTATGAAAGGTTGATGTTTTCCTGTTGCATTGCTGACCAAGCAGTCGCTTTCTGACTGCCTTTTCCATGAATGAGATAATATATATTGTCATGTGACATCCTCTGTAAACACGCACATGTCAGACCCCGGCGGCGGCGCATCCTGGATTCCTCAAAGAAGCAGTTTAGCAAATATTTATGGCGGTTTCTAACTCCATGGAGTCGCTGCCTGATGGTTAGGGTGGTCTGGGATTGGCTTCATCTTAAAGGGGGTGTCCTGCTTTACATTGATAGTCTAGACCAGGGGCAGGGAACCTTTGGCTCTCCAGCTGCTGTGAAACTACAACTCCCATCATGCTCCATTCACTTCCATGGGAGTTCCCAGAACAGCAGAGCCAGTATGCATGCTGGGAGTTGTAGTTTTGCAACAGCTGGAGAGCCGTACGTTCCCTAGCCCTGGTCTAGACAGATCACCCTATCCATATCTGATCAGTGGGCATCGGGCGCTGGTTCTCCTGCAGCAGTTTGCAGCACTTATCCTTAGAGGCCACGGCACTCACAAGAACCTCAACACCTTCCCTGTGCTGATCACATCCTGCTCATTGATACTATGGTATAGCAGCAGCTCAGTCATTCAAGTGAATGGGGCTTTGCTGAAATACCAAGTACTGTCGTCAATGTGCAAGTCCTGGAAAACCCTTTTGGGGTCCTCCTTGCTTAGGCTATCACTGTGCTGTATATAGTTTACCCTGCACGCCATATACATAGCAATAGCATCATCCTACATGCTTCATTACTATATTATGGATGGGCCACACACACGATATCCAGACACAACCTCACTGTGTCCTATTGGGTGTGTTGGATCTTAATGTGCCCGTACGGTTTTCCCATACATGATCTCTGGGATTTCCAGCCGTCCTTGTCGTCTCACCCCCCCCGTTAGTGGGTTATTACAGGGCACGCTAAGTTATTATGGTATGTTTACTATCGTCACTTCCCGACATACAAGTGTATCGTGGGAAATGTCTATTTGTGTCTTTCCCGACAACCTTTCCATGAAATCCAGACACAACTTTCTGGAGAGAGTCTCTGCCGCTGCAGGTTTAGTAGGTGACCTTTGGTATTGGTTCCTTTGCACACTGGTTTCCGGTCATGGGTATTCTTCCTTTTTTTTTGCAGGCTCGGCATCTTTTCCCTTGTGATTATTTATCATCGGGGGTCCCCTTTGTGATCCTGTTGACAGCGGTAGTTGCTTGTATCCCTTGCTGTGAAGGGGTTAATGTAACTTCGGTTCCTGATTGTACAGACCTATAGTAATGTGCTTTACTTTGTCATTTCAGGTCTCCGTGTGAACGGCGAGCTCATCACCTCCTACCCCCAGGTGGTCGTTGTCCGCGTGCCCACTCCATGGGTGCAAAGTGACAGCGATATCACTGTCCTCAGGCACTTGGAAAAGATGGGTTGTCGCCTGATGAACAGACCACAGGCCATTCTTAACTGCGTCAACAAGTTTTGGACCTTTCAGGAGCTTGCTGGTCATGGCGTGCCCCTGCCAGATACTTTTTCCTATGGTGAGCCCCCCCGACTTGTCTATAAAGGGAATTTTAATGACTTCTTATTGGTTTCCACTGTTGACATGAATGTGTTTATTTTCACAGGGGGTCACGAAAACTTCTCCAAAATGATCGATGAGGCCGAAGTCCTGGAATTTCCCATGGTGGTGAAGAACACCCGGGGACATAGAGGTGAGTATTGGCCAGCAGTTTGGCTCGGTCTGTGATGTCCCCTGTACTGTGCGTTACTGCAGCCTCGGCCTATACAAGGCTCACACCTATGCTTTATGTTTTGTAGGTAAGGCTGTGTTCTTAGCGCGGGACAAGCACCACCTGTCCGACCTGACTCATCTCATCCGGCACGAAGCCCCCTACCTGTTCCAGAAATACGTGGAGGAGTCCCATGGACGGGACGTGAGGGTCATTGTGGTCGGCGGACGTGTAATCGGCACTATGCTGCGGTGCTCTACCGATGGCCGAATGCAAAGCAACTGCTCTCTAGGTATACAAAAAATTGTCAAACTATTCATTTTTGTCACACTTGCTGCAGATCTTTGCATTGGTTTACAGTATATGAAAAGTGGATCCATTCTTGTCAATGTCTCCTCCGCCTACTGTGGTGTTGCGATCTCTGCTGAAGACTGACACTGGATTTCATGATTTTTAATGTAACTGGAGGGAATTCAGTGCCACAATCTGCAGGTCAAGCCGCCATTCCTGTATAGCATGGACCGTATTCCTCGCCAACCACAGATTTAATAACCCAAACCTTGTGGCCTTGTAGGTTCCTATGAGGATGCTAGTCTGGGTCCTTAGAATATCTTTTGGGCCTGGACTCTCCAATCATTGCACTGGGGCTTTGTGTATATTTAGGTTTGGAATGGGTCTACAGAAATATCTTTAATGGGTTGGTATTGACGGCCTCTTTAGTCCTAATCTTACACCCCTGCCTTCTTCTTATACAGGAGGCATCGGGATGATGTGCACGCTGAGCGAACAAGGCAAGCAACTCGCCATTCAAGTCTCCAACATCTTGGGAATGGATGTGTGTGGCATTGATTTGCTCACCAAAGAAGATGGCTCTTTTTGCGTCTGCGAAGCCAACGCCAACGTGGGATTCATCGCCTTCGACAAAGCCTGCAACATGGATGTAGCCTCCATGGTGGCCGATTACGCCCTATCGCTTCTGCCAAGTCGACTGACCAGAAGAATGTCCCTCCTTTCCGTCGTGTCCAGCGCCAGCGAGACGAGCGAGCCCGAGCTGCCTGGCGTTACCTCCAGCACGGGCGTTGACGTGCCCGCTCCTCTACTCCATCACCATGAAGCTGGAGACAGCATGAGCGCCAGCTCCAGCTCTGTGGACAGTGACCCCGACACTGCCACGGAGAGGGAGCTCCTCACCAAGAGTTCCATCTTTAACATGAACCAGCTTCTTGCCAGCGAAATCAAGCTTTTGGTGGAATAGAAAATTGGAAGGGGGAGGGGGTTGTGAAAAGTGGGTGGGCGGGGTCTTGGGCTGGGGGAGGGGGGGGTGGGATACATGGGAGGGAGGAGATCTAGCACGTGTAAATATTGTAGGGTCCATTACTGCTGGTGTTGGGGTATGGGATTTGGGAGGGTGGGGGTGGGTTCTACGCAGAATCCCTGTTGTAAATGAGGCTGCACCACTGAGCTATAAGTTGGGGAGTGGGGAAGGTAGTAGCTAGGAGATTTCTTCCGTATTACATTGGACGTGTGTGAAGGAGAAGTATACGCAGCATTTATTTTTGTATCTGATTTGCATCTTTCTTCCTAGGAGGCGCGCCATGTTGGCCTTCTGCCGTTATAGTCATGTGGCCGCTGCAAAGTTTTCTATGACCCATCTTCTTATCTTAAACTTCTCTCCCACCAATGAGCTAATAATGGTTCTCCTTACGGTCCTTGTATGGACCGCGCCTGTTGGGCTGGATGTAGT
Organism: Leptodactylus fuscus; assembly: GCF_031893055.1. Lineage (NCBI taxonomy): Eukaryota > Metazoa > Chordata > Amphibia > Anura > Leptodactylidae > Leptodactylus > Leptodactylus fuscus. Next base: position 6,011,657 of record NC_134274.1, on the reverse strand, counting down.
CGCCGGAGTGGGTAGCTGGCATGACTTGGCATATGTCTGTCCATCTCTTATCCCCAACTGGAGGCCGTCATTGCTCATTAGCACGAGGTGGTTTATAGGTGGTAAAGGTAGCCCTATACTTCACCTTTAGATGGCGTAGGTAAGGGAGCAGGGTCAGTTCACATGGCGGTTCAGACATGTTATGGGGCAGATTCCACTGTTTGCCCTCCGGGGTCCGTGTGCGCCCCGTCACCAGGGACACGGCGACCCGACTCTGCTTGACTTGCCTTACCCATCTTGTTCTTTGTAATACGGAACCGTGAAGGGGGCTTCTTCTGTTAAAGGGAATGGTCAGCATTGAGGCGTATGGGTCTGGTCACATCTGGGGGGGGATTGGGCGTTCCTCCTCCATATCGTCCTGCTGTCCTGGAGCCGGGGTGACTTCTATCTCCATCCTGTATCTTCCGCAGATTGCATGTGCATGAACAGGTATTCCCTCCAGCAACCTATGGGGCACGCGAGAACTACGAAGTGATATTCTTATTCCTAAGACGTCTTAAGATGTCCATGCTTTTAGTCTTACTTGGTCGCACCACTTTCTTTCTTATTTTTTTTTGTTTTAATAGAAGGTCTTAAGTAAAACCTAGCCAAGGTCCCCTTAAGTATCTGTATTTTCTCCTGTGGAGCCCTGAATATCGCTTGACCCGTGGCGGCCATCGCAGCTGCCTGCTTTCTCTTCCATCGTGCCTCATATCCTGCCACTCCCCTCTTATTTAGATCTACCTGTGGGACCCGTCTTGTCCCCGTGGTCGGCGGCCGTTACCCGGCTCCACCCGAAGGACGCCGATCTAGTCACCGGCCTTGTTCCAAAAATCTGAACCGCTCTGTAACGGCCGCCTCCACAACGGGAGCACGACTGCTCAATCTACAAAAACTGGCATAGGCCCCCAAATTTCCCCCCGCCCCATACTGTTCATTTTGGCACATTGTCCGGACGCCCCCTGTAAGATCTCCTATATATATATATATATATATATATATATGTATGCACAAACTATATGGTTTACTGTTATGCAACCCCTTTACTACTGGAATATTCTTGCAAGCGCATTGCCGACGGTCGCAGCTGCGCCTCTAGCAGTCAAGGGGTTTTGCTCCTTCCCCACTTTCCTTCGTTAACCCTGTCACGGCTGCGCTCCGGCAGCACATGGGTTAATAGCAGTGTTATGATACTGGTTTTTTTTTTTTTTTTTTATTGCATTTGGAAAGTGTACACTTTTTTTTTTTTTTTTAACCCAGGTTGCTGCTTTCATTTTTTATGTTGTGCTGGATGAAGGGTGTCCGTGGGATAAGGGAGCTTTATAGAATATTTTTTTTTTTTTTTTGTTTTGTAGGGCTTAACCCACATTGTACCGGTCTCCCTCTGGCTGCAGGGTTTTAAGGGTTAATAAACTGCCCCTCGCTCCTAGTCCCAGCAGGCTTTCCTTTTATTTTGGGTCCTATAGATACAAGCGACTTGGCTTTTTGTACGTTACAATGCCAAGTCTAATATGAGACTCATTAGACATGGGTCCTTTGAGTTAAGGGGGTTGTGCATAGGACGGGGCAAAACTTGCAGATTGGTAGGGGGTCCTAATCGAGGGGAGTCGCAACCCGGGCTGTACCGTCAAGAGGCCACAGCCAGATTCCTTCATCAATGGCCACCATGTTCAGACAAATACGGTGAAGATCCTCCGTTCCTAAGACAAACCGTACACCCGATAATAGAAGATCACAAATCATAGAATAACTTCTTACTCCATATCCTGACTCCGAGCGGTCCGACCCCTACAGATCTGCAAGCTTTACCTTGTTCCATCCTTTAAGTAAAACTGAATTGTTTTGCAGGTATTTTTCTATTCCAATGCCACATCTTCATGGTCTTGCATGAACACCCCCTTATGCATTAGGAAGATGCCTGTGACCTCCCATCCTATCTCCCTTTACAAGATGGCCGCAGACCCATAGAGAGATCTTGGCCCTAAAATTAACGCGCCACTCCTCCATTAGCATGCGGGTTTGGTTCAGCTCGACGTGCATATTAATGGCTTTGCCTACGGGAGGGGTCGGTGGTGCCCAGACAGACGTCTCTGCCGCATCTCATGAAGGGGGAGGACAATGGGACAATCGTGCGGGTTTTTTTTTTCCTGTGGGAAGCCTTTATTCCTATTCAGCCAGACCTAGGCATGGATCAGTATTGTCTTAAGGGGTGCGGGGCGGACAGACCTGCAGCCATAGCTTCTTACATTCCTACCTCCTTCCCTGTCCCTTTCTGGTCAGTAATTTCTCGAGCCCTTAGAAAAACATCCAGACACTACAGAGGGCAGCAGGGGCCTCTCCCTTGTCCCACTCCTTCATTGCAGTGCTATATTTTTCTTTTTTATATATATATATATATATATATGTTTGTTTTGGTTTTTGTTGTATTTTTTTTTTTTGAATTTTTATTTAAGCCAACAGCCAAAAAAAACAGTTAAATAAAAAGCTGGAATGTAATAAATTGTCAACTATGAAACCGTATTTCGCCTTTTTTGATTTCATGTGCTCTTAGGCTGTGGCTTTGTACTCTCGACGAATGGTCGGGAGAATATAAGGATAGGTTTTGGCTTCTGTCCCTGAATAAAGTATGTAAATGTATAAAACCAGAAGCCAATGGCAAGTATCAGACCGCTTCCTAATTGTGGCGGATCGCAAAGATGGTGCGAGAAAACTCCAGTTTGGGTGCATTAAATTTGTAGAAGTCATAGGGTACTGTGTGGTGGAAGATGCTATGGCGGAAGCTTCACGTCTTCGGGAGACTTGCTTGTGGCCTTTGGTCTTCTCAAGGAAGCTTTGATAGGAATGAATTGATGTATTCCCCCCGTCCAGCCTGAACTTAACCAGACACCTGAACTTCTATCATCTTGGTGGTCTGACACCCGGAGCCTTGCTCGCTTGTGGCTCTGTCCCATATCTATGGGGCACTGGGGCTACTTGGAGGCAGGGACTCCTTCCATCATAGTGTAATGGGTTCACATTGTTCAGAAGTGCTTTATATAGTCTATAGTTTCTGAACCAGATTTCCCTTGTCCATGGGGCCTGTTGGACCTTGTTCAGATGGCTTATCGACCAAATCGACCAGGTTGCACCTGTAAAGGATGTTTTTTCATGGTGTTTTCAGTCTGAGACCGCTGAACGGTCTCCTGGTCCGTCTCCGTCCTCGGAGATGGACTATAGTGAATAACCATGTGCGTTAGAGAGTCCGTTGTGCGCATGGACCAAAGAGGTGACTGTCTGAGGCCTTAGGCGGCAAGGTGGACTCTACAGGGTTCAAGTCAGCAGAACTTCTCATCGTATGGTGAACCCATAGTAGTCGGTTATTATATGGATGACAAAATTTCTGGGTGAGAAGACATCACTAACGTAATTTTACAATCCTAGGTACACATAATGGTGGCTTCTGGCTTTCTTAGTCATGGGGACACCCAGACAGAAGTGACTGTACATGGTGCATGACGTACAACATTGGTTTCATGGCGTTCTCCTCTTTCCCACAGCTAATAATCCTCTGACTCATTGGGGTCATCCGCCCGCTTCTAGATGTCGGCTCCATGCTGACGGTGGAACGGGCGATGCAAAACTTAGTCTTGCGGTGAGGTTCTCCTAGAAAGTGGAAGCTCCCAAGATGTTCTAAAGATTGTCCTTGAGAACCAAAGACCACATTCGAGGTCCTGAAGATGTGCTAGTTTGCTCCAATCTTGTGTAGGGGTTTTATTTTATTTTTCATGGCTCTCCACGTTTGCTGCCTAGATGTTTCTCCTCGCAGCTTCCTACGAGTAACGTGATATTATAAACGCTTTCTATAGGATGTCTCTACCCTTAAAGTCTTAACATTGTGTAGTCTCTTGACGCTGAACAATATGGGGTTAAGTTCTGTACAGAAGACTCTTGCGTGTGTTTTTTTTAATTTTATTTGATCCTTTCTAAATTTTAGCTTTTCTTGTGACTTTATAGTACCTTCCTGCCCATGTTCGTGGATGATGACGTTGCTGCTTTCCATCAGAAATCCTTATCCAATGGGGAAAAAAAACACGCACTGGTTGGAGTCGTAGCATTGTGTACAGAATCACAGCCATGTTGTATGGGTCTTGGAGAAATTTGACCAGAGGATGAGGAACCAGAAAAAAAACCGTGAGCAGTTAGCGTGGGGGCTCTTCAGATTCAGGACGCTGGAAACTGGAGCCAAACGGGCATAGACCTCACCGGAGAGGAAATGTATACATGTGATGTGACGGGGGAGGTGTATATAGACGTCCCGAGATGTGATTTGTGACTATCACTGATTGGGGTACCAGAAAGACATGGAAGGCTTTTTTTGCAGAGAGACGTTTACTTGTAATTGGTGCAGAGGAAATTATCGCTGCATAAATTATCAGTTCACGGCTCCGAGTGCTTAGTATTCATCTGCCGGGAGCCAGATTGGCGCGGTTATGCGTTCAGTCATGTCTGGTCTCTCACTCAGTGATCATCATGCTTCAAGGTGTTTAGGATTTGCATATGTATACCCTGTAAAGGTGACCTGTGCAAATCCTTACCGTAAACATGTCAGCAGATGGTATTGGTGGGGGTGGGCTGCGGAGATTCCCACCCATCTCTAGAACAATGGGGTTGTAGCATTTCAATGCCAATTATCCCGATTTGAAGAGAAGTGATTGAGCTTTTCTGAAGATCTGCAGGGGTCTCTGCATCTGGACTCCCACCGATGGGGTCTTCTGACATGTTTGCACAAAGGATGTCTATGGGATGCCCCACCAAATGGTTGTAGCCACCAAGACCATAATGAAGCTCCATTTCCAATGGTGGAAAGAGAACTTTCTCTGCACAATGACTTATTACGGCGGCACCGCGCCACAGGGGTCGGATGCTGTGTGACGTGTCGTTGTGTTGGCAGCGTTGGACACCAGTGTTGGGGAAGTGCTATTACATATGAATGCTTTATAAAGCTTGGGGTCTGTTCTATCGTAGTGGTGGCCACCAATGATCATGTGATTATACCGACGTCTGGCCATATTGTGTGATCATCGGCAGCCGCATGCGAACAGGGTTTCATCCTCTTGCAGCTACTGCTACGTTGAACAGGACCCTTCAAGTGTTTTGCCTCTCCCCGCTTCTGGTTTCCTGTTAATCTCTAATGAGTCCTCCCTAAATGAGTTTCATTATGTTTAGTCAGGTGTTAATAGTCTGTAAGCTCTAGTTCAGACTGGCAATATCTGCTCTTGTTTGGCCACTTTCTCCAGACCTGGGTACATGAAGCTCCACAAACCATTGTACGTTTGACGTACTCTTGGATATTTGGTCAAGTTGTGACCTTAATGTTTCCCTCTCCGAAACAAATTCAGGAAGTCTTAACAACTTTTCCAAAAAATTGGACTCTTGAAGGTTACATGGCAGTCAGCCATCTTGTAACAAGACCGTAAGCCTAAATACTGATCGTATTGTCAAGTAGTCTATAAGTCATGTGCACCAGACCTCCATTTACCTATTCGGGGGAGGTTTTAGATCCCTGTTCTCCTGATCATTGGGGTTCCCAGTTGTCAGACCCCTGGTGATCTGACTCCTACCCTGTAGGATGGGGTATAAGTTTCAGTAATGGTTGGATTGGTCAGACTAATAGATGATTTCTAACATGGGGAACCTCGCCATCAATGTTGTAATAGTTAAAAGGTCCGATGGCTAGATGTGGCCCTAACACGGCAACTCCCCAGGCCCTAAGATCCTTCTAGTGACCGTAGATTTTTTACAAGATAAATCGAAGACCAAATCCTGTTCTACCTATTGACCAGATCACCAGGTTGACCCCTCCTAATGTTGGGCTGAATATTTGTCATTAGACCACTAGTAGCCAACCTGATTGTTTCAAGACATTGTCCCGCAACGTAGCTCTTCTCCAAACGTGAAGTCAGCGAGTTGCAAAATTAAACCTCTTAACCACCGGGTAAGAAGGCCACGCAATAGCGGATATTTGCCACTTTGATCTTTGAGTTAATATAGAACATCTAAAGCCAGAAATTGATGGTAACAAGCCCTTGGTCTACAACTCATTCAATGCTGTCAACAAAACGGAACCTGTTTTTCCACTGTAATTCAGCCATTAGCCAGCCCTGTAGCGCTACACACATCCTCAATAATTTACTTAAACTTGGATGCTACTTTCCGAGACTACTTGGTCGTCTTTTGCCCACAGCTGAAGCCTGTGCTGACCCGGACAAGTCGGCATATGCCCCTTGGTAGTCATCAAGGGTATGGCAATGCCAAGGGGCTGTGGCAAGTTGTAGGATTTCCCATGCCGCATGCTGGATGGCTTATGGCCTTAGTGCTCAGTTGCCAGGGTCGGTATAGGCTTCGACTGTGACTTATTGGAACTTTCAGAAAAGTAAAGGTATTTAGGAAATGTTGTGGTATACGGGTGAGCTAAAGCTGAATTTTGCACTGTAAGAACGAGTGTCTCCGATATCTGTTGTCATTAGGACAGTCCCTTTCCCTACGGTCATTGTACTTATATTTTTGTGAGCACTCATAGCAGACATCTTGCTTTAGTCGTTAGATCTGTTACTGACAAAGACCACCACTACAGCCGAATCTGTTTAAACCATCAGAATTTGATGTTGCGTTGAGGTGAAATCTTTCCTTGTTTCTTCCAGTTGATGCAACTACTGCAGTAATGTTATTAGGGTTTTCCAACTAACACTTAACATAGTCAGGATAGGAAATCAGTGTATTACTAGGGGCTGACCAATGAGAAATCACAAAAACAGGGGTGTTTGAGTCCCCCGTGGTGAAGTCATCACCACCACCCCATTAACTCTTTTATGGGACTGACCACTGTCCTATAGAAGTGATAGCGACAAGTTACTCATACGCACTACTGCTCCGTTCACATAGATGGGAACCCCTGTATGATCGTAGGGGCTTCGTGCAGTTCGACAAACAGCGACTGGTTACTTCTCATGTCTATAGGCGATAAGTGTTGGTCGGAGAACCTTTTCGTATAACTACTTGCTCTGGTTTGCCCGGGTTTGATGAGACGTCTACATAATATGAAAGTTTAATCTTTATGCTTTTGTGAGTGGAAGTTACATGAAGACGACCCTACAGGACGGTCTGGGAAGCCATTGGGTGAGTTAAGGCACAATTACAGGGGGCCTTAACTCACCCGTTACCAACCATGACACGATGAATGAGTGATGGCTCAACCTGGGGTGAGGAGAATGACAGACACGTGTCCCACGATATAATGATTTGAAAGGACATTTGTGTTACCGGAAACCTCATTCTTTTTCAGTGTTACAAAGACTGAACCTTGTTGAAGGGTTTGTCAACTCAAAAAGTTGCACAAATAGTAAAAACAAACCCCAAAGCTTGCAGTTTTCAGGTCCCTCTGCTCCAGTGGTGGCGACCCGTTCAATGCTGCAACCAATACCTAATTACATTCTTATGACACTCTGTTCCTGTCTAGCCAATGACTGTCCTCTGAGGACAGTGACCTACTGCGTTGGTGGTCTTGAAGGGATCCTATCAGTCAGACAATTTTTTTGGAGGTACCACGTTGGAATAGCCTTAAAGGCTATTCTTCTCTTACCTTTCGGCGTCGTCTCTGCGCCGCTGTTCGCCTACAATCTCGGTTTTTCTCGGTATGTAAATTAGCTCTCACAACACTGGGGGCGGGCCCCAGCGCTCAGACAGCACTGTAGGTGTCCCCAATACTGCGAGAGAACTCTCTCCAGCGCCGCCTCCTCTTCTTCAGCAGTGTCATCTTCAGCCTCTTCTTTCGGCGGTGCTTGTAACTTCTAACGCCTTGGGCAGAGCAGACTGTGCATGCCCATAGGCCACGAGAACATGGCTGCTTGCACAGAATTGTAAGCGGCCATTTTCTTGTGGCCTGTGGGCATGCGCAACGAAAGGAGACAAATAGCCTTTCTTAAGGCTATTTTGACGTGGTACCCACAAAAAATCGCGAGAGTGATGGGATCCCTTTCACAGAATCGGACTGTCATATGACGACTTCCTCAAATTTGGGCACCTATGCTGACCCCTGGAGCGGATAGTGTAAAAAATGGTAACTTTTAACTTTCCCTTTTAGAATTCAAAAATTTCCAAATATCGGTAACATTTTGCACCAAACAACCTCTCTTAATGTAAACTCTACACTCCGAAAAGCAAAGGGTGAGGAATTGAAACAAACAAAGCTTTATTTAGATGCAGGAAGTTACATCTTTAGAATACCTTGGCAAACCTAGAGAAAGTAGAAATGTAAGTAATATCTCCTATTACTGCAGCAGTTTCTCGATTTTTATTTAAATTTTTTTTTTCCCGTTTTGTTATTAATGAAGGTCAATACCCCTTAAAGTGTTATGTTACTTCTGAAAGAACCAATGTACACTGGTCACATGGAATAAAAAAAAAAAAAAAGAACCCTCCGCTCGGGGGTAACCATGAATTGTATGGAGTCTAGTGTGATGTCACTTGGCGTGGATTGTAAACATGCGGTAGCGTAATACATTGTACTGTGTATATATGACTACTGATGGGTTACTTTCTAATCGTACCCACATATGAGAAACGATTTGTAATATCCTTTCAGCCTTCTGGCTCATACATTTTTGTTTTGTTTTTTATTAAAACATCTTGTGTTAAATGCAATGTACCTACAATAAACAGGTGAAAAAAAGATTTGGAGATGTCTGTTTTATTGTATGTAGACACCTTGCACCATAAGTCATAGTAGATGAAACAATCCTACTCATCCAGCTCGTGTGCTGGGCAAATAATTGGAGAATATTCAAAGATGTCAAGACTGGTGGAAGAGAACACTGTAGCCTTCGATATGTCATGTGCGTGACTTCCAAGAATGAAGATGAAGACTTGAAGGTCTTTATAAACCTACAAATGAAACGATGGGAATGTGGTAAGTTATGACCACAAGATTCATGACTTCATATGGCGGTTTTCTGAAGGATTTGTCACTCGTGGTTGGTTTGTGAACGTTGTCGGCTTCGAGCAATGATGATCTGTCTGCCACGATCTGAAGCCTTGTCTAGGTGCCCATTGATGGTACGGGACAGGTCAGCTTTTCATGCCTATTTTTGATGCGATTGTGTCTTGTCATTGAAAAGCATAGTCAACAGAAAGTGGTAGTCCTGTTATTTTTGGCTGACCAATGACCAGACTATTCCAACAAGGTCTATTTGACACCTACAACTTGGATGCAATGAATGGAACGGGCAGTACTCTCTCGTAGCTGTAATCTTAATCTATGGCCAACTTTATTCTGCAACTAGGTAGAACCACAGATGATGCCTTCTAGATTAGCTAAAGTTGAGACAAAAGATATGATTGTTCGGGTAGTTTTAGAAGCTCTTTAGGATCAGAAATTTTTGACATCCTTGAACTTTGGTGTTCTCGAAGACTTAGGAAAAAACTCACCGTTGGAGAAGGAAAACAAACAAGATCTTTCTGCAAATGACTCCAGAAACTCCACGTGTACTACAAATGACCAGACAGAAGTCCTCTTATTCCTGACCTAAGGGCCCCTTTGCACGGCGGAAGCGCTCGGCTCGCTCCCATTGAAGTGAATGGGAAGTGTTTAGAAGCGCTCGCGTGTACGGCTTGGAATGAGCCGAGCGCTTACGCTGTGTGAAGGGGCCCTAAGATGTCTTGGTTCAGTGGAAAATACAACTAGAAGAGTTGCGGGGAATGAAGATCACTTGAAACCAGATGGATTGACGCAACAAACCATCCAAAAGCTCTACAACCCAAACAGAAGCCGGAGCAGTCTGGCTCCTATTGCATTTACCAGAAGATTATATTTAACCCAACGCTGTACACCAATAAGGGCCTTTTTTTTTTTTTTTTTTTTTTTTTTTTTACGGCCCTGTTTTCACAAAATTCCAAAAAGGACATTCAGCTGGCTGAGGAGACGGAGAGTAATGGAAAATTCTCCTTTGGAAGCACTTGTCTGAAAATATTTGTGTTTATGGATGGTGCTCAACGTATTAACTCGTAATTCAGGTTATTTTTGTTCTTCATATTGTAGAACTACTGCAGACCATTAATGATTCTGTCCAATAGCCGATAACGCAGCAAAGCTGTTGTAGCTTCATCGTGAAATTTGGCTGAAGGAACTAACAATTGAGAAGAAGTCCTGCTAACAATTTATGAGGAAATGGTGTATGTAAACATGTTAGTACGGATAACCAAGCCCCATATCTATGGAATACAGATAACAAGTTCTGAGGAATTATTATATGGAAGGCTGTAAACAAAGAGAAGAGAACGTCACAAACGCGATAGTCCAGTCTAGCACAATGTGTTTCAGGGCCCGCTGTAAACTGGTTATGGGGTATTAACCGGATTCATGGAAATTCAACATGCCGGATGTCAATGGAAAGAAGAATCGACTGTTGTGGACCATATACATAAGGCTTCGAGAACACAACCACTTCATTTTTTCATTAGTGGAAAAATATCAGAGCACTCGATTTAAAGGGATCCTATCAGTCAGACACAATTTTGTTTGTAGGTACCACGTCGGAATAACCTTAAGAAAAGCTATTCGTCTCCTACCTTTCGTCGTCTTCTCCGTGCCGCCGTTCACACTATCCCGGTTTTTCTTGGAATGTAAATTAGCTCTCTCGTAGCACTGGGGGTGTGCCCCAGCGCTCAGACAGCACTGGGGGCGTCCACAATGCTGCAAGAGAACTCTCTCCAGCGCAGTCTCCTCTTCAGCAGCGTCATCTTCAGCCTCTTCTTCCGGCAATGGTTTGTAACTTCTAAGGCCTTGGGAAAAGCAGACTGCGCATGCCCACAGGCCATTAGAAAATGGCCGCTTGCACAGTATTGTAAGTGGCCACAGCTGGAAGAGGCTGAAGATGATGCTGCTGGAGAGAGTTCTCTCGCAGCATTGGGGCTGCCTCGAGTGCTGTCTGAGCACTGGGGCCCACCCCCAGTGCTGCGAAAGCTAATTTACATACCGAGAAAAACCAGGATTGTAGGCGATCGGCGGCGTGGAGAAGATGGCAAAAGGTAGGAGATGAATAGCTTTTCTTAAGGCTATTCCAACGTGGTACCTACAAAAAATTGTCTGGCTGATAGGATCCCTTTAACACTAGAGTTTCAGCTTTTTATTTTTTATTTTTTTTATTCGATTGGTGTGGCCATGAAAACCGGATGGTTATATAGACTTTGATAGTCTTAAGTGAAAACCTGGCAAGAATAGGGCATGCCTTACACAAAAAAGTGAACATAAGTGCATAGACTTGGATAGGTCCATGTTCAGTTTGTATTTTTTGGAGCGATATTGGCATTGTCAGGAGATGACTATCTAACGAGTAGGGCTAGATTTAGATAAGCTGGAGCAAGGGGTGTTTCGGCAGCTATTGGCTTCTTCCCCGCTTCAAAATATGCATATGGATCTTGACGAAATACACAGTCGCTGACTATTGAAGGCCTATACCTGCCTTCTATTGTAAGGTAGCGAATCTAATCGGCCCATCTAATCTTCAAGAGATCCACCAATCTGGATGCACAGACTGGAGATCCAAGGAACAAAACATCCAGCGCAGGAGGGATCCGTAAAACTTCTATCGTCCAGGTATTTCCATATCTGCAATCCATGCAGCAAAATAATTCTATATCTATGCTACTAGTGAGAAGTAGACCACTGCTACAATAAGAGATGACCTTGAAGTTATGGACAGGACTGGACAGCTTCTAGAAGGATGCTATATTCTATGCAGAACAAAACCCGAGCCATATGGTTGACACGGGGTTACATACGGACAGCGCTTCCTGCTGTGCTTGCTTTTAGACAGGACAAACATTACATCCACTTCCTCATCATGCCTAATAGGCCATGCAACAAAAAAATATGCCTGTCCTCTGTGCTACTTGGTTTGGTTGGAGTTTGTGGTTAGGGATTTGTATCAATAGGAGCGAAGGGTCTCCGTGGGTGATACAACTACAGAATGGCTTTCGTACATATTTTTTTAAAGCTTTCTCTGAAGGTCATGGGATTTGTTTGGAAAGACTCAATTAGTAACACCATATCGTAGCGGGAGCGAAGGTCAATGGAGCTGTGTTCTGTGGGGTCTTGAAATAGACACAATGGAAAACGCCTAGTTAATTCGTCCAGCTGAAAAATGCCAATTTCAGATAGGCTGAGCGTTTATAGGGCTATGGTATGATCCCCGATGTGGATCATACGCGTTTGTTGCCAGCCCAAAATTGGTTGCTTTTTAAGCTCTACCATGAGAGGTTACACCTAACTCTATGGACACCTTGGTTACATTCGGCTTCCTTAGGCTTGAATCTTTGCTAGGAATTGCTTGAAATTGGGCCAGGGGGTTTCACCCTATGGGTGTCTACTCTGTCTTATGAGACCTCACTCTTATTCTTGCACTAGAACTAATTTTGCATTGGTGCCCAGGAACTTTAAACTTAGCATCGGATCTGAGTGTTGCAGGCACATATCACTGGGTCGCATTCATGTTCTGCCAACAATTCATCTGATGCCAAGAAAACTTAAGCACCATAGATTTCCGGATCAAATTTACCCATGGTTACTTGTCAAGAAACCTTACTAGTAGGCAATGACTCTTATTAGATATCTTAATAAGAAATTAGTCTGTGGACATGGACCCTAGGATCACACTGCAAAGATGTAGACGCGCAATCCATAGGCAGTGATACACAGCTGCCGCCCGGTTATCTTTGCATAGTAATCTCCTCTGACCTAATCGGATCACACTTAATCTTCTTTCAGACGAATCCCGCCTTGACCAGCACTAAATATGAAGAATCAGACGTGTCTCATTGACTCATCGAGTAACTTTAATGTGTGGCCTGGTTCTTCGAGTCGTCTTATGGGCGAGGCCCTAGTGCCAGGGTTTACCGATCATCAGGTCATTATAGGATTAGTAGTTTCAAACCACTGGATGGCACAAGGATAATGATCACCAGTATTGTGCAATAGTCGCCAGTGTTTCCATGACCCTGGTGTATAAGGTGTGTCTAGGAAAACAATGCCTGTGACCTGTAGATGTAAGAAAGCAATAGTATGTTATTATTGGGATAATTGGTATGTAACAAACTCCATACTGTAACACAATGGAACTAACACAATTCTAAAGGTTATTACAGTATGGATATAGATATAATTACTATAATACTACCTCCTATGTACAAGAATATAACTACTATAATACTACCCCTATGTACAAGAATATAACTACTATAATACTGCTCCTATGTACAAGAATATAACTACTATAATACTACTCCTATGTACAAGAATATAACTACTATAATACTGATCCTATGTACAAGAATATAACTACTATAATACTACCCCTATGTACAAGAATATAACTACTGTAATACTGCTCCTATGTACAAGAATATAACTACTATAATACAACCTCCTATGTACAAGAATATAACTACTATAATACTACCTCCTATGTACAAGAATATAACTACTATAATACTACTACTATGTACAAGAATATAACTACTATAATACTACTCCTATGTACAAGAATATAACTACTATAATACTACCTCCTATGTACAAGAATATAACTACTATAATACTACTCCTATGTACAAGAATATAACTACTATAATACTACCTCCTATGTACAAGAATATAACTACTATAATACTACTCCTATGTACAAGAATATAACTACTATAATACTACCTCCTATATACAATAATATAACTACTATAATACTACTACTATGTACAAGAATATAACTACTATAATACTACTCCTATGTACAAGAATATAACTACTATAATACTACCCCTATGTACAAGAATATAACTACTATAATACTACCCCTATGTACAATAATATAACTACTATAATACTACTACTATGTACAAGAATATAACTACTATAATACTACTCCTATGTACAAGAATATAACTACTATAATACTACCTCCTATATACAATAATATAACTACTATAATACTACTACTATGTACAAGAATATAACTACTATAATACTACTCCTATGTACAAGAATATAACTACCATAATACTACCTCCTATGTACAAGAATATAACTACTGTAATACTACCTCCTATGTACAAGAATATAACTACTATAATACTACTCCTATGTACAAGAATATAACTACTATAATACTACCTCTATGTACAAGAATATAACTACTATAATACTGCTCCTATGTACAAGAATATAACTACTATAATACTACTCCTATGTACAAGAATATAACTACTATAATACTGCTCCTATGTACAAGAATATAACTACTATAATACTATGATGTATAACATGCAGATGGACATAGACATGCACATGGTTTTATTACATTGTGGGTTACTAGATAGGTGAGGTGCACACTCAGTCTTTCCTTATAGAATCTGCTTTCTGCTGAGTTTCCTTAAGAGCAGACTGGAGGAATATTCTGTGTCTTCTGGGACCCGCCGTCTCTGGGGCAGTTCTTACCATACGGCTCAGGTGTGAGGGCAAGGTGCCAGAAGATGTGAGGTAAGAGCTGATCATGATTGAAGTCTCCTACTACACGACGCCTCCTCTGAGACTTCATTGTTGAGAATACTCCATTGCAGAAGGGTTGAGGGCTTGGAAGGATATGTATAGCTATAGTACTTGTGTTCCTGGGATAGCAGCGGGTTCACACATGTGCAGTAATAGCTATAGGAGGTGGCAGATGAGTCTCCCATATACTGGCTTAGTATCTTATGTGCATGGGGGCCTTTTGACTGTACCCCTACAAGTGTCAGGAGAACGAAGGATTGGACATGGCAAATTTTTTCATACCCAATGCTGTTTCCTCATGTGTGCTGCTGAAGTTAGAGGTGCATTGTGTGCTCGGCCATGATGAGTCTCCCCGTCTGTACTTTATGGTAACCGTGTTTGTAGCTTTTATAGATCTAATAAAGCTATTATTGTAATGGAATGAACTTGTAGCAGTGACTTGCTCTCCTTTTAAACAACGTGCATGCTCTGCCAAGTCTACTGGGGGACAAGGGCGGAACAGCTGTTGGCTAAATGAATGTTTGACCTCAGGCGTTGAAGGTGTACGAGCGCCCTCAAAGGGTTGTCCAGGAACTATAGCAAACTCAAGCGTGAGTGTAAAACCTAAAACCAGTCATATTAATATATATATTTAGTTAGTCCTGGTTCCCTTTCCTTAATGTACCTGGACTCTCCAGGCTGGAAGGTTGACCAGACCCAGAGCCATCACTGGCCTCATTCGTTGCTAGCATATGCTCCCAGTGACCGCTGAGTCCGGTGAATGTGACTGTCTTCCATGGATGTAGATGATATACGTTCTGTGGGGGAGGATTGCTCAGTGCTACTGTTCTGTGCTGGCGAAGATTGCTCAGTACTACTCCTCAGTGTTGGTGAGGATTGCTCAGTACTACTCCTCAGTGCTGGGGAGGATTGCTCAGTACTAACTCAGTTCTGGCGAGGATTGCTCAGTACTACTCCTTAGTGTTGGTGAGGATTGCTCAGTACTACTCCTTAGTGTTGGTGAGGATTGCTCAGTACTACTCAGTTCTGGCGAGGATTGCTCAGTACTACTCCTCAGTGTTGGTGAGGATTGCTCAGTACTACTCCTCAGTGTTGGTGAGGATTGCTCAGTACTACTCCTCAGTGTTGGTGAGGATTGCTCAGTACTACTCCTCAGTGTTGGTGAGGATTGCTCAGTACTACTCCTCAGTGCTGGTGAGGATTGCTCAGTACTACTCCTCAGTGTTGGTGAGGATTGCTCAGTACTACTCCTCAGTGTTGGTGAGGATTGCTCAGTACTACTCCTCAGTGTTGGTGAGGATTGCTCAGTACTACTCCTCAGTGCTGGTGAGGATTGCTCAGTACTACTCCTCAGTGCTGGTGAGGATTGCTCAGTACTACTCCTCTGTGCTAGGGAAGATTGCTCAGTACTACTCCTCAGTGCTGGTGAGGATTGCACAGTACTACTCCTCAGTGCTGGGGAGGATTGCTCAGTACTACTCCTCAGTGCTGGGGAGGATTGCTCAGTACTACTCCTCAGTGCTGGTGAGGATTGCTCAGTACTACTCAGTGCTGGGGAGGATTGCTCAGTACTACTCCTCAGTGCTGGGGAGGATTGCTCAGTACTACTCCTCAGTGCTGGTGAGGATTGCTCAGTACTACTCCTCAGTGCTGGTGAGGATTGCTCAGTACTACTCCTCTGTGTTGGTGAGAATTGCTCAGTACTACTCCTCAGTGCTGGTGAGGATTGCTCAGTACTACTCCTCTGTGCTGGGGAAGATTGCTCAGTACTACTCCTCAGTGCTGGTGAGGATTGCTCAGTACTACTCCTCAGTGCTGGTGAGGATTGCTCAGTACTACTCCTCTGTGCTGGGGAAGATTGCTCAGTACTACTCCTCAGTGCTGGTGAGGATTGCTCAGTACTACTCCTCTGTGCTGGGGAAGATTGCTCAGTACTACTCCTCAGTGCTGGTGAGGATTGCTCAGTACTACTCCTCAGTGCTGGTGAGGATTGCTCAGTACTACTCCTCAGTGCTGGGGAAGATTGCTCAGTACTACTCCTCAGTGCTGGGGAGGATTGCTCAGTACTACTCCTCAGTGCTGGGGAGGATTGCTCAGTACTACTCCTCAGTGCTGGGGAGGATTGCTCAGTACTACTCCTCAGTGCTGGTGAGGATTGCTCAGTACTACTCCTCAGTGCTGGTGAGGATTGCTCAGTACTACTCCTCAGTGCTGGTGAGGATTGCTCAGTACTACTCCTCAGTGCTGGTGAGGATTGCTCAGTACTACTCCTCAGTGCTGGTGAGGATTGCTCAGTACTACTCCTCTGTGCTGGGGAGGATTGCTCAGTACTACTCCTCAGTGCTGGGGAGGATTGCTCAGTACTACTCCTCAGTGCTGGGGAGGATTGCTCAGTACTACTCCTCAGTGCTGGGGAGGATTGCTCAGTACTACTCCTCTGTGCTGGGGAGGATTGCTCAGTACTACTCCTCAGTGCTGGGGAGGATTGCTCAGTACTACTCCTCAGTGCTGGTGAGGATTGCTCAGTACTACTCCTCAGTGCTGGTGAGGATTGCTCAGTACTACTCCTCAGAGTTGGTGAGGATTGCTCAGTACTACTCCTCAGTGCTGGTGAGGATTGCTCAGTACTACTCCTCAGTGCTGGTGAGGATTGCTCAGTACTACTCCTCAGTGCTGGGGAGGATTGCTCAGTACTACTCCTCAGTGCTGGGGAGGATTGCTCAGTACTACTCCTCAGTGCTGGGGAGGATTGCTCAGTACTACTCCTCAGTGTTGGTGAGATTTGCTCAGTACTACTCCTCAGTGTTGGTGAAGATTGCTCAGTACAACTACTCAGTGTTGGTGAGGATTGCTCAGTACTACTCCTGTGCTCTGTGAGGGGGGGGGTGCTAATGCTCAGTACTACTTTTCTGTCCCCTGAGGATTGCTCAGTACTACTTCTCAGTGCTGATGAGGATTGCTCAGTACTACTCCTCAGTGTTGGTGAGGATTGCTCAGTACTACTCCTCAGTGCTGGTGAGGATTGCTCAGTACTACTCCTCAGTGTTGGTGAGGATTGCTCAGTACTACTCCTCAGTGCTGGCGAGGATTGCTCAGTACTACTCCTGTGCTCTGTGAGGGGGGGGGGGGTGCTAATGCTCAGTACTACTTTTCTGTCCCCTGAGGATTGCTCAGTACTACTCCTTAGTGTTGGTGAGGATTGCTCAGTACTACTCCTCAGTGCTGGTGAGGATTGCTCAGTACTACTCCTCAGTGTTGGTGAGGATTGCTCAGTACTACTCCTCAGTGCTGGGGAGGATTGCTCAGTACTACTCCTCAGTGTTGGTGAGATTTGCTCAGTACAACTACTCAGTGTTGGTGAGGATTGCTCAGTACTACTCCTCAGTTTTGGCGAGGATTGCTCAGTACTACTCCTCAGTGTTGGCGAGGATTGCTCAGTACTACTCCTCAGTTTTGGCGAGGATTGCTCAGTACTACTCAGTTCTGGTGAGGATTGCTCAGTACTACTCCTCAGTGTTGGCGAGGATTGCTCAGTACTACTCCTCAGTGTTGGCGAGGATTGCTCAGTACTACTCCTCAGTGTTGGCGAGGATTGCTCAGTACTACTCCTGTGCTCTGTGAGGGGGGGGGGTGCTAATGCTCAGTACTACTTTTCTGTCCCCTGAGGATTGCTCAGTAATTCTTCTGGTCAATGCTCACCAGCAACAAGAACTTCAATCTATCTAGACATGAGTAACTTGGGTAACTTTGCCCCTCCAATGAGTCTTGGGGGCCCTAGCTCAGTCTGACAGCTGCACACCTTGCTGGGATTTGTAGTGTGTCTGTATATTCTTCTGTTCTGGGGTCAGGGTGAGATTTGATGCCACAGGAGAGCTGGTGAAGGCCGTCACTTTTCCTCCTTACACCTGCTCTACAGACAGGTCGTCTTTCTACATGCCCGGGCTGCTCCGCCATGCGGTGTGACAGCCGTGTCTATCTGCTCTGAGCCAAGGCTGGTGACGGACATGCTGAAACATGAAACTAGTACGAGGTAGTATTCTGCTCCGAGGTCTCTGGGTAATGCTACTGCTTCACCTGCAACAGGTATGAATGGCGGTTCCAGACTATACACACAACACGTCATTATATGATAGTCGTAGTTTTCCCCTTTGCACGATCTTTGCTTCTCGATTATCCTTGGGCTGCTGGGTGGAGACGACAGCTATGATGTCACCTATAGGCAACAGCCAGAGATTCTGCTCCCACATGTTCTCGCACAAGAGCAGCATGGAGGACACTGTACAGCAGCAATGAATAGTACTGATGTGACCAAAGCTCTGGAGTAAGCAAGAAGACCTACTGCTAGCTTCAGCAGAATGTAATAGAGATGGGAGAGGCTCATGAGATTCCTTTCGAGATGGAATTTGTTCAGTCCGAAGCCCAAGTACTAGTATTCTACTCTGCAGGGGTCTTCACTAATATCTTAGGACACACTAATGTCTTGGGGCACACTACAATTTTTTTTATAATGGGCATACTCACCTCTCCTGCGCTGCCTCAAGCATTACAAGTGTCTCCTGTCCTCTCTTGGCCTCCTATGTCACGTCAGGGGTCTCCAATGGGCCAATGAGATCCGTGATTGGACCTCTTAACGCACTTGGGTGCTCTGATGTCACTCAGAGGGCTGGAAGAGGAGGGGGAGCCTTACCTTGATACATTATTGAAATGACAATCTGTATTGGAAGCACAAGATGGATTCCGCAGAGACGGGGTGAAGACTTTAGGATTGGGAAGGATCAGGGATTTTCCTCTAAGATGTTACAAACTTTCACTATGGATTTATGAAAACTTAATAGAATTGTAATTGAGGTTGTAAAGAGTCAGACGTAACACCAGGCCGGTTATACCGTTATGTGGTGTCTGGCAGGTCCCGTGCGCTCATATGATAGGAAGTGTCACAAACAAATTATTACTCAGGAACGGTAAACTCGCAAAATAGTTGTGGTATCTGCAGATAAGACGGCAGGCAGCCGGCCAATGTCATCTACAGCCCGCGCCCTCACATCAGCCACGGGATTTGTTTAATAAAAGTAAACTTGACTTTTACAAACTTACCGTTCTATTTATCAACTCCTTGTGTGCAAGAGCAGATAACGGCGCGATATCAGATTCCCCAGAAGTAATAGCTTACCAATACAGTGTTGGACAAAAGTATCGCCCCCCTGCAGTCCTGTCAGATAATTCTCGGTGTCCCCCAGATAATAATTACAAGCACAAACTCTTTGGTAATATCTTCAGTTATTTTGCTTGCAATGAAAAAAACACAAAAGAGAATGAAAAAAAGTCACATCATTGATCATTTTACACAAAACTCCAGAACTGGTGCGGACAGAAGTATTGGCGCCCTCAGCCTAATACTTGGTAGCACAACCTTTAGACACAATAACTGCGCACAACCGCTTCCGCTAACCAGCAATGAGTTTCTTACAAGGCTCTGCTGGAATCTTAGACCCTTCTTCTTTGGCAAACTGCTCGCGGTCCCCCCTGAGATGTGAAGGGGGCCTTCTCCAAATTGCCACCAAGAGATCTCTCCCCCGCCCCCACAGGTGTTCTATGGGATTCAGGGCTGGACTCATTGCTGCCACTTTACAAGTCTCCAGGGCTTTCTCTCACCACCATTTTCTAGTGCTGACCTGAAGTGTGTTTTGGGTCATTGTCTTGCTGGAAGAGCCCTGACCTCTGAGGGAGACCCGGCTTTCTCACACTGGGCCCTACATTATGCTGCACAATGTGTTGGTCGTCTTCAGACTTCATAATGCCATGCACACGGTCAAGCAGTCCAGTGCCAGAGGCAGCAAAGCAACCCCAAACATCAGGGACCTCTGCCATGTCTGACTGTAGGGGGCGTTGTCTTCCCTTTGAAGGCCTCTTTTTTTTTTTTTTTTTTTTTCCTGTAATCTCTGATGAGGCCTTTTCCTACTTTTGTCTCATCTGACCAGAGAACATTCTTCCAGAACAGTTTTGGCTTTCTCAGGTAAGTTTTGGAAAACTCCAGCCTGGCTTTTTTTGGTCTCTGGGTAAGAACACTGCGCACGGTAGACACAGGAACATTCAGGTCTTTGGAGATGGACTTGTAGCCTTGAGATTGCTCATGCTTCCTCACAGTTTTGCTTCTCAAGTCCTCAGACAGTTCTTTGGTCTTTTTTCTTTTCTCCATGGTCAATGTGGTCACACAGGGACACAGGACAGAGGAGGAGTCAACTTTAATCCATTTCAACTGACTGCAAGTGTGATTGTTATTGCCACCACCTGTTAGGTGCCTCAGGTAAGTAACAGGTGCTGTTAATTACACAAATTAGAGACGAATCACATGATTTTTCAAAGAGTGCCAATACTTTTGTCCACCCCCTTTTTCATGTTTGGTGAATTTGACAATTTTGACAATTCTTTTTGTGGTTTTCCATTGAAGACAAATTAAATGAAGAAAATACCAAAGAGTTTGTGATTGCAATCATTTTCTGGAAGAAACTGAGTATTATCTCACAGAATTGCAGGGGGGCCAATACTTTTGGCCAACACTGTATCTCATTACTATATTACACGTGTGCATAGTCATAAAATACAAAGCAAATGTGTCCCAGGGCCAAGTATGTTAGAGACAGTATTATAGTAGTTATATTCTTGTATATAGGAGTATTATTATAGTAGTTATATTCTTGTATATAGGAGTATTATTATAGTAGTTATATTCTTGTACATAGGGGGTAGTATTATAGTAGTTATATTCTTGTACATAGGAGCAGTATTATAGTAGTTATATTCTTGTACATAGGAGTAGTATTATAGTAGTTATATTCTTGTACATAGGAGTAGTATTATAGTAGTTATATTCTTGTACATAGGAGTAGTATTATAGTAGTTATATTCTTGTACATAGGAGGTAGTATTATAGTAGTTATATTCTTGTACATAGGAGTAGTATTATAGTAGTTATATTCTTGTACATAGGAGTAGTATTATAGTAGTTATATTCTTGTACATAGGGGTAGTATTATAGTAGTTATATCTTGTACATAGGAGTAGTATTATAGTAGTTATATTCTTGTACATAGGAGGTAGTATTATAGTAGTTATATTCTTGTACATAGGAGTAGTATTATAGTAGTTATATCTTGTACATAGGAGTAGTATTATAGTAGTTATATTCTTGTACATAGGGGTAGTATTATAGTAGTTATATCTTGTACATAGGAGTAGTATTATAGTAGTTATATTCTTGTACATAGGGGTAGTATTATAGTAGTTATATCTTGTACATAGGAGTAGTATTATAGTAGTTATATTCTTGTACATAGGAGGTAGTATTATAGTAGTTATATTCTTGTACATAGTAGTATTATAGTAGTTATATTCTTGTACATAGGAGGTAGTATTGTAGTTATATTCTTGTACATAGGAGCAGTATTATAGTAGTTATATTCTTGTACATAGGAGCAGTATTATAGTAGTTATATTCTTGTACATAGGAGCAGTATTATAGTAGTTATATTCTTGTACATAGGAGGTAGTATTATAGTAGTTATATTCTTGTACATAGGAGTAGTATTATAGTAGTTATATTCTTGTACATAGGAGGTAGTATTATAGTAGTTATATCCTTGTACATAGGAGCAGTATTATAGTAGTTATATTCTTGTACATAGCAGTAGTATTATAGTAGTTATATTCTTGTACATAGGAGCAGTATTATAGTAGTTATATTCTTGTACATAGGAGCAGTATTATAGTAGTTATATTCTTGTACATAGGAGTAGTATTATAGTAGTTATATTCTTGTATATAGGAGGTAGTATTATAGTAGTTATATTCTTGTACATAGTAGTAGTATTATAGTAGTTATATTCTTGTACATAGGAGCAGTATTATAGTAGTTATATTCTTGTACATAGCAGTAGTATTATAGTAGTTATATTCTTGTACATAGGAGCAGTATTATAGTAGTTATATTCTTGTACATAGGAGCAGTATTATAGTAGTTATATTCTTGTACATAGGGGCAGTATTATAGTAGTTATATTCTTATACATAGGAGTAGTATTATAGTAGTTATATTCTTGTACATAGGAGTAGTATTATAGTAGTTATATTCTTGTACATAGGAGGTAGTATTATAGTAGTTATATCCTTGTACATAGGAGCAGTATTATAGTAGTTATATTCTTGTACATAGGAGGTAGTATTATAGTAGTTATATTCTTGTACATAGGAGTAGTATTATAGTAGTTATATTCTTGTACATAGGAGGTAGTATTATAGTAGTTATATTCTTGTACATAGGAGCAGTATTATAGTAGTTATATTCTTGTACATAGGAGTAGTATTATAGTAGTTATATTCTTGTACATAGGAGTAGTATTATAGTAGTTATATTCTTGTACATAAGAGCAGTATTATAGTAGTTATATTCTTGTACATAGGAGTAGTATTATAGTAGTTATATTCTTGTACATAGGAGTAGTATTATAGTAGTTATATTCTTGTACATAGGAGCAGTATTATAGTAGTTATATTCTTGTACATAGTAGTATTATAGTAGTTATATTCTTGTACATAGGAGCAGTATTATAGTAGTTATATTCTTGTACATAGGAGGTAGTATTATAGTAGTTATATTCTTGTACATAGGAGGTAGTATTATAGTAGTTATATTCTTGTACATAGGAGGTAGTATTATAGTAGTTGTATTCTTGTGCATAGTGGTTAGTATTATAGTAGTTTTGTTACATTTACCAGATTTATTTCTGCTTCTAGAGAATCTCTTTTATTGGAAGCAAAGACAGTTATCCAGAATTTTTTGAGGACGTCGCCCCTCCTCCTCCTCCCTCTCTTACATCCTTTGTAACAATTGTATAATATTTCTTACTATGTATCTATTTCCATGCTATACAGTGGTCACACTACCGCCACCTGGTGGCTGATGCGGAGACTTGTTATTTGTTCTAGGGTCTGCAGAATCTCTGTGCTCGGAGGAATGTTCCAGCGCTTTCCTCCTTCCTCCTAAAATGTCACTAGTTATATGTGAAAACAAAGAGAGCGAAGGTTTAGGATACAAAGGCAGAAAGAGAACCTTGAATTTTTAGTCTCTGTTGTCTGAGGCTCCCTGTAATAGATTGTGTATAGAATATTCTTACTGTATTCAGGAGAATGGGGTTATGACGTCTCCTTTATAATGTCTCTATCTCCTGTGCCCCGATACAGGATCCAGAACATCCCCCTCCTCCATCCTCCTTACCCCCTATATTATTGCAGTCTTTATGTGGCAGAGGAGACTTTGTGGCATCTAAATTACTTTGTGATACACGTGCCCTTTATTTAGTCATCGGTGTACCAGTGCCCATATAATATGCCCAGTCCATACTGCCCATATGATTACCTATGCCGATTACTCTTATAATACTGACACGTACTGCCCGGTATGTATACACAAGCTTAGAGGGCAGTATACATATTGGCATACCCCTCGTACTTATCCCCTTCCCCATTTCCAGACCCTTCACCTCCTCCTTAGTCTTGCATTCATTTAATGTATTCCTATCTACGCATTACAAACTAAAGAACAGGAAAGCGTCCAGGAGGCGCGTGCCTTTAGTCATGTGACTTTTACCGCTCCTGTGTTAGGCAATAGCTCCCTCTGCAGGCTGATTTTCAGACATGAGCTAATACGTGACTTAAAAACAGATGTAAATGAGTAATCTACACTGATAATATTATAATGTACATGACATATTCCTGATCTCCCCATATCCAGTCTGTCTTGGATGACTTGAAGGGACAGACGGATTGGAGCAAGCCTGCGAGTACCGAGAACAACTGATGAAAGGCAAAAGTTGGAGGTCACTTTAAGAATGTACAATGATTCCATTTGTATAATTGGATCACATCACTGATACTAGTCTTCTGGTGCCCAACTAATACACACCCTCTCCTTCTAGGACAGTGGTTCTCAACCTTTCTAATGCCGTCACCCCGCAATACAGTTCCTCATGTTGCGGTGACCCCAAACCAAAAATTAATTTTAGTGGGTAACTGTAATTTTGCTGCAGTTATGATTTGGAATGAAAATACCTGATATGCAATATGTATTCTCATTGCTACAAATCAAACCTAATTTAAACATAGGCATACCTCCCAACTTTTGAAGATCAGAAAGGGGGAAAAAATTTGGCTGTGGCAAATTTAGCTCTGCCCATTTTATGTTGACTCCACCCATTCTCATTTATTTTTCATGTGCTCCCACACAGTATAATCCTCCTGGTCACCCGTAAATTATATGTCTCCACTCCATCTCTCCCCCAGTTTCATATGCACCCTTCATCTGCCCCCAGATTCACGTTCCCCCCCCCCCCCTACATCTCGGTCCCCAGTTTCATGTCCCCCCATCTCTGCCCCCAGTTTCATATCCCCTGACTCTGCCCCAGTGTCTTGCCGTTCTTCCCCCTTCATCTGCCCCAGTGTCATGCCGTCCCCCCCTTCATCTGCCCCAGTGTCATGCCGTTCCCCCTTCATCTGCCCCAGTGTCACGCCGTCCCCTCCTTCATCTGCCCCAATGTCATGCCGTTCCCCCCCTTCAACTGCCCCAGCGTCGTGCTGTTTCCCCCTCCTTCATCTGCCCCAGTGTCATGCAGTTCCCCCTTCATCTGCCCCAGTGTCATGCAGTTCCCCCTTCATCTGCCCCAGTGTCATGCCATTCTCCCCCTTCATCTGCCCCAGTGTCATGCTGTTTCCCCCCTCCTTCATCTGCCCCAGTGCCATGTCATTCTCCCCCCCTTCATCTGCCCCAGTGTCATGCAGTTCCCCCTTCATCTGCCCCAGTGTCATGCCATTCTCCCCCTCCCCCCTTCATCTGCCCCAGTGTCATGTTGTTTCCCCCCTCCTTCATCTGCCCCAGTGCCATGTCATTCTCCCCCCCCTTCATCTGCCCCAGTGTCATGCCATTCTCCCCCTCCCCCCTTCATCTGCCCCAGTGTCATGCCATTCTCGGCCCTTCATCTGCCCCAGTGCCATGTAATTCTCCCCCCCTTCATCTGCCCCAGTATCATGCCATTCTCCCCCCCTTCATCTGCCCCAGTGTCATGCCGTTCCCCCCTTCATCTGCCCCAGTATCATGCCATTCTCCCCCCCTTCATCTGCCCCAGTGTCATGCCGTTCTCCCCACCTTCATCTGCCCCAGTGGCACTCCATTCCCCCCCCCCCTTATCTGCCCGAGTGTCATGCCATTTACCCCCCCATTCATCTGCCCCAGTGTCATGCTGTCCCCCCCCCCCCTTCATCTGCCCCAGTGTCATGTCATTCTCCCCTCAGTTTCATGGGCCCCCTTCATTATGTTCCAAGTTAATGTTTAACACACAAAAAAAACCCACTTATACTCTCTTTCCAACGCTCCCCCGCAGCTCTCTCCGCAGTCACCAGACGGATGAAGCTATCACGTCTGCGCATGCACACAGGCATTCAGTTTGGAACTCGCGTCCATAACTTCATGCGTTCCAGCTGAATAGCGCTGCTGAAACCGTAGCGCAGCTTCTCAGTGGCTAAAGCCATCGGAAATATGTATTTTCCTATGTCTTTAGGCGACCCCTGTGTTTTGATTGTTTGACCCAGCCGGGGTCGCGACCCACAAGTTGAGAACCGCTGTTCTAGGATATTGCACAACATAGGAAGTTTAGAACCCTGACTTTTAAGTGGTTTGGGGTCCAAGTAATGTGTATTTATGTCACCACCTTTAAAACTTTGTAACAAGCAGCAATCCATGGAAAGCCTCCAAATCCTGAACATGGAGATGATTTATGTAACTCTCAGACAATGGTTATGGTCAGATGTCCCTAAAGAAACAATATCTCAAGGTCACGATGTGCAAGACAGAAGCTGAACAAACACCCCAACCCCTACTGTACAAATCATCAAGTCTAGATCACCTGAAGGAAACTGATTAAGACCAGGCAGAAGTAACCTTTCAGAAATAGAAGTATTACAACTGTGGGACAGGAATTTACAAAATATTTCTCATAGAACTAATTCTGATCCAATATTTCATAGTTTTCTTAGTAATACATTTTAAAATTAGTTTGTAACTAACGTTTTATTTTATTTTGCAACAATGACATCCATAACCAAATAGGATACAACAGACACTGAAAATATGTGCTGTACAAGTGTAAAACTCAAATCTTGCACAAAAATATAACTACTATAATACTGCTCCTATGTACAAGAATATAACTACTATAATACTGCTCCTATGTACAAGAATATAACTACTATAATACTGCTCCTATGTACAAGAATATAACTACTATAATACTACTCCTATGTACAAGAATATAACTACTATAATACTGCTCCTATGTACAAGAATATAACTACTATAATACTACTATGTACAAGAATATAACTACTATAATACTACCTCCTATGTACAAGAATATAGCTACTATAATACTACCTCCTATGTACAAGAATATAGCTACTATAATACTACTCCTATGTACAACAATATAACTACTATAATACTACTCCTATGTACAAGAATATAACTACTATAATACTACCTCCGATGTACAAGAATATAACTACTATAATACTACTCCTATGTACAAGAATATAACTACTATAATACTACCTCCTATGTACAAGAATATAGCTACTATAATACTACCTCCTATGTACAAGAATATAACTACTATAATACTACTCCTATGTACAAGAATATAACTACTATAATACTGCTCCTATGTACAAGAATATAACTACTATAATACTACTCCTATGTACAAGAATATAACTACTATAATACTACTCCTATGTACAAGAATATAACTACTATAATACTACTCCTATATACAAGAATATAACTACTATAATACTGCTCCTATGTACAAGAATATAACTACTATAATACTACTCCTATGTACAAGAATATAACTACTATAATACTGCTCCTATGTACAAGAATATAACTACTATAATACTACTCCTATGTACAAGAATATAACTACTATAATACTACCTCCTATGTACAAGAATATAACTACTATAATACTACTCCTATGTACAAGAATATAACTACTATAATACTGCTCCTATGTACAAGAATATAACTACTATAATACTACCTCCTATGTACAAGAATATAACTACTATAATACTACCTCCTATGTACAAGAATATAACTACTATAATACTGCTCCTATGTACAAGAATATAACTACTATAATACTGCTCCTATGTACAAGAATATAACTACTATAATACTGCTCCTATGTACAAGAATATAACTACTATAATACTACTCCTATGTACAAGAATATAACTACTATAATACTACCTCCTATGTACAAGAATATAACTACTATAATACTACCTCCTATGTACAAGAATATAACTACTATAATACTGCTCCTATGTACAAGAATATAACTACTATAATACTGCTCCTATGTACAAGAATATAACTACTATAATACTACCCCTATGTACAAGAATATAACTACTATAATACTACTCCTATGTACAAGAATATAACTACTATAATACTGCTCCTATGTACAAGAATATACCTACTATAATACTACTCCTATGTACAAGAATATAACTACTATAATACTACTCCTATGTACAAGAATATAACTACTATAATACTGCTCCTATGTACAAGAATATAACTACTATAATACTACCCCTATGTACAAGAATATAACTACTATAATACTACTCCTATGTACAAGAATATAACTACTATAATACTGCTCCTATGTACAAGAATATAGCTACTATAATACTACCTCCTATGTACAAGAATATAACTACTATAATACTACTCCTATGTACAAGAATATACCTACTATAATACTACTCCTATGTACAAGAATATAACTACTATAATACTACTCCTATGTACAAGAATATAACTACTATAATACTGCTCCTATGTACAAGAATATAACTACTATAATACTACCTCCTATATACAAGAATATAACTACTATAATACTACTCCTATGTACAAGAATATAACTACTATAATACTACCTCCTATATACAATAATATAACTACTATAATACTACTACTATGTACAAGAATATAACTACTATAATACTACCTCCTATATACAAGAATATAACTACTATAATACTACTCCTATGTACAAGAATATAACTACTATAATACTGCTCATTCTAAATAATATTTCTGCGTTTTGAAGACAAGACTATAATTAGAATTTTTCTTGTATGTTGTATTACTTATTCTATCTTCACACTCTTGGTGTCTTGAATAATTTGGGTTCTTGCCCATGTCGCAGTCTACAGATCACATTGTGAACATTGTTTGACCAAAGAAGCCATAAATCTATGAATCCATGATGATGTAATAACAATAGCCTGATGGCGGTGTTACTGATCACTTGTCTTGATTGTGATATTGGATTGGCTTTGGGTCGCCTTGTAGAATGACATAAATAGTGAGTGTGGAGCAGCAGGTTACCGAGAAGTCCGGAGCAGAGAAGATTGAGGAGGAATAAAGGGACGATGGGCCGACGATCGGGGACTCAGAAGGAACTGTCCGGTTACTTGGCATATCCGAGCCTCAGAGCTTATTTTCTGGGTCTTGCCTTTCTATCTCTTGTTCATGGACAATACAGCAGCACTCCAGAACAGTAAGTAAATGCCCGGGAGGACTATGGGTGTCTCACCGGCCTCCTCAGGGGAGTATTATGGAGGTTCTCTTATTTTGGAAAAACTATGTGTTTCCTGGTTCCCCACCAATGATGATAAGATTCATATCCCTCTGAGACTGACGTTCTGTATGAGACTGGAGTGTTCAGCCCTCAGATAACTTTTTAGACTGCATGCAGTTGTAGCAAACCCTCAGCTGTAACACATCGTACCGACATATCCAAGGGAAATTGTTCATTAGAAAGTTGGAGAAAAATGTAATTATCTGTTTGTACAATTTTTATTTACCTCCTCTATTCTAGATACTATGTAGTGCTAATCTCAGCTGAGATCCACTATCCATCTACAGAGAGGGCCTGCCTGCTGCTGTCCGGGGACGTGTCCAATATGCAATATACTGTAACCTTGGAAGCTACAGGGACAAATCTGCCATTGTTTCAAAATCAAACCAGAAATGGTTTTCAGTGTGTTACCTTTACGGTGAGAGGGAGTGGAACATATTACTTATCCTGTATTATACTCCAGAGCTGCGCTCACTATTCTGCTGGTACAGTCACTGTGTACATACATTACATTACTTATCCTGTATTATACTCCAGAGCTGCGCTCACTATTCTGCTGGTACAGTCACTGTGTACATACATTACATTACTTATCCTGTATTATACTCCAGAGCTGCGCTCACTATTCTGCTGGTGCAGTCACTGTGTACATACATTACATTACTTATCCTGTATTATACTCCAGAGCTGTGCTCACTATTCTGCTGGTGCAGTCACTGTGTACATACATTACATTACTTATCCTGTATTCTACTCCAGAGCTGCGCTCACTATTCTGCTGGTACAGTCACTGTGTACATACATTACATTACTTATCCTGTATTATACTCCAGAGCTGCGCTCACTATTCTGCTGGTACAGTCACTGTGTACATACATTACATTACTTATCCTGTATTATACTCCAGAGCTGCGCTCACTATTCTGCTGGTGCAGTCACTGTGTACATACATTACATTACTTATCCTGTATTATACTCCAGAGCTGTGCTCACTATTCTGCTGGTGCAGTCACTGTGTACATACATTACATTACTTATCCTGTATTATTCTCCAGAGCTGCGCTCACTATTCTGCTGGTGCAGTCCCTGAGTACATACATTACATTACTTATCCTGTATTATACTCCAGAGCTGCGCTCACTATTCTGCTGGTACAGTCACTGTGTACATACATTACATTACTTATCCTGTTTTATACTCCAGAGCTGCGCTCACTATTCTGCTGGTACAGTCACTGTGTACATACATTCCATTACTTATCCTGTATTATACTCCAGAGCTGCACTCACTATTCTGCTGGAGCAGTCACTGTGTACATACATTACATTACTTATCCTGTATTATACTCCAGAGCTGCACTCACTATTCTGCTGGTGCAGTCACTGTGTACATACATTACATTACTTATCCTGTATTATACTCCAGAGCTGCACTCACTATTCTGCTGGTACAGTCACTGTGTACATACATTCCATTACTTATCCTGTATTATACTCCAGAGCTGCGCTCACTATTCTGCTGGTACAGTCACTGTGTAGATATATTACATTACTTATCCTGTATTATACTTCAGAGCTGCGCTCACTATTCTGCTGGTACAGTCACTGTGTACATACATTACATTACTTATCCTGTATTATACCCCAGAGCTGCGCTCACTATTCTGCTGGTACAGTCACTGTGTACATACATTCCATTACTTATCCTGTATTATACTCCAGAGCTGCGCTCACTATTCTGCTGGTACAGTCACTGTGTAGATATATTACATTACTTATCCTGTATTATACTTCAGAGCTGCGCTCACTATTCTGCTGGTACAGTCACTGTGTACATACATTACATTACTTATCCTGTATTATACTCCAGAGCTGCGCTCACTATTCTGCTGGTACAGTCACTGTGTACATACATTACATTACTTATCCTGTATTATACTCCAGAGCTGTGCTCACTATTCTGCTGGTACAGTCACTGTGTACATACATTACATTATTTATCCTGTATTATACTCCAGAGCTGCCCTCTAAATAAGATACAACCTATATACTGTATACTACTCACCGCCAGGTATCTTTCTCTCATTGGTTCCCTCTTCTCCTCCTCTTTAGGTTCCTGCTCCAAGCGGTGATTCTGAGGTTGTGAAAGTAAGAATTGTCGGCCAAGGAGCAGTCAGTGTTGAAGAGGTTAAATTCGTTTTAATCCAGAAAATACAATTTGGAGTTGTGGTGCAGACTGATAAACCAAGCTACCGGCCTGGTCAAACAGGTAATGCATGGGGTCAGGGTTTCGGGTGGGGATCGGGGTTCGGGGCTTACACTTATAACCTAGGAGTTCCTTTGGTTCTTTTACAGTGCTGTTCCGTATCTTGACCTTGGATGAAAACTTTTTGTGCGCCAAAATGCAGGTACGGAGAGCTTGTAATGTCCTCTGCTCTGGCCAGGGTAGGGCTGGGGTAGCAAATCGATTCATTGTCACGCATGAGCCTGGGTTCGGGGGTTTTGGGGTTCTGGAGATTTGATACATTGATGAATATAGTCAAGGATAGCCTTTGTCTTATTTCTATTGATGTGTCCCTTTGATTTGCATGAGGACAATGTATAGCCCCAGCCGACCTCTTCTCCAGACCCCTGCCGTATCACACCAGGTCTTACAATGAGCCCCTGCAAGAACCTCCAAAATTACTAAACAATGATGATCCACCTTTCCTAATATCTTTAAAACATTGGGGCCAATATCTTGTGCTTTGAACCCAGTTTTTTGGTGCACAAGGTGCGAAAGTTATTAGGAGACGGAAGACCTGTGCACTTCATTCAGCTGTAATCTCCAGGTAGTAAGTGCTCAATTTCCCTGCAGCGCCACCACAGGGGACAGTAAGAATTACACAATGTCCATGCAGGATGAGACAGATTCTCTACACTTTGTATCTATGTAGGTGACGTTGGCTTCTGCGTACATGTAACCATACAATACCAAACGTTTCTCTTGACCCCCAAAAGATGACATTTTTTTGCTGCAAAGGTGGCGCCAACAAGCACTTTTGGTCCATTATATATTGAACGCTGGGAAAGTAGCTCATCTGTGTGCAAGATAGAAGTTTATCTGAATAATATGTTGTGAATATATCGTGCCTGCGCCTTCAGTATGATCTACGCACAGGACCGCTTCTATATTCAGTGTATGAAGTGATTTGCACGTTCCTACATTGCTCGCTGCTAGTTATGGGGCTCATTATAGGGTCGGTGCACACTGCTGTTTGTGTTCTTGTGTATTTCTTATACACTCGGTTACACAGCACAAGCGCCGTATACAATGTATCAGACGTATCCTTAATCTGTCCCTTTCCTCTCTTACAGTACACTATAGTGGAGCTAAAGGTGAGTTCCGCCCCCCCCCGGCATCTTGTCTTATTGTTGGGTGTATGTGGTGCCCATCTTAAAGGGCACGATCGATGGTCTAATATCTCAAGCTGTTGATCACCAAGATTGGAGCAGAGCACTACCTCTTGATGCTACATGGTGCCCAGAGCTGTGCTACTGCTGGTGCATTGTAGTTCCTGAAAACAGCTGATCGTTGTGGGTGTTGGGAGTTGGACCCTTGCGGATCTAATATTGATATCATAGATGATCAATAATAAAGTTCTGCAATGCTCCCTTAACTACATTGTAGCATTACATAGCTATCATATATCACTATTAGAGATTAGCAAACAGTGTTCGATCGAATATCAGGCCATTCGAGGTTTTCGATTACAATCGAATACCACGAGGCAAACCCACTAAAAATTTGTATCCCCTCCCACCTTCCCTGGCGCTTTTTTTGCACCAATATCTGTGCAGGGGACTACGACAATGGAGGCAGTGAAAAAAAAATCGGAAAAAGTAATTCCCTGGCTAAGTCAGGTGACCTCCAATTTATACGAGGGGTGGATTTAACACTTGGTTAATATGAGACTGTGAACTATGTGACTGTGAGACAGGGACAGATGTACAGGAGGGTTAGCTAGGGATTACCTTTATTTAGGGGGGAATGTCACTCACCCAGCTCTTTGGGGCTCTATCTGGTCGGGATCCCTGTCAGCTTGTGATATGCGGGAGCTGACTTTTTCCCATAGGAATGCATTGACCAGCGTTGATTGGCTGAATGCCATACAGAGTACAGCATTCAGCCAATCAACGCTGGTTCTGCCGGAGGAGGCGGAGTCTAAGATCGGTCCACAGCAGTCTCTATTGTGGTTCCGATCTCAGATGTAGCAGTGTTGAGCGCACAGCTCTGCTACACCCGAGAGGTAGCATCGCTGAGTGTGCGCTGAGCTCTGCTACACCCGAGATGTAGTAGAGCTGGCCGTGCACTGAGCTCTGCTACACCAGAGATGCTCAGCGCACACTCAGCTCTGTTACATCTCTCTTGTAGCAGAGCTGTGTGCTCAACACTGCTACATCTGAGATTGGACCACAATGGAGACTGCTGTGGACCGATCTTAGACTCCGCCTCCTCCGGCAGAACCAGCGTTGATTGGCTGAATGCTGTACTCTGTATTGCATTCGGCCAATCAACGCTGGTCAATGCATTACTATGGGAAAAAGTCAGCTCCCGCATATCACAAGCTGACAGGGATGCCGACCAGATAGTGGCGTAATACAGGTACTTAGGCATGTTAGATGCCCCCAGGCATGCTTCCCCTGCTGTCCCAGTTGCATTGCAGGGTATTGGCATCATTTCCTGGGGTGTCCTAGTGGACTTGGTGACTCTCCTGAGTCGAATTGTGGCTTCCCCTGAAACAAAGCATTTTTCCCCATAGACTATAATGGGGTTCGATATTCGATCCAATAGTCGAATATGGAGGGGCTATTCGAAATGAATATTGAATCTTGAATATTTCACTGTTTGCTCATCTCTAATCACTATTATTCATGTATGAATCTGTTGTGGATTATGTGAGCACAGTGTGACAGTATTATAGATGTAGCATGGTATTTGTGCACTGCACGGGAATATACAAGGACAGCAACATTATGCTCTACACAAGACACTTTCCAATGTAAGGCCATGTTTGCAGCACAGGAACTAAATAGCCATAAAATACACATGTGCAGGCGAATGTGTAGTGACCAGACACTTGGCGTGTATTATCCTATGGGCGCCACTTGAGCGATTCACTCATTTGCCTTCTATCCCTTTTATTCTTGCCCATAAGGATCCTCAAGGTAACCGCATCTTTCAGTGGTTGAATGTGAAGACCACAATGTGCATTGCAGACTTGAGCTTCGTCGTGTCCGATGATCCCGTTCTGGGCATCTATACCATCAATGTGGAGAATGGACTGGCGTCAGCAAACTTTAAAGTTAAAGAGATCGGTGAGTTGGTTCATTTCAGCTGCAGATTATACGAAGGTCCAGTAGTGAAGATACTCATAGACCTCCAGCAGAACCAAACTGGACCTCCAGCAGGCCAGAGGATCCTCTGGTGGTTTTTCAGTGCTTCTCACCCAGTGAATCCATACCTTGCTCTGTATTGCACAAAGCACCAAATTCTAGCATGCACCTTCATAGACTGTGTGCATCTTACTCCAATATACCTTGGAGAGTTAACCAGAGAGGCCATTGGTCCCCCAACAAAATTTGCACAAATTGTAGCATTTACATTCCTCTTCTTTAGAGAAGCTCCAAATTTATGAGGAGTTTTGCACCTTGATAGACTGTGTGCATCTTACTCAACATACATTGGTTTAAGGTTAGCACTAATCCTCATACGTCGTCCATGTTGTCTTTTTTCACTTCAGTGCTTCCACGCTATGATGTCGCCATAGAAAAACCAACCTCGATTTATGCTCTGGATTCTGCGTTCCCACTGAAAGTTTGTGCGCGGTGAGTGGATCGTTTCGTTTTTTGGTGTGCTCTCATCACACCTAAGTGCTATGCATTTCAGGGTGCAGTCCCTACATTTTTGCCATGATTGACATATATTTAGCTCCTTGGAGTCAAGGGTGACGCCCTCGTTGCACCAAACATGTCAATCATGGCAAGATCTGAGGGATTAGGCGCTGAAATGCATAGCTTTTTGGTCAGGAGTAGGAAAAATGTGGGCTCTGAGCCTTCAAAGCTTTTGGTCCAAACCTGAGATTGGCTTGGGACCATCGTACCAGCTCTAATCCATGACCTGATCTTGATGATGTCGTTGCAGATACACTTATGGGAAAGGGGTGCAAGGAAACCTGCTGGTGACCATTTGTCGTAAAGGTATCTGTAATGTCCTCCGTGAAGAGGTGAGCTGACGTCCTAAGAATGAAGGGGGGTCTTTGCTTGGCTTTGGGTATTGGCTATGTGTGAGAGGGGGTGCAACTCAGTAGGCTGGTGGGGCACGTCCTCTAGGCCCGAGTAAGTTACAGCTGTCCAATGTGACAGATAAAAATCTACAGTATATGGTCTACTTATGGTGTGTTACTTTCACCATCTCATTTTCTTACCAGACGGATGCCACCGGCTGCTTCCAGACAACGGTCAATGGATATCTCTTAAGTCTCATGGATCCTAGTTTCTATTATGCTGATGTTCAAATCACAGCGGTTATGGTAGAGAATGGCACAGGTGAGCGGATTCCAGCTCTGAAATTCTCCCCATCCAAGAACTCAATATAGACACGGGCTGGGGAACGGTCCTATACATTTGTAAAGAGAGGTGGTCGGACAGGGAGCTAATGGACATACTGTAGCTTTCTCAGTCCTGATAACCTGGCCATCCTGATTGCAACATGTAGAACAGGAAATAGACAAGTGTGGCCACCACTGCCAGACGGCGGAGGTGGCTGTGTGCTTAGGCTGCAGACAAAGATCCATTTTGGGGTGGATTTACAAATACTGCTTAATCATTTAGACTATTTAGACTAGGACCACCTTGACTAAGCCAAATTGGTGTTACTCTGTGCCGGGCCCATCTCCTTACTCTTAACCACTGGAGGACAGGACATCCAGATCTCCAATGCTGGAACGTATTAGTGATACCCCCATAGTTTACTGAGGTATATGATCACCAAAAGAAAGGTTAATTCAGTAGTAAAGAACAACCAGGGCCAACATCCCCGCCCAAAACAGACTCAACCCACAAAATTGCACAGCATGGACTGCAGACAGCCGGACCATCAGCTTTGGAGGACGTGAAGGCGCAGGAGTTTTTTCCACCCCATAGGGCTATAAGCATCAGGATCTGGTGCACAAAGACTGTATATTGAGTGGTGGCAGGGGGATACCACCTGCTGCAGAGCCAATGGGTGCAACAAACTTTTGCCCATTTTGGAGAATCCTTGTTCCGCCCGGTTTCTAAAAAGTACCAGAATGAGGTCAATGCAGATACTCAGGAGGACACAAAGCGGCCATCACCACCTTACATTAATGCCTAAAATGCGCCATAATTTGGGCACAACGTTGCATCTTGGGCTTTGCCCCTTTCCTAAGACAAGTCCACTTTTTGCTAATCCAATACAAAGGCGCAAAAAGAGTGGAGCATTTTGATGAATCCATCTGCCCCAATGTTGCCCAGTCTATTCCTATGTACGTAGTGATCCAGGTGCCCACAAACCAGATCCTGGATCCCTTCTCAACCACTTATCCAAAATGTGTTTGTTATAGGAATCCAGTTTTCGGTCTCCCAAACTATCCCAGTTTCATATGCAGCTGTACAGCTATCTTTCGAGGCATCGGATCCATATTACAGAGCTGGAAATCCCTATCAGATAACGGTGAGGAGGGTCTTGAACGGGCATATATGGCATATATTCAGGACATCCACAGGTCTGATTTATAAGCTGACCTCTCCGCTGAAGCCTATAGGAATGGGAAGAGGGAATTGCCCCTTTTAGGCAGCCATAGCATTTACTATGGATAGGTCATAAGTGCTTAAAGGGATTGTCCTCAGAAATGGACCTATTGCTTAAAGGGATACTTCCGACCTGTACGTGCTTATAGTATTCAGTGGGATCTGAAAAGGGGACCGCTATAGGGTCAGCAATGACCCCTTGACTATGACTGTGTTATGTTCAAGTGGAACCTTGTCGTCCATGCACTGTCATGTGATACATGCTATAATCCACCCCTTTTGTGATATTACTATGCCCGGGGCACTTAGGAGATCTATGGATGGCGGTATGAGGTCACTTCATGTTACATTGCATCTTGCAGGGGTGTAATAGAAAGCTCACAGGCCCTGCAGCAAAAGCTCAGTCATGTCCCGT
Organism: Leptodactylus fuscus; assembly: GCF_031893055.1. Lineage (NCBI taxonomy): Eukaryota > Metazoa > Chordata > Amphibia > Anura > Leptodactylidae > Leptodactylus > Leptodactylus fuscus. The sequence goes on along the minus strand of NC_134274.1, from coordinate 5,974,070 downwards.
CTGTACTTTTTAGCAGAATTTACATTATCCTTTCCTTCTCTGGGCTCAGACCACCATTTCTGCGCACACAAGTGTCTCACCATTCCCATCCATTGTCAGTGATCCCGCTTAGTAATTGTGCCCGCTTTTGCACCCCGCAGAATCCTTCCTTGGCTATATGCTGCTGGCCAGGATTCATTTATTTCCTTTCTGACAGTGGAAGGCTGTGTATCCTAAATCTTCTGACTACAGTGCACCAGAGGGCAGGAATAGGAAATCAAAAGAGAGATCAAATCCATAGTGTGATGGGGTCCCACAAGTCACCCTCCTGGTTTCTGGGATAGCTTTGGCTACTGGAACGCCATCATGTCCATCCTGCAGGGTACAGCTAAGCCCCCTGACCGTTATACTACACGTGACTTTATAGATTTAGAGGTGGAGGCTGGGTATAGGATGCTCTATAAGGTGACAAATCTCTTTTCTATTTTAGCTGTTAGCGCTGGGCCGCGATGACGTCCCCCTCCAGTATAAGGGGGTGTCACTTGAAGTCCAATATGGAAGCCTCACAACCAATGTAGATGGAATTACTGATCATACGGGGCGAATGCGCTTTAATCTAAACACCTTCGGCTGGACGGGACAAGTCACTATCCGGGTGAGAAACCCCAAAGTTTTGTGTCATTTCTTAGCCGTCTCTTTGTAGAATTGTCGTGTTTTTATTCTTATTTTTAAACTTAAAATATCACCTTGAGCCATAACCAAATGATCTAATATGTCCTCACTCCTGCCCCCCACTACCAGGGATACACAAGGGATAAATCTACATCTAACGGACCATTCAGTAGTCAAATCTCCGATCCCACACAATATGTCCTCCCCTTTTACAGTGAAGCATTGAGCTATCTACGACTGGTGCCCATCTCTGACACCATTACATGTGGCCGCAGCGTGAGCATACGAGTGGAGTACGATATCAACCCAAATGATCTGAATAGCGGATGGAGAAGTGTTCAGTTCTATTACATTGTAAGAAAACTATACCAAAGAACCGTAATATCTAATGGAAGAGAGAGGGTTAAAAAGGGAATTATCTTACTGTAAAAAGATAGTAGTATTATAGTAGTTATATTCTTGTACATAGGAGTAGTATTATAGTAGTTATATTCTTGTACATAGGAGCAGTATTATAGTAGTTATATTCTTGTACATTGAAGTAGTATTATAGTAGTTATATTCTTGTACATAGGAGGTAATATTATAGTAGTTATATTCTTGTACATAGGAGCAGTATTATAGTAGTTATATTCTTGTACATAGGAGTAGTATTATAGTAGTTATATTCTTGTACATAGGAGTAGTATTATAGTAGTTATATTCTTGTATATAGGAGTAGTATTATAGTAGTTATATTCTTGTACATAGGAGGTAGTATTATAGTAGTTATATTCTTGTACATAGGAGGTAGTATTATAGTAGTTATATTCTTGTACCTAGGAGGTAGTATTATAGTAGTTATATTCTTGTACATAGGAGGTAGTATTATAGTAGTTATATTCTTGTACATAGGAGGTAGTATTATAGTAGTTATATTTTTGTACATAGGAGCAGTATTATAGTAGTTATATTCTTGTACATAGGAGTAGTATTATAGTAGTTATATTCTTGTACATAGTAGTATTATAGTAGTTATATTCTTGTACATAGGGGTAGTATTATAGTAGTTATATTCTTGTACATAGGGGTAGTATTATAGTAGTAATATTCTTGTACATAGGAGTAGTATTATAGTAGTTATATTCTTGTACATAGGAGCAGTATTATAGTAGTTATATTCTTGTACATAGGGGTAGTATTATAGTAGTTATATTCTTGTACATAGGGGTAGTATTATAGTAGTAATATTCTTGTACATAGGAGTAGTATTATAGTAGTTATATTCTTGTACATAGGAGCAGTATTATAGTAGTTATATTCTTGTACATAGGAATAGTATTATAGTAGTTATATTCTTGTACATAGGGGTAGTATTATAGTAGTAATATTCTTGTACATAGGAGTAGTATTATAGTAGTTATATTCTTGTACATAGGAGCATTATTATAGTAGTTATATTCTTGTACATAGGAGGTAGTATTATAGTAGTTATATTCCTGTACATAGGAGCATTATTATAGTAGTTATATTCTTGTACATAGTAGTAGTATTATAGTAGTTATATTCTTGTACATAGGAGTAGTATTATAGTAGTTATATTCTTGTACATAGGAGCAGTATTATAGTAGTTATATTCTTGTACATAGGAGCAGTATTATAGTAGTTATATTCTTGTACATAGGAGGTAGTATTATAGTAGTTATATTCTTGTACATAGGAGCAGTATTATAGTAGTTATATTCTTGTACATAGGAGTAGTATTATAGTAGTTATATTCTTGAACATAGGAGCAGTATTATAGTAGTTATATTCTTGTACATAGGAGGTAGTATTATAGTAGTTATATTCTTGTACATAGGAGGTAGTATTATAGTAGTTATATTTTTGTACATAGGAGCAGTATTATAGTAGTTATATTCTGGTACATAGGAGTAGTATTATAGTAGTTATATTCTTGTACATAGGAGCAGTATTATAGTAGTTATATTCTTGTACATAGGAGCAGTATTATAGTAGTTATATTCTTGTACATAGGAGCAGTATTATAGTAGTTATATTCTTGTACATAGGGGTAGTATTATAGTAGTTATATTCTTGTACATAGGGGTAGTATTATAGTCGTAATATTCTTGTACATAGGAGGTAGTATTATAGTAGTTATATTCTTGTACATAGGAGCAGTATTATAGTAGTTATATTCTTGTACATAGGAGTAGTATTATAGTAGTTATATTGTTGTACATAGGAGGTAGTATTATAGTAGTTATATTCTTGTACATAGGAGTAGTATTATAGTAGTTATATTCTTGTACATAGGGGTAGTATTATAGTAGTAATATTCTTGTACATAGGAGGTAGTATTGTAGTTATATTCTTGTACATAGGAGCAGTATTATAGTAGTTATATTCTTGTACATAGGAGTAGTATTATAGTAGTTATATTCTTGTACATAGGGGTAGTATTATAGTAGTAATATTCTTGTACATAGGGGTAGTATTATAGTAGTTATATTCTTGTACATAGGGGTAGTATTATAGTAGTAATATTCTTGTACATAGGGGTAGTATTATAGTAGTTATATTCTTGTACATAGGAGCATTATTATAGTAGTTATATTCTTGTACATAGGAGGTAGTATTATAGTAGTTATATTCCTGTACATAGGAGCATTATTATAGTAGTTATATTCTTGTACATAGTAGTAGTATTATAGTAGTTATATTCTTGTACATAGGGGTAGTATTATAGTAGTTATATTCTTGTACCTAGGGGTAGTATTATAGTAGTTATATTCTTGTACATAGGGGTAGTATTATAGTAGTTATATTCTTGTACATAGGAGTAGTATTATAGTAGTTATATTCTTGTACATAGGAGCAGTATTATAGTAGTTATATTCTTGTACATAGGAGCAGTATTATAGTAGTTATATTCTTGTACATAGGAGTAGTATTATAGTAGTTATATTCTTGTACATAGGAGTAGTATTATAGTAGTTATATTCTTGTACATAGGAGTAGTATTATAGTAGTTATATTCTTGTACATAGGAGGTAGTATTATAGTAGTTATATTCTTGTACATAGGAGTAGTATTATAGTAGTTATATTCTTGTACATAGGAGGTAGTATTATAGTAGTTATATTCTTGTACATAGGAGTAGTATTATAGTAGATATATTCTTGTACATAGGAGGTAGTATTATAGTAGTTATATTCTTGTACATAGGAGGTAGTATTATAGTAGTTATATTCTTGTACATAGGAGTAGTATTATAGTAGTTATATTCTTGTACATAGGAGGTAGTATTATAGTAGTTATATTCTTGTACATAGGAGTAGTATTATAGTAGTTATATTCTTGTACATAGGAGCAGTATTATAGTAGTTATATTCTTGTACATAGGAGCAGTATTATAGTAGTTATATTCTTGTACATAGGAGCAGTATTATAGTATTTATATTATTATTACTCACATTCATTAGAAGTATTATAATCACTGATAATTTTGTTTGGCAGGTTATGGGTAAAAATGGAATCATGCTAAATGGACAAATAACAATTCTACTGGGCAGCACGGCTTGTAAGTGCAGATATTGAATTTCTATATATATGTTATGTTGGGTCTGTACGTGACATGACTACTATATCAACATGGCTTAATGTAAATTGTCCATAGATAAACCTTCCCCCTATTGATGTAAATGCAATTAAAAGCAATCAGAACCATCCCATGCCCCGACCACCCGGGTTTCCAGACCAAACCATAAAGAAACACCTTAGCAGAATCCCATGTTATATCCTGTATATAATGAAAATGTTGGTAGAATATAAGGATGTTGCGCTAGTAATCCAAACATTCACTTACCAAAAATGCGAATAACTATGGTCATATACAAGATGTCCACTAAATGTCGGTGACCTGGAGTGAAGGATGGAGACACATTTCTGTGCTAAATCTTATATTGTATGTTTTTGACTTTTTTTTTCAATATTCTTAAAAGGAATGTGTCCCAAGGAAAATCGCCGATGTTTTAAGTTTGGGTTCTCTTGAGTATCTCATAGAGTTCTAGAGAGGTGCCGAAATATGATAAACCATGATACTCGCCTCCCTGCACTCCCTTGTCTTCTTCAGTTGTCCTCCAGACCAATGGTCTCCAACCTTTTTTCCACCAGAGACCAGTTTCAGCAAGACAATTTTTCTATGGTCCGGTGGGGGCGGGAAGTGGTGTGGATCGGGGAAGGGGTGTGGTTGGGGGCGGGGTTAAGCAGTGTACTGTAGTTGCCCAAAGTTTGGTAGGCGAGTGCGGGGTGGAGCCAAAACCTGAATCCTGGACATACAGCGGGTCCCGGCTCAACCCCGCACTTTGCTCACCTTATCCCGATGAGCAACAACCAAGCCGCACTCGCCGGCTCCACAGCAGCTGCTGTCTCGTCGCCGCTGGTATGCAGATCGGTGCAACATGCCCTGTGGCCCGGTACTGGTCCAGTGGGGACCCCTGCTCTAGTCTGTTCCATCCTCCTGGGTTATTTCATGGGTTTTGGGTGGCAGATGAGGCTTGTCCTTGGGCTTTAGTGCTCATGTGGGATGTGCTGAACATTTTAACAATTGGGTGCCATTATATCGGCACGCCCCATATGACCACTCAGTCCCAATCACAGACCTCAGCAGTTACCCAGGACCCATGACATCACCCAGGAGTCCAGTAGACAAATAGAGTACCCAAGAGAGGCGAAGGAACCCAAATATTCTCTGGGTCAAAAGAGACTTGAGAGCATTGTAATTGCACTTTTGGTCCGGACCATAAACAGGGTGATGAGCCTCCTGAATGTTCCCATCTGTATCGCCATATAATATATCTACCATCCTCTCTCTAGCTTTCCGTGGATTCCTAACCGTCCCAATCACGTTCACATCCAACTTTGGACCAGCTCCCAAAATGCTGGGATTCCTTCTGCTCAATAATGGCACTATGGTCGCCAACCGGCTGCTCTTCAATGTGGAGAAGTGTTTTCCAAATCTGGTGAGACCTCTAAAATTTGGTGCTTCAGCCTTTGGGTTTCCTTTTAGACTTTCCTACCCAATGTCTCTTCTTTGGCAGGCCTCGTTGAGGTTTTCACGGCCAGAAGCCAGCCCAAAAGATCAGCTGAATCTCCATGTTCAATCCTCGGCTGGATCTATGTGCGCTGTCCGAGCTGTGGATAAGAGCGTTCAGATTTCCAATGAAGATAAGGAGTTGACTACAGAGAAAGTAAGAGGAAAATTTGGCTAAAAGTCGGTAGAGAGGACGTAGCGAGATCAGAAGATCCTCCCAACCACCAGCTATAATGTATATGGCCAGCCTTATACTTGCCCATGGTTACACGGACCTTCATAGAGTTAGGAGAGGTTCTAAACCAATTCAATTTTGTTACTTGTCTTAAAGGAAATTGATTATTTTATATCTTCTTTCCAGGTTTATGGATTGTTCCAGTACTTAGTAAGAGGTGGATATCCCTACAGCGTACAGGAGAGACAATTCAACCCTTGTCGGTGGCCTATACCCATAATCCCTCTTCCACCCATTGAACTCTCTAGAATCTTCCTACCGTATTCGCGTTACGAATATGTGGATGTTTTAACTCTATGCATGGTAAGTCCTGAATATTCCCTACAAACAATTTTTTGCTGCTTTTCTGCCATCATGGTTCTCCATTAATGAAAAAAATTCTCCCTTATGCTTTTTTTTTTTTTTTTTTTTTTTTTTTTAAATCTCATTATAGGAGACTGGAACGAAGATACTGACTAATGCTCGGATACTGCAGCCTGCGCCCCTAAGGATTCGCTGCCCTATGTTTGTGGATGCATTTGCTGAGGGTAAGAGACTGTGACTTCACCTTTTTCCATTAATAATTTCGACAGGTCTTAGAGTTGACAAAATTCTAATCTTGCAAAGATACAATTGGCAATTTTATCCTACTAATATTATAAGTGTCAAAGTTTACGTGTTTGGATGTTTGTGAGTTTGGATGTTTGTTCCTCAATCACGCTAAAACGCCTGGACGGATTTGCGTGCAATTTTCCACAAACATAGTTTTCCCTCAGGATTGAGTCACAGGCTACTTTTGGTGCCACTAAACAACATGGCTTCCTAGCAGGAGACTCACAAAAGCAGGACTCCTAGCCCCAGCTATAGACTCACACACACTGCCTGGCATTTCCTGCCTCAACCTGCCTGCACACTCCTTACTGTCACCTCAGGAGTAGCCCTCACTCTACTCACTCACATTTACATATAGCTTTCCACTATATAACACACCACATTGTCTGTATCACGACATACACAATACAACACATCACATTGTTTGTATCACTAGATACACAATATAACACATCACATCACATTTGCTAGCCCACCAAACTTTTTAAAGCACTTTTACAGTTTCACACGTCTGTGTCCTCCCAATTCTCCAATCACCGCAGACGAAGTCACGGGTAAAAGCTAGTGTCAAATAAAAATATTTATATTATACAGTGTATACCTATGTAATATGTTAGAGAACCTTTCAGCACCACCACTTCCATCTCTTTGCATCCTTTAATCGGTGACACTCCACTCCTTCTAATGCCATTGGATGTTTTTCTCTAGCCCCCACCATTCCTGAGCAATCATTGTTACTTCCAGCACCCAATATGCTAATTGTTCTTTACTGTCCAGTGGGTGGTCTTAGATTGGAGGAAATCGTGTAGGACCTCCAACCTGTCAGTAGAGAGTCACATTAGGATATTCAGTGCTGAAACCAACAGCACTGATGGCTCAGGAATGGTGGGGGCTAAAAAGTTCCAAACGTACTAAAACTGTGGACTGGCACCAATTGATGGGCGCAAAGAGAGAGTTGGTGGAAGGTCCTGTTTAAGACGCACGACGTTTACGATTGAAAGCGAATACTTATGATGACCTCAGTCAAAATTTATATTTTTATACTCTAGAGCGATAGTAAAACATTTTTGACTATTCCCTGCTTGTTCAGTGTCTGGACAAAAAATTTCGTAAATTTTGTTAACCCACCAAATTATTAGAACGTAAATGGGATTAACCCAAGGAGGGTCAGCAATGGGGTAAGATAAAAACAAAAGGGGGGGTACTCACATACCCTCTGTCCTCCATTGTGGTATCGGGTCACCAGGTTCCTAGTTCTAGCACTGATCGGACCAGAAGTGAAGTGACTCGGGTGTGATCACGTATTGAATACCGGTCATGTCACTGCTATCAGTGTCCAACAATTCATCACGGAGGCAAATGATTGACTGCCCTGGTCTCCAGAGCGGGGGCACCTAGGGCAGACACAGGATGGATTGGGGGACCCAACATTACAATGGAGAACCAGAGGTAGTTGACTATCCCTTCAGTGGTTGGACTCCATCGGTTAACCTGTCCAGCAGATCGGTGAAAAGGGTCAATATTAGGAGAACCTCTTTAAAGTCCAAAGCAAATAAGTTAGTCTAAGAGGAAAGTAGCAGTGAGAATTGTAATCCGATGTTCTTGACACAATGTTTTTGCGATTTTTCCATAGTTCAAAATGTAGTGGTCCAAAAACTGCCTGAAGTTCCTGTATCTGCCCCATCTGATGCGGTGAGAAGATATTTCCCCGACACCTGGCTGTGGCAATTGGTCCTCATTGGGTAATATACTTGGAATGTTGACATTGCTCTATAACACTCAGTGCGCTAAACTTCTGGCTGTATAATACATCCGGGGCTGCAGATTAACCTTTATCTGGCTAGTTTGGGGGTGCCCCTTGTTTCACCCCCTTGCCCTGGTATCTGCATAAACATAATGTCATCCTTAATGTAGAGTGAACACCATAAAAAAGAAAACACAAAAAACTATTTCAGAATTGCATGTTTTCTGTGGACTCTTCAGAGACGTTAAAATCAAAACAAAGTCTAGGCGTCCATGATAATTTCATATAACATTTTACATATAGGGAATATATGGTGTAGGATGACATGCAGTACATTGTATTTGGGGGTATGTTCGGGATGACATGCAGTATATTGTATTTAGGGGTATGTCTGGGATGACATGCAGTATATTGTATTTAGGGGTATGTCTGGGATGACATGCAGTACATTGTATTTTGGGGGTATGTTCGGGATGACTTTCAGCATATTGTATTTGGGGGTATGTCCAGGATGACATGCAGTACATTGTATTTTGGGGGTTGTCCAGTTTGACATGCAGGATATTGTGTTTGCATGTTATCCCAGATAAACTCCCAGTGTATTGTATTTGGGTTTTCGTCCAGGATGAGATGCAGTAAAATGTATTTCAAGGCTTGGTGAGGATGATGTTCAGTACATTGTATTTGGGACTTGTCTGAGAAAAGATGCAGTATATTGTATTTGACATTTTTTTCCAGGATTACATGTAGTACATTGTATTTTGGGGTATATCCGGGATAACATTCATTACATTGTATTTGTGGATTTGTGCAGGTTGATGTGTAGTCCATTGTATTAGAGGGTTTGTCCAGGGTGACATGCAGTACATTGTATTTGGGGGTTTGTCCAGGGTGACATGCGGTACATTGTATTTGGGGGTTTGTCCAGGGTGACATGCAGTACATTGTATTTGGGGGTTTGTCCGAGATGACATGCAGTACATTGTATTTGGGGGCTTGTCCGGGGTGACATGCAGTACATTGTATTTGGGGGTTTGTCCAGGGTGACATGCAGTACATTGTATTTGGGGGTTTGTCCGAGATGACATGCAGTACATTGTATTTGGGGGTTTGTCCGGGGTGACATGCAGTACATTGTATTTGGGGGTTTGTCCAGGTTGATGTACAGTCCATTGTATTAGAGGGTTTGTCCGGGGTGACATGCAGTACATTGTATTTGGGGGTTTGTCCAGGGTGACATGCAGTACATTGTATTTGGGGATTTGTCCGGGGTGACATGCAGTACATTGTATTTGGGGATTTGTCCGGGGTGACATGCAGTACATTGCATTTGGGGGTTTGTCCGGGGTGACATGCAGTACATTGTATTTGGGGATTTGTCCGGGGTGACATGCAGTACATTGCATTTGGGGGTTTGTCCGGGGTGACATGCAGTACATTGCATTTGGGGGTTTGTCCGGGGTGACATGCAGTACATTGTATTTGGGGGTTTGTCCAGGGTGACATGCAGTACATTGTATTTGGGGGTTTGTCCAGGGTGACATGCAGTACATTGTATTTGGGGGTTTGTCCGGGGTGACATGCAGTACATTGTATTTGGGGGTTTGTCTGGAATGACAGGCAGTACATTGTATTAGAGGGTTTGTCCGGGATGACATGCAGTACATTGTATTAGAGTATTTGTCCGGGGTGACATGCAGTACATTGTATTTGGGGGTTTGTCCGGTATGATGGGCAGTACATTGTATTTGGGGGTTTATCCAGGATAACGTGCAGTATATTGTACTTGGGGGTTTGTCTGGGATGACGTGCAGTACGTTGTATTTGGGGGTTTGTCCGAGATAACATGCAGTACATTGTACTTGGGGGTTTGTCTGGGATGACGTGCTGTACCTTGTATTTGGGGGTTTCTTCAGCAATGATCTGCATTTACTTACGGATTGCCTTTGAATATTAAGCACTACATGAGAAGATTTATAGGCTAATAGAAAGCATGAAGTATGGTATACACACACACCTATAAATAATGTAATTTTTTTCTGAATGATTTGGTACTAAATATTTGATTTGCTGATAGAGATTATCTGTACAGGTTTTCTTTAGTTCAAGCAAGTATTTTATGTATTGATATTTTTATTTCATTTCATTTTTCTTTAACTTTAGTCCATTTGGTCGATCAAGCCTTGTAGTCACCGTCCCGGACACCATCACAACCTTTAATGCCAGAACCTTCTGTGTGGGAGACATTGGTTTCGGCTTGTCCCCTCAGGTTTCTTTGACTGTTTTCAAGCCATTCTTTGTAGAAATTTCTACACCATACGCCATCTACCAAGGAGAGACTCTCTTACTTAAAGCCACAGTCTTCAATTATCTCAGGCAGTGTTTGATGGTGAGTTACGAGATGTTTTTGGTAGTTTAAGAAGAATTTGCTATGATTAGCTATAAAACTGTTGCGTTTTGTGAAAGTAGACATCTGCCATATTGGTGGTGGGATCCTAAAATGCTGGGGTCATTGTGTTTTGTGAAAGTGGCCACCAAGCATGTAGAATTTCATTCAACATGAGCTTCAGCCTCAGATGGGCATTTCCATTTATATTCTGTGTTTGTTCCGTAGGTCCAGGTAACCCTGCTCGATTCTACGGAATTCTCAGTGCGAAAGTGCCTGAACTGTATATACTCGCGTTGTGTCTGCCCCAACCAAGCTGTGACCTTCACCTGGTATATCAGTACCAATCAAATAGGTACTTTGCACCGCGTGGTTGTACATGGGAGGCGCTAAAAGTTGTCGGAGTAAATGTGTCAGTTTGTTACGGAGCTTATATTATATATCATTTAGATAGTTTACTATATATATATTTTCATTGTTAAAGGGTTTCTCCAGGCAAAAATTGACAACCCTTTAAGTTTTAATAAGCTGGGGACAGTGAATCTAAAATTTGGAAAAAAAAGTAGACTCTCCTGTCCCTCTTGTTCCAGTGTCCTCCCGCACCTCACGTGTCATCTGCTTCTGCGTTGTGTTGAAGTCGCTGATCGCAGAGGCCAATCAGCAAAGGGCTTGAATGTCACTACCTGTGACATCACGGGTCCTCTTCCTGAGGTCACATGACTACTGAGGCCAATCATCGGCTCCAGCACAATACTGGAAGAGACCTGGGAAAGCAAACGAACCGGGAGGCACGGAATGATTAAGATACTCCCAGTTTTGGCTTTGAATTTGCATCATGAAAGAGCGCTCTTAGTGGTGGATAGTGGTACTACAACTGATAGACATTACTAAAATGAAGATTGGATATCTTAAAGTTTTTTATACCCTCTTAGACTCCTTTATTTGGTTACGTTCCCATGAGATATCTTGATCCTCGAGAGCCCAGAAAGTTGATCCAAGTTGCTAATCGATGGATCCCTTGCTACTGGGATATCTAATTTTTAGGTTGTTTTTCAGTAATAACTTATGACAGTACAACTAATGACATCTGGCGTATCTGGTGGACCCAAAGCTCCCTAGACGAAGCCCCAAGTATTGCTTTCAGGATAGGTCGAAAGTCTTATCTTTTATATGTATATCATTGGTATGTCTCTAGGATTGGTGACCATCAATGTGAGAGCTGAGGCCGTGGCCAGCAGTGAGTTATGTGAAGGAAGGCTACCATATGTGCCCTCTAGTGGAAATCTCGACATATTGCAAAGACAACTCCTAGTCAAGGTAAAGAAAATAAATAACTAATAATAATAAAAAAATAAATAAAAAATCATAAAAATAAATATAATAATAATAATTAAAAAAAAATAATATGCACCATATAAACGTATAATCAGAAGTGTAACATTAGACATATAACGTGGAGGAGGGCCTTCGGAGTCCAGGGGACACTTCTTAGGGCCTTCTTCAACTCTGTGGTTGCTTCAGCCATCTTTTTCGGTGTGGCCTGCTGGGGAAGCAGTATATCAACCAGGGACAGAAATAGACTTGTCAGGCTGATCAGGAGGGCCAGCTTTGTCCTGGGGAGCCCCTGGACCCAGTACAGGTGGTGGGTGACAGAAGGATACTGTCTGTGGTGACCTCCATGCGGGAGAACAAATCCCACCCCATGTATGGGACCCTGATGGGACTTGGCAGCACTGTAAGTGACCGTCTGCTTCACCCCAAGTGTGAGAAGGAGCTATCGCAGATCCTTCCTTCCAACCGCGACCAGGCTGTATAATCTACATCAGACCAAGCGAAGAGCTCTCCGCACAGAGAACTAAATGATCCTGAAGTCTTCCTTCTTTCTTCTTCTGTTCCTTAGCTGCTATGGACTCCTAGTATATCTTCTCTTCTCAGCTTATCTGTGTCTACGTCTGTAATATATTACTCTGTATTATCCTGTATCTGTATTACTATTGCTGCTGTAACATGCTGAAATTACCCCACTCTGGGACTATTAAAGGATTATCTTATCTTATCTTATCTTATGAAGTGATCACATTTGTATATGACATACTTCAGCTATGATCTGTATTTTCTTGGAGGTTACGCAGTATCTTATTCATTTTTTTTTTTCTAGCCTGCGGGAATCCAGAAAGAAGTTATTGAAAATATGTACCTCTGTCTGAACGGTAACACGAGGAACCTTTGTTTTGGGGTATGGAGGGCTGGTTTGGTAGATTTAAAGGGAGTGTTATCTATAGAGGTGTTATCTTCTATTCTAATCCGGTCTGTGATGTAAATGAGGTGACTGAAGCACAAAACCCAGATTTGGAAAGTGTGTGGGTGATGTAATACCGTACCTCTCTTGCTCTGTTTCTAGCCTCTGTGGACAGCATACAAAAGTCATTCTCACTTAAACTTCCACGTATTTGGGTGTATGGATCGGAGAAAGCGTACATGTCCGTCGTGGGTAAGAATAAGACTATAGTGATAATACATTCAAGAGCTGGCCACTGCTGCAACAGCAGGGATCAGTGATAGCGTAAGTGTAAGAATGCTCTAAATCCCACCCCTTTCGCTTTTCAGCACCGGGGTTGTAGGTTCGAATCCAACCAAGGGCATCATCTGCCAAAATATATTGATCTGTAAATTGGGTTCCCGCACAGTTCTATTAAAGAATGAAAAGTAATGATATATGTTGCATTAACAAGAAAAGCAGGGACAATGTGAACACACACAGGATATCTGAGTAAAAAAATATGCAAATCTATTCTCCAGGATGTAATTAGGAGAACAGTGCACTCTGTACGCCGCCCTCTAGAGGGCAGCATCCTTAACATCATGAACGACTCAGTTAAAAAGTCTATTTAATCATGATGCGGATTTAATTGCCAAAAGGAACAGATTCCCAGCTATGGACAGCACTGTTTCGGCCTATTGGGCCTCCTCAGCATAGCGCAGGGAAAATGATTTGGCAGAGTGAGAAACTATAGATCAGGGTCAGGGGATAATCGTACACATCAGGAAGAATGTGTGCCTACATAGGCAGTACAGAGACTTACAAGTCATTCCTGCTCTGCTAGGGATTCTGGGAATAGATTTGCATATCTTTTTACCCAGAATCCCTAGCGGAGCAGGAATGACTTGTTAGTCTCCGTACTGCCTATGTAGGCACACATTCTGATGTGTACGATTATCCCCTGACCCTGATCTATAGTCTCTCACTCTGCCAAATCATTTTCCCTGCGCTATGCTGAGGAGGCCCAATAGGCCGAAACAGCGCTGTCCATAGCTGGGAATCTGTTCCTTTTGGAATAGAAATTCTAATTTGGCAATTAAATCCGCATCATGATTAAATAGACGTTTTAACTGAGTCATGCATGATGTTAAGGATGCTGCCCTCTAGAGGGTGGTGTACAGAGTGCACTGTTCTCCTAATTACATCCTGGAGAATAGATTTACAGGATATCTGAAGCATTCTGAATGCAGCTTTGCATGCGACTAGAGTATAAGACAGGATGTAACTGCTATACGGTGAAAGCTTAATACTAGTGTGACTGTGAGCTGACTATATGAATCCATCTTACCCCAGGCGACCTTCTAGGAACGACGCTGCAGAACCTGGACCGTCTCGTCAGAATGCCAGGTGGCTGCGGAGAACAAAACATGCTGACCATGGCACCCATAATATATGTCATGGGCTATCTGGAAGCCACGGTACAGCTGGATGGTGCGCTAAGGCAAAAAGCCATCGGTTACCTGCGAAGTGGTGAGTTTTCTGTCCTCCAGGGATTGTGTTTTACATAGAGTTGAGCAATCGGGATCAGATTCCGATAGGCAATCGAGTAAATTTAGCAATCGGAATTCCAATCACAATCTTATCCAGGTCGGAGGTTATCTCAAGATCGGCTCAACCTTAAAAGTGACACTTCCCATAGAGAAGCATTGACTAGGGTTGAGCGATCGGGATATATGAACCGTTTCCAAATTTGCCTAAAACTTTTGCACTGTACTGTAGATCTTATACATTGTAAAAGTTCTGAGTCCGGCCCAGGTTCGTTCAATTAAATTCAAGTAAATTAAAGTTAAATAATTTGCATCCCTAACTACTATGACACTCTCCCCCATCACCAGGATATCAGCAAGAGCTCTTGTACAAACGCACGGATGGGTCGTACAGCGCGTTCGGAAACAGCGATGCGGATGGAAGTACTTGGTGAATAGTTTTAATCCCTTCTTTTTTGAGTCTCTCTGTGTCTTAACCAAATAACAAAATTGCAAAAAAATAAATAAATCCCAAATTATTTTTTTTAATTTTTCCAAACTAAAACATTGTTGTAGCCTTAACATAGCTAGCAAAACACAATCAAAAAGATGGATTTGTATGATTGCAAGACCCCTAGACTGCAATGCAACTATACTGCAACCTATGGGAGTTTTGTTAAGTTACTATTGAGGCTTAGCCATAGACTAGCCTCAATAGTGTTATACCTGTAATGATCTCATGGCTACCATAGGAATAGGATGGCTGCCAGGAGCTCAGCATTTGCCATAATAGCATGGTGCATGTTGGGAAGGGGAAAGAGATGGGTGCAACTTGGTGAGAGTTCGGGTTTGAAACAAAACAGAAGTGCTATTAGTATAAATGTTCGTCAAGTTTTCTAATCTCTAAATATTGTGGGTTTATTTATTTATTTATTTTTTTACTCTCCTGTGGCTTGCAAGTTAAGCGTTCACATCCTACTTGTAATTTTTGTCCCTAGGCTCACCGCATTTGTGTGCAAGTGTTTCTTCCAGGCTAAGAGGTATATATTAATCGACAATGATGTTCTGAGGCAAGGTGTGACTTGGCTTGGTCAACAACAGCAATCTAATGGATGCTTCATCAGTCGGGGGATACTGTTTCACCCAACCATGAAGGTAAAATTGACCCCAATAAATAAACTTCTAAATATGAAGCAGCAAGTCCTTAAAGGAACACGTTTATATAGTAAGACAATCATAGTTCAGATGTAACCAAAATAATTATACTCCCTCCTATATACGAGAATATAACTACTATAATACTACTCCTATGTATAAGAATATAACTACTATAATACTACTCCTATGTACAAGAATATAACTACTATAATACTACTCCTATGTACGAGAATATAACTACTGTAATACTACTGTGTACAAGAGTATAACTACTATAATACTACTCCTATGTACAAGAATATAACTACTATAATACTACTCCTATGTACAAGAATATAACTACTATAATACTACTCCTATGTACAAGAATATAACTACTATAATACTACTCCTATGTACAAGAATATAACTACTATAATACTGCTCCTATGTACAAGAATATAACTACTATAATACTACCTCCTATGTACAAGAATATAACTACTATAATACTACTCCTATGTACAAGAATATAACTACTATAATACTATTCCTATGTACAAGAATATAACTACTATAATACTGCTCCTATGTACAAGAATATAACTACTATAATACTACTATGTACAAGAATATAACTACTATAATACTACCTCCTATGTACAAGAATATAACTACTATAATACTACTCCTATGTACAAGAATATAACTACTATAATACTGCTGCTATGTACAAGAATATAACTACTATAATACTGCTCCTATGTACAAGAATATAACTACTATAATACTGCTCCTATGTACAAGAATATAACTACTATAATACTGCTCCTATGTACAAGAATATAACTACTATAATACTACTCCTATGTACAAGAATATAACTACTATAATACTACCTCCTATGTACAAGAATATAACTACTATAATACTACTCCTATGTACAAGAATATAACTACTATAATACTACTCCTATGTACAAGAATATAACTACTATAATACTACTCCTATGTACAAGAATATAACTACTATAATACTACCTCCTATGTACAAGAATATAACTACTATAATACTACTCCTATGTACAAGAATATAACTACTATAATACTGCTCCTATGTACAAGAATATAACTACTATAATACTACTCCTATGTACAAGAATATAACTACTATAATACTACCTCCTATGTACAAGAATATAACTACTATAATACTACCTCCTATGTACAAGAATATAACTACTATAATACTACTCCTATGTACAAGAATATAACTACTATAATACTGCTCCTATGTACAAGAATATAACTACTATAATACTACTCCTATGTACAAGAATATAACTACTATAATACTGCCTCCTATGTACAAGAATATAACTACTATAATACTACTCCTATGTACAAGAATATAACTACTATAATACTACTCCTATGTACAAGAATATAACTACTATAATACTGCTCCTATGTACAAGAATATAACTACTATAATACTACTCCTATGTACAAGAATATAACTACTATAATACTACTATGTACAAGAATATAACTTCTATAATACTGCTCCTATGTACAAGAATATAATACTCCTCCTATGTACAATAAAACAATGCTATAATATTGCTGCTTTCTCTGTGACTATTTTGTTCTTCCCAGGGTGGAGTACAAGATGACCTCTCACTAAGCGCTTACATCACAGCGGCCTTCCTGGAAGGTGGTATGCCAGTCACTGTGAGTAGACACTGTAATATGCGGTATTGATCGATCTTGTAGTGTAAGGCGTATGGCTGTATAATATAATGGTGTATCACTAGATTATGCCATTACTGTATTATTGGCCTTTGCTGATCCCGAGGGCTGACTGTAGTTGCTGGGCCTTGGCTTATCCCCATTGAGCTAAGTAATAAACATTAGTGACTTGTTACAACATAAGTTCCGAGTGTGTGCCAGTAAGTTGCGTCAGATTGTTGTCTATCCTTGGTGGTTGACTCTCTGGATCAGCCACTATGTGATTTCTTCCTTCTGGAAGGGAACTAATTTGCATACTTTTTCCCATGGTGCCTTGCCTGTAAGTAAGACTCTACACTCTGCCTGTTCTCCTCAATGTGACCTGCCCCGAGCACCTAACTAATAAGAAAATACTGACTGTTGCCCTTGTAAGTCATAGGTGACACAATAACACTACTGTATCTCTATAATCCTCCAGGACATTATGGTGTCTCGGGCTCTCTCGTGTCTGAGGACTCAAGTGGCGACCTCATCAAACCCGTACACTATGGCGCTGTTGGGGTACACCTTTGCCCTTGCCAATGACCATGTAACCAAGCAGATACTTCTGGACAGACTCTTGAACCTTGCCGTGTCCTCAGGTAATGTAATTCGGCTACAGGGAGTAACCTATAGAGAGTTACAAGGGTGCGGTTAAATTTAACCCTGGAGTTTCTATATTTCTAATTTTCGGTCAAGAATCGCTATGGCTATACAGGCAAGCTGGACATGCCCGCAATGATGGGCACTACATTGGTACATCTTGTTAAGATGAATTTACCCCCAAATTATTGCATTTATTACTGACCAACTTTGGCGCATGTGCGGTACAACTCTCAAGATTGCCAAATTTGCATCAGCTGACAGAGTGGTGGTGCAAGTATAAGACTCGGGCCAGGTGACATTTTGTCTACACTGCTTGGCCCTGTCCATTACAAAAGGGGAATGGTGATGCCATCGTTGCCCCAAACATATTTGTAAAATGAGAAAAACCGCTATATCTAGGGGACGTAGGCATGGAGGAAGATGGGCAAAGACCACTGGCTTTAGGTGAGCCTAAGTTTGTATCTGCAGGGATGATCTGATGACCAACTACCAAAAGTTCTAAAATGATTGATTCCAGATTTCATGTTGACCGACATCCATGTTGAATTTCTCTACCTCAGGTGGTGACCTGTATTGGGAATACACGCTTCCATCCTCTGGGGGCTCGGAATCAGCCAACGTAGAACTAACTTCCTATGTCCTGATGGTACTAACTACAGGCAACAACATACCGACATATCAGATTATATCCGCCTCCCGAACGGTCAGCTGGTTGACCAAAAAGCAGAATTCCGATGGGGGATTTTACTCCACCCAGGTAAAGCCCCTGGAATTGTTCATGGCAGTCGCCTCTTATGAGTGTTTTAGGACTGATTATGGCGTCTATCCCTACAGGACACAGTCGTGGGTATTCAAGCAATGGCCAAGTACTCGGAGCTGGTGTACTCTTCTAGAGGCACCGTTTACATTACGGTATTTTTTGGCGGACGGACTTTGATGCAGTTCACGGTGAATGGAACAAACCAACTTCTCTTCCAGAAGGAGCCTCTACCGTACGTTCCCGGGAGCTACAGTCTGAACCTTAGAGGAAACGGCTGTGTGTTCATTCAGGTGACTTATTAAGGATGGCAATGAGAATGTGTAACTCATCTGGAAAATATAGGTTTATTATATGGGGTGTAGAGTTTACGGTTCCTTTAACCACTGCAAGGAACTTTGGTGGTTCCGTTTAGAGATTCGGCGACCAATCTTAAACTGCGCTAAAGGCATTGGCAGTAAACATCAGGTCAAATATCACTTCGGGGGCCCCCTTAATCAAAATTTTTAGGCCATGTTTCGACTTTACCAGAACGGCCCATCCAGTTGCAGGTCAAAAATTCCCCCTTTATTATATAACACCCTCTTTACTGCCCCCACAGTAGATTTCCCACTTGTTTTCCATTTTACTCATATTGCGCCCTTTTATGGCCCCCAAAGAGTACACGGTCTTCTTTTATGGCCCCAAATCTTATATTGCCCCCCTTTACTGCCCTTATTATTCCAACAATTTTTATCTCTTTTCAATTTTTAGATCAACTAATCCGTAAAAATTTAATTTAATGATAAATCTATTTACCCCCCCAACCTGTTTTTCAGTGTGTCCTGAAATACAACGTTCTGCCAGTGAAGGCGCTGTCAGTCTTTAGTCTTTTTGCCGAAATTGAGGACTGTGATAACGGAATGGAAGAATACACTCTTCATGTATCCGTCGGGTAATTTTTGTATTGAATTATCCATTATTAATCATCGTATCTCGTCTTAATTGTACAACTAGGTCAATGTACTTAAATTTATCGCTGACGTTTTGACTTGTTTGTGTCGTCAGACTATAATTTTGGTTCTTTGTTCCTTTTTTGTTTTGAAAACTCTTTTGCCGCAGATACATTGGAGCGAGAAAGGTCACCAATATGGTCATTATTGAAGTGAACATGCTGTCCGGGTTCCAGCCTGTTAGTGAAGCCTACGTGCTGGTAATTCAGGAACATTGTGTCATGGTGGCGACTTGCGTTATCTTCAGACTCTTTGATATTTACGACCTCCGGGCCATGTGTTAAAATGTATATATTGTTAGAATTAGCGATGAGGGAATTTCGCAAAAGTTAAAACTTGTTTGCAAGGTTCAGGTAAAGAAATTAGTTTTGGACCGAATTTGTACAATTTGGTGCCAGACCAGAGTTCTGGAGTTAAAAAGTTGGAAAATGGGAGTTTGTGAGTTTCTGAACTTAATTGCGTAAAAATGATTGCAACATAGTGAGGGGTTACTGTGGAGTGGAGTCACATCTCAGGTCAGAAGTGATAGTTAGAGCTATAACAATGTATGAAAGTGTGCAACATTCTATAAATTTGGTACAAATTGTAGCATCAGCAAAACTGACTTTAGAGTTTCCCCTTATGATAAATTCCAACCCATCTCAGAAAATGTCTCCATTGTTCTGAGACTAAAATTCTCCATAATCCAAACCTCCTAGTCCCGTATCCAAGACTTCTCTCATGTTTCCTCAGTTCTCTGGAATGTTCTACTCCAGACAGTGGAATTCATTCTTGACATCCACAGTTTTTAACCCTATGCACTTGAAGAAACTACTTTTGCCACTCAGACTCCTTCCTCTTCGGCCTGCACCCCCTGTTTGTGACAGTTGTTTTTACCAAATAGGATGGGTGATGTCATGGTAGTGAGAAGATGAACTCGCATTGGGGCATAAGAGATTTGAGCATTGCGGATGTATTGGAGCAGTGCAAGAATGTTCGGTGAGAGGCTACAGAGTAGCCTACACTGGAAATGAATACATGGGCAAGAGTTTCAGTTGACCTGGAGTAGAGAGAGTAGATTTGATTCTTCTTAGTGAAGGTGACAGGAGGTGGTAAGGGCCTAGATTTAGCAACCAAAATTCCTAAAATGATTCAATTTAACCCTTTTTATAATTCTATTTTTACAGCTTAAGCAATCACCTAAGGTCAAGAGAGTTACCATCCAGGAGGGCACAATTAATATTTACCTGGAAAAGGTCAGTGAATATCTTGGGTCGTGTAAGATCCATTTGCATAGTTATTTGTGTACTCGATAGAATACCACACGGTCAATATTCAATTCCCCTCCCGCCTTCCTGGGCCCTTTTTTTTTAAAAAAAAATAAGAAACTACGCAGGGGAGGTAATCCATCAAATATACTCGCTCATCTCTAGTGAAAAGGCTACCACAAACTCCTTATTACCCACTGCCACCAGAGGTACCAGGAAGAGCCAGGTACTGTCCAGTACACAACCACCTAGATTAGATAGTGGTGCAATATCTAGTTAGTGTTAGGCAGAGAAGCAAAAACAACTGTAGCCTTCCCATCCTGATTTCCCATACCCTTTTGATTATATAAACCAGTGATACAATAAAAGCAACAGGCTAACTTTACCAAGAAAAGTTCAGTTTGAACCTGATTAGAGATGAGCGAATAGAATACTACTATTCCATCGAATACCTCCATTCACATTGCTTATCGAGTATTCTATCGAAACACCACGATCACTATTCGATTCACTTTCCCGGGATGGCGGATCGAATAGTGATCGTGGTATTCGATTGAAGATAATAAATGTGAATGGAGGTATTCGAGTGAATACTATTCGCTCATCTCTAAACCTGATGTTTCCTCAGTATCTGTCAATCATTAGATGGTTGTGTACTGGACGGTACCTGGCTTTATCCACATAAATATTACTGAATATTTCTGTCTTATAGGGTCCTGATTATGTATCTAGATGTGACATTGATAGTGTTATGGAGCAGATTGTCCTCTGTTTTCTGTGTGCAGCGTATAGGAGGCATCATAGTAGTCAGCTCCAAAAAAAATTGTGAATTGAAGATGAAGTCTGTTATGGGGAAAACAAATAAAAAATGATGTGTACAAGTTAGTGTCCGGATATATAAATTCTCTTCATGTGCTCTGTACTATTGATCTATCCAAAGTGAAGTGAAAGGTTAGGTAGACTTTAATCTTCAATCTTCTACTCAGGATACTTGTAGTCGAATTTGATGCTTAATGTATCTGTAATCATGCTGTAGCTGATCCATTTCTAAAACGAAGCCCAGTACCCTGTCTGTAGGGGGCACATTACAAAATACATACTTTCTTATGAGCCACACCTCATATTATAGCTTGACTCCTTTTGTATCAGATTGCCTTCTGATTGTTACATTATATCAACCTTTATCGTTCTTCAGCTTGATCACACAATACAAGACTATTACATTATAATATGGCCGGAAATCGAGGTCCTTGACTTGAAACCAGCAACTGTCAGAGTGTACGACTATTACCTGCCAGGTAAGAAAGATACCTGGAAACTCCTCATGAGGTTGAAGGAGTTCTCTATATTGGACATTCCCCACAAAATTGGCTGATCACAGTGTGTCGTCAAACCCCCCCCCCCCCTCCCCAGCGATCAGCAGTGGGTGAAACCTAAAAGTAAGTGTTTGATTTCCATGCAGCACCACCACAGGAGACATTAAGTATTACACAGTGTCCCTTCACTCCAATGAGTTGTCTATAAAATGGGTCCTCCAGAGGCAGAGACTTTCTCTACTCTCCACCTTGGCCAAGATATAAGGGATTCCCTGATCAGAGAAGTCCCTTCTATTATAGGTCTATTACAGTAATTTTAATTTATTGTGTATCAAGAGGTAAAGGTCTCCCAAATCTATCATGATATGGGGGTTCCCTTCACTCATCAGAATGTATCGGCATGTTACCTAGCCTAGCATTGTACTATTAAACCAGCAACCTTATTTATCGATTCTCTTCATGTAGACCTCACTTTACACCCGTGGATGTGTTTTGGGGGCTGAGATAGTTTGAGTTCCTTAACAACCACTTGACTTCCTATCTGGGTGATCATCACCTGATGACATGGACATGTCTTCAATGGTGGTCTTGAGAAGGAATCCTCCAAGGTTAGGAGAGGAGGAAAAGTGAAGGATGAAGTCTATAAAAACTAGGTTAGTAGGTGCAACTGTATCCATTATATGGGCCCAGGTCATGAGTCATAGGAGCTCGGCTGAGGCCAGTGATTGGCTGCAGGGGTCACATCGGTTTAGGGCAGGTCAGCAATGCAGAAAACATGTCGGGGACCACTAGGGCGGCAGCGCTGGAGCGGCAGAGGATTTAACAGGTAAATGTTATTTTATCACATTTCCTCTCGAGTCCATTTTTTCATAAAACTTTGGTGATATTAGATTGATTTTTGGTACTTTTTTCGTTTCTACAGAGGAGAATGCTGTAACTACATACAGTGCCTGCCAGTGAGAATCTACCGTACTGCTCTCCGGGGATGATAGAGGACACTATTGTGACTGGGACTACAGTGGTGACTTGGATATGAACCCATGGCCCATTGGCTGACTGACATGAGGGATGGAATAGCTGTCACCGTGTTACAGTATGAAATAAAAACAGCACTTTGACTGTTAATGTGTGTCTCTTTTTTTTTTGAGGAACATAGTCAAGAACTTCAAGGGGCCTTGTATAGACATAACCAGATTTACATTTGTAGACAACTAAAAGATTTTTGCAAATTTAAGTAAAAACATTTTTGCAGAGTTGGAGATTCCCTGTAGCCATCTTAGTAGGGTTGAGCGATCGGGTTCGGAAAAGATCGGATCCCGATCGACGATCGAGCAAATTTCATGATCGGGATCGGCTGGAAAATGATCGGAAATTGGATTTTAAAATTGATCCTGAAATCTCAAGATCAGTTCAACCCTACATCTTAGTGGTCACATCTGTTGACTTGATCTTGCCACCATCAGGCATATACCCTGTTTCCCTAAAAATAAGACACCCCCCTTCACTTCCTGGACCACCTACAACTGGCAGTCATGCCGGGGCTTCGCTAAGGAAGCTCCAGCATGACTGTCGATTGTCCCCTGCTCCAGCTACTGCATAAGACATCTCCCGAAAATAAGACAGGTCCTATATTTCGGAAGAGAATTTAATATAAGACATTGTCTTATTTTTGGGGAAACTGGGTAGTGTAGATCGAATCAATACAACAGATTCAGCCTTGGGGGATAACAAGACCCCAAAAGTTTCATTACGTATCACAGTATGGTAAAATAAATTCATTAACCACCAAGACATAACCCTTGATTTATTTTTTGGGCTAGATCAGATTATACAAACCCTTAACCATTCGGGTTGTTGACAATATAACAAGCAAATTATTTGTCACTCCAATAATATTAAGTCTTTGTTTCATTTAATGATCCCAAAGAAATTTCATTCTTATTATCAACCAAGACTAATGTGAACAGATCTGCGGGGAATACGGCACAAAGGTAACAAAACACACATAGATAACTATATAATGCTGCTCCTGTAGGTATCACTAGAGACCACGAGCCTGGCCTGCCGACAGCACACGAGTGAGTGATACAGTCAAATAACTTGGATATAAGACTCGGAATATCCATGAATTTATGTAACACGAGTCGTCTTGTGAGGTTTCTCACATTGAATAGTATAGAGAGTAGGCGCGTGGGTGGAAAGTAGAGGCTAGAGTAGGAAATAAGTATTTTATTAAAAATTCCCTGTTAAATTTATATTAAGGATATATATGCGAACGTATCTTGGCTCTGCACAAGTCCCACTTACATTGTATCATGTTATCCTATGCAGTGCTGCAGATTGCCTGTATTCCGCCTGGCTGTGGTCAAGTAGAATTCCACCCCACCCCCTTGTCCTTAGCACCCAATCCCAGCCCCCATCATCAATCTGGTATTTATCCTCTGTCCTATGGGTAGACCAGCAGTAGCAGGGACAAGGAGACTGCATAGGGGCCACACTGTGTATCTTATTGTTCTGATGGTATATTGACTTGATGTTATATCACCTGACGTGCTGCATGGAGCCAAGTTTGGTGGGGTCAGAGGTGGAGACCAACGAGCAGCGGTGGGGTCAGAGGCGGAGACCAAGGAGTAGCCAAGTGAACTTCTGAGGGTGACTCACTGGAGTAGCGTCACTGCTAATAGGTGAGTGCTGACTCTGCGCAGTCTTCATATGGCCACCCTGAGCTTCCTCTCCTCTTCTGCCTATATCACAGCACAGGACGGGTCCTGCTCAGCATGCGGTGGTTTTTTTTTTTTAAAGGTCAAACAAAACGCTGCACACCTAACTGACATGGATAGTGTCGCCTGAGCCAGCTGCCTCACTTTGCCTCATTAGAAGTGTGCCCCTGCTCCCCCAAGCACCTCTATTAGACAGGCTGCTCCATGTGCCCCCCTCTTACAAAGACTGTTCCTTCATGCCCTGCTTCTGACAGACTGCTCCCTATGCTCCCCTACACACAGGCTGCTCCCCTGCACACAGGCTGCCCTTTATGCTTCTCCTCTTCCACACCGTCTTCTAGCCGACTTTGTTCCATAACAGAAGCTGAATAGGGAAAGCCTAGAGAGAACCGTGCAGTTACTGTACAGCTTTGCAGATAGTCCTATGATTGGGCAGAGCAATTCAGGAACGCTCTACCTGATCATTTATGGGAGAGCTCAGAGAATCTGCAAGGGAACATACTATTCATGAAGGGGAGAAGTTTGCAAATGGAAAGGTCTCACTTTAACACATCTTAAAGAGAAGAACTTTCTTATCCCCGGGCCCTGTTTTGTATTGCAATGTTACACCAATCTGCTAAAAAATTTTAACTTGAAGGGACAATTTTGACTATTGAATCAATAAAAAACCATTATCCTTACTGATAACAATGTCTTCTCCTGTGGTGGCTGGACTTACCTTCACCACGTTTGCCCATTTGTTCTATATGTAATAGACATTCACTGAAGATGAACAGAAGTTCGGTAAAGGAATTCATCCTCCAGGGCCTCACGGACAAACCGGAGCTCTTCATCCCTCTTTTCATCCTGTTCCTTCCAGTTTACATCATCATCGTTGTGGGCAATGTCGGGATCATAGGTTTGATCCGGGCGGACCGACGTCTCCAGAAGCCCATGTACTTGTTCCTTAGCAATCTATCGTTTGCAGACCTGACATACTCTTCCTCGGTCACCCCTAAGATGCTACAAGACTTGCTCTCTGAATCCCGGACCATCTCCTTCATCGGGTGCGTTCTACAGATGTACACATTTGTCTCCTTTGCCACAGTTGAATGCTTTCTTCTAGGTATTATGGCCTATGACCGTTACGTGGCCATCTGTAGACCCCTGTTATATGGCGTCATTATGAGCAGCCTCTTGTGTCTTCGGCTGGTGGTTTCTGCTTATCTTGGCGGCCTCATGACTGCTTTGGTCCATACTGGTTTTGTGTTTCGCCTCAATTTTTGTAACTCCAATATCATCAGCCATTTCTTCTGTGACATGCCACCACTCTTTAAGCTGTCTTGCTCTGATATATCCATGAATATCTCTGTTATTTTTGTCTTGGGTGGTTTGGTTACGATGTCGTGTCTCATCCTTATCCTGGTCTCCTACACGAACATAGTCCTGGCCATTTTGAGAATCCGCTCTACCCAGGGCAGATATAAGGCATTCAGCACCTGCACCTCCCATATGACTGCCGTCACCATCTTCTATGGGACAGTTTTATTTATGTATTTCCGTCCATCCAGCAGCTACGCCCTACAGCAGGACAAGGTGGCCTCGGTCTTCTACAGCATACTGATACCCATGCTAAATCCTTTCATTTACAGTCTACGGAATACGGAGGTCAAAGAAGCTGCAAAGCGCCTTGTAAAGAAATAACCTGCTAACAATAGAACTGTGAGAATCAAGACATTGGAGCTTCCCAAAATTCACACTGTTGTGCTACATTTGCAATAAATACATTTTTAAACCCTTCTCAGCACCTTTGGCGTAGTCCTTATTGAAAGCTTGAGAGTAGAGAGGAGCAAACCATTTGTTAGGGAACTGAATTTGTCCCAAACCATCCAAACTTTTTGTGATACAATGGAGAAAACAGAGAAGGATCACTTGACCTCATGGATCACACCGGCTTTCCCATCGTTTTTGCAGATAGTCCTCAAAACAGGGGCAGCCAATCATAAAGGGCTATAGGTCTGATGTCACTGGATCACTTAGTGTTATCATAGCCTCATAAGCATTACGTAAAGCCAAGTGCTTGTGTGGGAAGAGATTAGACAGACTGAGTAAGATAGGAAATAATACACAGATCCACAATAACAGAGCGGGGGTGAATGGAGTATGTTAACACAGAAGAGGATGACTTAGATTTAATTGACATAAAACATAGGAGATTGCAGTTACTTTGTGTCTGTCACGCTGTTAGACCTGCTACACAGGCGGTGTGTCAATGACGTAATGAACAGACAGTGGCAGTAGGCAATAGCATAAAGTAATGTAATAAGCAGGTAAGATTGTGGGGTATACGGCTCACTTATCAGTTCAATCACAGCAGGAGGATGACAGTGACACTGTGACTTTAAGACGGAGATCAGCAACTTCAGTACATTCCTTCTACTCTGTGCCCCTGTCACAATAGCAGTCAAAAAATATCTCCATAGGATCCTTACTGTTCCGTGGTCGCTGACTTCCCCTGATACCTACTCAGGTAACTTTTATTTTTTATTAGAAGACACAGCAACACAAATGTTGAAGAAGACAAAGCTTCAAGTATTGATGCAGTATATGATAGCAGTTATCGTTTGGACTCTGATTTGGAGAAGGGTCAAGTAGACAACATGGGATGCTTGTAGCCATGATGGCGGTACTAGTAAAGGCAAATGTAGAGATGATGATAAAGAGGGAAGGCAAGAAGCCTGTGTCCAGGTCAAACAGAAAAAAAGTCATTCCTTCATTTGTAAACCTATAACTTGTTGCTTGCTACTAGTATTCGCTTAAAAAGGATAATATTTGGACCGATTTTGTAAAAACAGCCATTACTTGAAGCTACTCCCCAAAAAAGGATAATTTTGAATCACTTGTAAAAGCCTTTACTTCCCGCAATACAACCATGTGTGTGAAAACAGCCAGAAAGGGAACATTTGTGGACCTTATTAATTTCACAGTTAAACAGTCTATTGTGTTAAGGGAGAGGATATATGTTACCACTGGGTACTATCCATAGCCAAATCATCGCTTCTAGGAATTCAAAGGGCGTTCACAACAAATATTCATAAAATTAAAATTTCTATTTCATTAAGTCACTTCATTTTGTTAGTTAAGTAAAAAAAAAAAAATGTATTAACATAAGTTACAGAAATTTTTTGCAACTGTAAAAAACATTCGTATAGTAATTATATTCAGTGTTATGCTACTGACTTCTAATACTGCTCCTATGTACAAGAATATAACTACTATAATACTGCCTCCTATGTACAAGAATATAACTACTATAATACTGCTCCTATGTACAAGAATATAACTACTATAATACTACTCCTATGTACAAGAATATAACTACTATAATACTACTCCTATGTACAAGAATATAACTACTATAATACTGCTCCTATGTACAAGAATATAACTAATATAATACTGCTCCTATGTACAAGAATATAACTACTATAATACTGCTCCTATGTACAAGAATATAACTACTATAATACTACTCCTATGTACAAGAATAGAACTACTATAATACTGCTCCTGTGTACAAGAATAGAACTACTATAATACTGCTCCTGTGTGCAAGAATATAACTACTATAATACTACTCCTGTGTACAAGAATATAACTACTATAATACTACTCCTATGTACAAGAATATAACTACTATAATACTGCTCCTGTGTGCAAGAATATAACTACTATAATACTGCTCCTGTGTACAAGAATATAACTACTATAATACTGCTCCTATGTACAAGAATATAACTACTATAATACTACTCCTATGTACAAGAATATAACTACTATAATACTACCTCCTATGTACAAGAATATAACTACTATAATACTCCTCCTATGTACAAGAATATAACTACTATAATACTTCTCCTATGTACAAGAATATAACTACTATACTACCTCCTATGTACAAGAATATAACTACTATAATACTACTCCTATGTACAAGAATATAACTACTATAATACTGCTCCTGTGTACAAGAATATAACTACTATAATACTGCTCCTATGTACAAGAATATAACTACTATAATACTACTCCTATGTACAAGAATATAACTACTATAATACTACCTCCTATGTACAAGAATATAACTACTATAATACTCCTCCTATGTACAAGAATATAACTACTATAATACTGCTCCTATGTACAAGAATATAACTACTATAATACTACCTCCTATGTACAAGAATATAACTACTATAATACTACTCCTATGTACAAGAATATAACTACTATAATACTACCTCCTATGTACAAGAATATAACTACTATAATACTGCTCCTATGTACAAGAATATAACTACTATAATACTACTCCTATGTACAAGAATATAACTACTATAATACTACCTCCTATGTACAAGAATTTAACTACTATAATACTACTCCTATGTACAAGAATATAACTACTATAATACTACTCCTATGTACAAGAATATAACTACTATAATACTACTCCTATGTACAAGAATATAACTACTATAATACTGCTCCTGTGTACAAGAATATAACTACTATAATACTGCTCCTATGTACAAGAATATAACTACTATAATACTACTCCTATGTACAAGAATATAACTACTATAATACTACCTCCTATGTACAAGAATATAACTACTATAATACTCCTCCTATGTACAAGAATATAACTACTATAATACTGCTCCTATGTACAAGAATATAACTACTATAATACTACCTCCTATGTACAAGAATATAACTACTATAATACTGCTCCTATGTACAAGAATATAACTACTATAATACTACCTCCTATGTACAAGAATATAACTACTATAATACTGCTCCTATGTACAAGAATATAACTACTATAATACTACTCCTATGTACAAGAATATAACTACTATAATACTACCTCCTATGTACAAGAATTTAACTACTATAATACTACTCCTATGTACAAGAATATAACTACCATAATACTACTCCTATGTACAAGAATATAACTACCATAATACTACTCCTATGTACAAGAATATAACTACTATAATACTGCTCCTGTGTACAAGAATATAACTACTATAATACTGCTCCTGTGTACAAGAATATAACTACTATAATACTGCTCCTGTGTACAAGAATATAACTACTATAATACTGCTCCTGTGTACAAGAATATAACTACTATAATACTACCTCCTATGTACAAGAATATAACTACTATAATACTGCTCCTATGTACAAGAATATAACTACTATAATACTACCTCCTATGTACAAGAATATAACTACTATAATACTGCTCCTATGTACAAGAATATAACTACTATAATACTACCTCCTATGTACAAGAATATAACTACTATAATACTACCTCCTATGTACAAGAATATAACTACTATAATACTGCTCCTATGTACAAGAATATAACTACTATAATACTACCTCCTATGTACAAGAATTTAACTACTATAATACTATTCCTATGTACAAGAATATAACTACTATAATACTACTCCTATGTACAAGAATATAACTACTATAATACTGCTCCTATGTACAAGAATATAACTACTATAATACTACTCCTATGTACAAGAATATAACTACTATAATACTACTCCTATGTACAAGAATATAACTACTATAATACTGCTCCTATGTACAAGAATATAACTACTATAATACTACTCCTATGTACAAGAATATAACTACTATAATACTACCTCCTATGTACAAGAATATAACTACTATAATATTACTCCTATGTACAAGAATATAACTACTATAATACTGCTCCTGTGTACAAGAATATAACTACTATAATACTGCTCCTATGTACAAGAATATAACTACTATAATACTACTCCTATGTACAAGAATATAACTACTATAATACTACCTCCTATGTACAAGAATATAACTACTATAATACTGCTCCTATGTACAAGAATATAACTACTATAATACTACCTCCTATGTACAAGAATATAACTACTATAATACTGCTCCTATGTACAAGAATATAACTACTATAATACTACCTCCTATGTACAAGAATATAACTACTATAATACTGCTCCTATGTACAAGAATATAACTACTATAATACTACTCCTATGTACAAGAATATAACTACTATAATACTACCTCCTATGTACAAGAATTTAACTACTATAATACTACTCCTATGTACAAGAATATAACTACCATAATACTACTCCTATGTACAAGAATATAACTACCATAATACTACTCCTATGTACAAGAATATAACTACTATAATACTGCTCCTATGTACAAGAATATAACTACTATAATACTGCTCCTGTGTACAAGAATATAACTACTATAATACTGCTCCTGTGTACAAGAATATAACTACTATAATACTGCTCCTGTGTACAAGAATATAACTACTATAATACTGCTCCTATGTACAAGAATATAACTACTATAATACTACCTCCTATGTACAAGAATATAACTACTATAATACTGCTCCTATGTACAAGAATATAACTACTATAATACTACCTCCTATGTACAAGAATATAACTACTATAATACTACCTCCTATGTACAAGAATATAACTACTATAATACTGCTCCTATGTACAAGAATATAACTACTATAATACTACCTCCTATGTACAAGAATTTAACTACTATAATACTATTCCTATGTACAAGAATATAACTACTATAATACTACTCCTATGTACAAGAATATAACTACTATAATACTGCTCCTATGTACAAGAATATAACTACTATAATACTACTCCTATGTACAAGAATATAACTACTATAATACTACTCCTATGTACAAGAATATAACTACTATAATACTGCTCCTATGTACAAGAATATAACTACTATAATACTACTCCTATGTACAAGAATATAACTACTATAATATTACTCCTATGTACAAGAATATAACTACTATAATACTACCTCCTATGTACAAGAATATAACTACTATAATACTACTCCTATGTACAAGAATATAACTACTATAATACTACTCCTATGTACAAGAATATAACTACTATAATACTACTCCTATGTACAAGAATATAACTACTATAATACTGCTCCTATGTACAAGAATATAACTACTATAATACTACTCCTATGTACAAGAATATAACTACTATAATACTACCTCCTATGTACAAGAATATAACTACTATAATACTGCTCCTATGTACAAGAATATAACTACTATAATACTACCTCCTATGTACAAGAATATAACTACTATAATACTACTCCTATGTACAAGAATATAACTACTATAATACTACTCCTATGTACAAGAATAACTACTATAATACTATTCCTATATACAAGAATATAACAACTATAATACTACTCCTATATACAAGAATATAACTACTATAATACTGCTCCTATGTACAAGAATATAACTACTATAATACTACCTCCTATGTACAAGAATATAACTACTATAATACTACTCCTATGTACAAGAATAACTACTATAATACTCCTATGTACAAGAATATAACAACTATAATACTACTCCTATGTACAAGAATATAACTACTATAATACTACCTCCTATGTACAAGAATATAACTACTATAATACTGCTCCTATGTACAAGAATATATCTACTATAATACTACCTCCTATGTACAAGAATATAACTACTATAATACTGCTCCTATGTACAAGAATATAACTACTATAATACTGCTCCTATGTACAAGAATATAACTACTATAATACTACCTCCTATGTACAAGAATATAACTACTATAATACTACTCCTATATACAAGAATATAACTACTATAATACTACCTCCTATGTACAAGAATATAACTACTATAATACTACTCCTATGTACAAGAATAACTACTATAATACTACCTCCTATGTACAAGAATATAGCTACTATAATACTACTCCTATGTACAAGAATATAACTACTATAATACTACCTCCTATGTACAAGAATATAACTACTATAATACTGCCCCCTATGTACAAAAAGAGAGCGTTGGGTCGGGCTGATATATTGTTTTGTGTATGGTTATACTGGCCACTTGATGATATGTCTGCGCTGGGTGGTACCAGGCAGATTACTGGTGAACCATTCATAGACCACACTAACAATGCCAGGCCATCATTATCAGAGCAGCTTCTGTTCCAAGAAGTGCTGAAGCATGCCTAGAAGGTTCTCCCATGGAAGTCAATAGGGTCTCCTCCAGACCATTGTGTTCGTCCCTAGGACACAGGAAGTCCAAGCGTATAAGGTATTTTTAATGGGGTCCCTGGAGCTTTGGTGTGCTTGGGACTTGTTCTCGTGGAAGTTCTCAGTCCTACCTTTGAGGTCAATCAGCAGCCTCAGAGGCCTAAGGAAAGGAACAAGGATGTCTCTCAAATATGTCACCTAGACACCGGTGCACTAGGGGCAGGTGAGTATGTTTTTGATACTTCAGACCTGCGGGCGTCCTGTAGACCTCAATGCTTTTGTTGTTCTCCATGCCATCCGTGGTCCAACCAGACAGATACAGAGACTAGTAGGCTCCTTCGACTGCCACAGAAGGAAATGCTGTCTACATGTGGAAGTGATTCCACCTTCTCGGCATACTTGGTCACCAATCTGGACCAACTGTTATCCTTGGTAGTACATCCACTCCAGAATGGACCTCACCAACTTTGAGGATGTCCAACCTTATCTGCCAAACCCTAGCTAGATCCTACAAGCACTTTATCATGGAACTACACCTGTAGATTTTCTTTGGTCATGGCTACGCTCTCCTACCACAATGCTGAGCTGTATAATATAGGCTCTTCTCTTCCGTTTCCCGTTTTTTGACAATTATCGATCATCTTAGTGAATATTTGGCATGTTCTGGACTTTATCCACCTGTGGAAGTTATAGTCTCCTCAAATCCAGGTACTTTTACGTTTCACGATCGGGCCATGGACAGGGTTGAGATTTCAGGATCGATTTTAAAATCCGATTTCCGATAATTTTCCAGCCAATCCTGATCGTGAAATTTGCTCGATCACCGATTGGAATCCGATCTTTCCCGATCCCTCAACCCTAGTCAATGCTTCTCTATGGGAAAAGTCACTTTTAGGGTTGAGTCGATCTTGAGATAACCTCCGACCTCAACCTCACGATCATGAAATTTGCTCGATCGTTGATCGGAATCTGATCTTTTCCAATCCCGATCGCGTGACCCTAGCCATGGATATTGATGACCTCACATTACCCTTCTCGAAGACTTTTCTGTGACCATTAAATACCCCCTTCTTGTAGCACTGACCGGGGTATCTTAGGATTCTTCTTTTCCAATTGAATCCATTGGGTTACATCCAATTTTTCAACTCAAAACTATTTGCCAAAATCCTTGCCCCACATTGGACCCTTCACCAAGAGATCTTCATGACCTTGCGCCAATCTAACAACCCCCCACCTATGTGCTATATGTCCTATTGGCCTCTTTTTGGACCATTTTACGTTATGGGAGCTGGAACCATTGTCATTAGAGATGAGCAAGTAGTTAAATACTCGATATTCGTTTCGAGTAGCCCCTCAATATTCGACTACTCGAATCGAATATCGAATCCTATTATACTCTATGGGGGAAAAATGCTCGGTTCAGGGGTAGGCAACATTCGATCAAATTATACTTACCAAGTCCACGAGTGAGGGTCAGGCTGGAGGGACAAGTCTTCTCCGCGCAGCGTCCCCACGGCGTCTTCCGGCTCTGAATTCACTCTGCCAGGCATCGGGCCTGGGCAGAGCCGACTGCGCATGCCCACACTACAAGAAAATGGCCGCTTAAAGTCAAAGCGGCCATTTTCTTGTAGTGTGGGCATGCACAGTCAGTTCTGCCCAGGCCCGATGCCTGGCAGAGTGAATTCAGAGCCGGAAGACGCCGCGAGGAGAAGACTTCTAAAGGTAGGAGAAGAACCAGCGTTGAATGGTTGACTGTATAGCATTCGGCCAATCAACGCTGGTTCTGCATCGAATTTTTCCATTCGAATAGCGGGTGGTACTCAATCGAGTACGAGAATTTCGAATACCGTAGTATTCCATCCAATACCTACTCGATCGAATACTACTCGCTCATCTCTAATTGTAATGGCTTCTGCAGATGATATAATGAGCCAATTATTTTTAATGCCAATAAAAATTTTTTGTTCTGTTTTGTTAAATAATCCCGAAGGAATTCAGGGAATAAACACCAAGGAAAGTGAATATGTGCGGATCTACTGGGAACGCAGCACAGAATATAAATAATGCGGCTCCTGTAGGAATCACTGGAGACGGCCCTGTCGATCGCACACAAGTGAGTAAAAAACGGGAATAATGAGACTGAGTTTCCATCAATTATTGTAATATGAGTCGGCATTTGAGGTTTGCGTGGTGCAGGGAACAGAAGATGTAGGGGTGGGATGGAGAGACGAAGCAACGGCAGGAAATAAAAATACCTCCTAGGCGGAGAGCACGCTGCAATAACATGAGCAGAAATAGAAACAGTTTTGCTCCATGTTAATTTTCCAGAATTGAAGCCCTGTAGGTCAATGACTGTGTGTGCAAGTGTCTAGTTGTACAGCATTGTAATCTGGGATCTATGCACATGACGTATGGTCTTCATGTGCAGCTGTATGGCCGGAGATATTTCCCTCTAAACACAACGCTTTCTCACACCTCCATAGATACAGAGCAGAGTGTAACAAACCAACATTTTTTGAGTATTTCTCCTAATATATTGGTCTATGTTTACAATTATATATATATATATATATATATATATATATATATATAATTTGTGTCTTTAGTTTGCATTTGAAACTGTAGAAATTGGGAGTTAATCTGTCCGGGGTAGAGCATTCCAGAAAAGTGGTGCAGCTTGGGAGAAGTCTTGTATACGAGCGTGGGAGGTTCTGATAATAGAGGAGGTAAGTGTTAGGTCATTGAGTGAGCGGAGAGCACGGGTTGGGCGGTAGACAGAGATGAGGGAGGAAATGTATGGAGGTGCGGCAATATGGAGAGCCTTGTGGATGAGGGGGAGAAGGTTATATTATATTCTATAATGAATAGGCAGCCAATGTAGTGACCGGCACAAACTGGAGGCCTCGATGTAGCGGCTGGCACAGACCAGAGGCATCGCTGTAGCGTCTAGCCTGATAGATGAGCCTGGCCGCTGCACTCAGAATAGATTGTAGAAGGGAGAGTTTAGTGAGGGGAAGACCGATTAGTAAGGAGTTACAGTAGTCAAGGCGAGAATGAATCAGAGAGACAATAAGTGTCTTTAGTGTATCTCTGGTGAGGAAAGGGCGTATTCTGGAGATGTTTTTGAGGTGGAGGTGACATGAACGTGCGAGTGATTCAATATGAGGGGTGAAGGAAAGGTCTGCGTCAAACATGACCCCGAGGCAGCGGGCATACTGCCTAGGAGTTATAGTAAGGCCTGAGACTGCAATGGATATATCAGGGACAGATCTGTAAGATGGTGGAAACAGTAGTAGTTCAGTCTTAGAGAGATTTAGTTTCAGATAGAGTGAGGACATGATGTAAAACAAATATGAGGCCAACCCATTGTAGATACTTCCTTTGCACACAGTGTTACTTAGGGTCAGTAAATTTCAGGTTGACCTCTATTGTTCCCATTGGGACTAAAGTTGACCGTAGATGGTTAGACCCAATAAGTGAGAGGAGGCTTCTCTCCAAGATTGCGATGGGGACGGCCATAGCTACTTGTAGTTACGTGTAGTGATCTAGGAATGAATTAATGACCTCAGAGCTTCAAGACAAAGTGGTAACCACCAAGACGCTTCACCTTTGATAGTCTATTCTGCTCTATCGATGAACTCATCTGACTGTTACTGTAGTGAAGGCTTCAAGTAGTGGTGGACTATGTCATTTCCCGTGGTCTTGTCTTCACCATGTTTGGCCATATGTTCTATAGATAATAGACATCCCTGAAGATGAACAGAAGCTCGGTTAAGGAATTCATCCTCGAGGGCCTCACAGACAGGACTGGACTGTACATCCCACTTTTCATCATATTCCTTCCAGTTTATATCACCACCATACTGGGCAACATTGGGATCATAAGTTTGATCAATGTGGACAGACATCTCCAGAAGCCCATGTACTTTTTCTTAAGCAATCTATCCTTTGTAGACTTGACATACTCTTCATCCGTCACCCCTAAGATGCTACAAGACTTGCTTTCTGAATCCCGGACCATCTCCTTCATCGGGTGCGTTCTGCAGATGTTCACATTTGTCTCCTTTGCCACAGTTGAATGCTTTCTTCTAGGTATTATGGCCTATGACCGTTACGTGGCCATCTGTAGACCCCTGTTATATGGCGTCATCATGAGCAACCTCTTGTGTCTTCGGCTGGTGGTTTCTGCTTATCTTGGAGGCTTACTCAATGCAATGGTGGAAGCCAGCTTAATTTCTCACCTTAATTTTTGCAAATCCCATGTCATCAGTCACTTCTTCTGTGACATGCCGCCCCTCTTCAAGCTGTCCTGCTCTGATATAACTATGAATATTGTTACGGTTTTTATCGTGGGTGGGTTGATAACTGGGTCGTGTCTCATCATTATCCTGGTCTCCTACATGAACATAGTCCTGGCCATTTTGAGAATCCGCTCTACCCAGGGCAGATACAAGGCGTTCAGCACCTGCACCTCCCATATGACCGCTGTCACCATCTTTTACGGGACTGTGGTGTTTATGTATTTCCGTCCATCCAGCAGCTAC
The DNA here is from genome assembly GCF_031893055.1 of Leptodactylus fuscus. Taxonomy (NCBI): domain Eukaryota; kingdom Metazoa; phylum Chordata; class Amphibia; order Anura; family Leptodactylidae; genus Leptodactylus; species Leptodactylus fuscus. The sequence continues at coordinate 5,936,280 of NC_134274.1, read as the reverse complement.
GCCCTACAGCAGGACAAGGTGGCCTCAGTCTTCTACAGCATACTGATACCCATGCTAAATCCTTTCATTTACAGTCTACGGAATACAGAGGTCAAAGAAGCTGCAAAGCGCCTTGTAAAGAAATGATTACAAATGAATTTCCTCATTTGCTTTATTCCTGCCTTTATGTGTTATCTTCCTATCGAATTCCATCTTTGACTCTACATTTGCCTTCATTTTACATTTTTAGAATTTTTGAATTCATCGTCCTGAAAAATCAAAAAATTCCACATAACGGAGGTTTCATTTTACTTCTAGGTCTGACCTAAATCGCTTCTATCTTCTATACAGATTCCAGAAAGGAAAAAAAATCCGAGTATCAATAAGTTGTGTCCATGAAAGGTTTCGTTTTACGCTCTTTACCTTGTAGTAATCTGTAGGTGGCGCTAGTGAGACATCATGGCTGGATGTTTTTGAGTTAATGCAACAAAACATTGCAATATCCTGAGACTGGCATCACAATAGGAACGGTCAAGTCAGGGTGATCAGTGTTGGACTGGACCACCAGATATCAAGAGGATCTTCTAATACCATAGACATCCAAGTTCGATGGGTTTATGATCCATTTCCAATCCTATGATCTGGTGGCCACAAAAAAACCTCAATCTGACCCATAGGAGGCAAACCAGGACTCCAGGAATATTGATCAGTATATGTTCTTCCTTTCCATGGTCATAAGATTATGACCAATGACTGTAGGGTGATGCTTTCCCTTTAAGACCCTGACCACTCATCGTTTGTTGTACATTTGGAACAAGGTGTCATCTACTGTATACGAGTTCCCAGACAGGTCTCTCCGCATTCCTACACACGATCTGGATAAGAAGCAGTTTCCACTGCCCCAACCCACCTAGGGAGATCATCGTATTCTCAGAAAGTCCTCAGCAGGAGAGGACCAGGAGTCCGGATCGTTGTCACTCACCCCATGAACCAACGGTGACCATGTGTACACGAAACCTCCGATTTATTCTTTATTAGACACCACTAACTGAACACCGTTGACGCAAATGGCATAGACAACAAAAAGATCCGTCGAGGACTTGGCGGTGAGTAGAAGAATTTTATCCAAGTGATTATTGATAGAAAATACTACCAAGGGATATCAGAAATATATGTGTATCTATTTGCTTTTGTGTTCCAAAATGTATCAAATTTTCTAAATTTCCAGCACATCAAATTTTTGTTTCTTTTACGTTTACTTTACACTTTGATACATTGTATTCATTCATCTTTGGAAACTTTTGGAATCATTACAATTGTTGATCGATTCTGTTGAATTGATGAATCGCTGCTTTACGAGATGGCGGTTGTTACTTTCTTCTTGTTGTTGTTTCTAATAGTATTTTGCTTTTTATCTTTGTTCAATTTTATTTTGTTATTTCTTGCACCCTGTCAGCTAAAATATGAAAACAAGGAAGAAATCCCTACAAGAGATCTGCTTCAATGTTGGCTTTTTGGACCTGGTGCAGGAGGAGGAGGAGGATAACATGGATCTGCTACAACAACGACGGTATTGTAGAGAGAAGGGGGTCAGCGGATAGATCTTCAATCATGGGATTGACGCCCCTTTGCGGTCTTAACCCCTTATTAGCGACCCTTGACGTAACTGTACGTCATGGGTCGCATGGGGATGTATGGAGCGAGCTCACACGCTGAGCTCGCTCCATACACGGCAGATGCCGGCTGTATAATACAGCCAGGACCTGCCACTAACAGCAGCGGTCGGTGCCCGAGCCGATTGCTGCTGTTAACCCTTTACACACTGCGGTCAAACGTGACCGCAGTCTGTAAACGGCGCCGCCATGTTTCCCCGATCGCCGCCCTCCTGAACGTCACAAGAGGGCGGTGATCGGTTGCTATGACAGCCGGAAGCCTATTGAAGGCTTCCAGGCTTGTCTCTGCACTAGATCTATTAGACGATGCCAGAGGCAGCCTCTAATAGAAGTGCTGCGATTTTCCTATTCACTGCAATACTGTAGTATTGCAGTGAATAGTATGAGCGATCAGACCCCCTAGGTTTCAAGGTACCTAAGGGGTCTGATCATAAATGTAACAGAAGAAAAAAAAAAGTTTTTAAAAGTATTAAAAAAATAAAAAAAATATAAAAGTTCAAATCACCCCCCTTTCCCTAGATCAGCTATAAAAGTAATTAAAGAACATTAAACATAAACATATTAGGTATCCCTGCGCTCCAAAATGCCTGAACTATTAGAATATTAAAACATTTATCCCGTACTGCGAACGGCGTAGCGGCAAAAAAAATAAAAACAGCCAAAAAGCGTTTTTTTCAACACTTTGCCTCCTATAAAAAATTGAATAAAAAGTGATCAAACCATCAGATCTTTCCCCAAATGGTATCAATAGAAACGTCATCTTGTCCCGCATAAAAAGACACCACAACCAGCTCCATACATGGAAATATGAAAAAGTTACAGGTGTTAGAACATGATGACACAATTTTTTTTTTCTATTTTGCAAAGTTTATCATTTTTTTAAAGTATCAAAAAATTTCAAATACTATATAAATTTGGTATCACCGCGTTTGTACTGACACGTAGAACACAGGTAACATGTCATTTGTACCAAACAGTGAATGCTGTAAAAATTAAACCCATAAGAAAATGGCGCAAATGCATTTTTTCTCCAATTGCGCCTCATTCTGAATTTTTTTCCAGCTTCCCAGTACATTGCACAGCATATTGAATGGTGCCATTACAAAGTACAATTTGTCCCGCAAACAATAAGCTATCATGTGACTCTGCGAACTGAAAAATGAAAAAGTTATGGCTCTTGAAATGTGAGGAGGGAAAAACGAAAATGCGAAACCAAAAAATGGCCTGGTCCTTAAGGGGTTAAGATGTCATTATTTTGTCATTTTAGGATCAAGGAGCTTCCCCTCCTTCAAGCTGCAAAAGAGAATAATGTGGAACTCCTGAGACATCTCTTATCATCAGACAAATGTGATCCCTTACAGAAAGGTAAGTACCAGGAGATACGGCAAAGCTTCTAATAACCAGAACAGCAACGATTCATAAATTCTCCACTCGAGTCTGCGTGTAGAGTAATGTTACTGAATAACATGGTAATAGCTTTATTGTGAAGTTATGTGCTCCCCTCTGGAGCTTTCTGAGATCCTCTGATGCACACAGTCTATGGCAGGTAGTTTGAGGAGACTTTGCTAGACTTGCATCATGAGATTTTTTTTCTTGATGCTTTTTGGGAAGGATGCATTACACCATTGTAACCCATCAAGGTCTTCAAGGGTTCTCATATTTTGAAGTTGCATGAACAGTACATCATAAGTTTTCCTTAGGAGAAGGGGGACAGAAACTCTTATCTCAGCTACTGCTGATAACCAGACAGTGACATCTTCCTGACTGTATACACATGGCTTCTCAGTTTATTTATCAGAATATAGCGATGTGGATATTTCAGTGTCTTACCAGCAGGCAGAGATGGCATTGTCTCTAGCTGTTCATGTTCTATAGTACTGAGGCATCATGGTATTGTCAATACGATGGCCAGTCATCTAATATAATATCACCAAACACATTGTATCTTCTTTGTTGGATATTCAGTGTCTTACCAGCAGGCAGAGATGGCATTGTCTCTAGCTGCTCATGTTCTATAGTGCTGAGGCATCATGCTATTGTTAATACGATGGCCAGTCATCTAATATAATATCACCAAACACATTGTATCTTCTTTGTTTCCATAAGGTGCTTTAGGAGAAACAGCCCTGCACTTGGCAGCCTTACACGACAACCTGGAGGCAGCGGAAATTCTCCTAACTCAGGCGCCATACTTGCTGAACCTTCCTATGACCTCGGAGGTCTACAAAGGTCAATGTTGACACTATATATTCAACATTTCACTACTAGTGTGATAAGATCTATGATAAGATATAAGAAATATATGTGATAAGTATAAGAAAGTGACTATTATGATTCCAATGAGGTTCTTAGCTCACATGTTGAGCCCTTCTACCAACGACCAAAACAACCTCTATAGATGGATCGCTAAACTATATGAGCTTATGACATGACCCAACTAATGTGTTCACGTTGTCAATGGCAGATGGGCTGTCACAGTATTATCAAAGTGTGAGCCAAGAACCTCATTGGCATTGTATCAATGTCCTTGGAAAGTGTTGTGTGTCTGTATGGTAGCCACATTACCTACACATTTAGCTCATATTGCATGTCGGTGCTGACTAATTTTGTTTACTGTCCACCATCCAATCCATACAAGATACTGATAAGGGGTCAATGAATAGGACTTCGAAAAAACCTCACCAGTCCCCTAAACCCATAGATATTTACTAGTTGAATCAGTCAGCTGTGGCTCGTATGAGGAACCTCCACTATGTCTATCACATATGTACTATGATAGAAGTGGCAGGCTGCTGGTAATCTCCCAATCTCACCTCCCTTTGTCTACAGGACAGACCGCTCTTCACATCGCCACTGTCAATCAAAATAGGAATTTCGTCAAAATGCTGATACAGAGAGGAGCGGACGTTTCTTCTCCACGAGCGACCGGCAGCTTCTTCTCCCTAAAACCTAACGGGCTCTTCTACTTTGGTATGACGAATAAACCACCTATTACATATGCGCACAATTGTACGGTTATACTCTAGATACTATACTAGGATTGAACATTCTGGCAGCTTCTTCAAGCTTCTGAGCCCATATTTCCCGGACATCTCCTGCTCCTTCTGTATCTGAACAGAAGAGCTCAGGTAGATTCTACAGAACCCAAAATCTTTGTGGTTCTCCACCCACGAATCCACTTATGTTGGTTGTTATACTTTGTGGCCTTCTCAGACCCCAGAGTATAATAATTGGTGGCCAGGGAAGTCGTGTAAAATTAAAAAATCTTCTACTCCTCTTTCCTGGGCTCCAGAGTGGAGTTTGGTCCTCTCAACAAGTGTCCTCGATGTGTTCCGGCTCTCTCCTTGATGTCAAGGGCCCGAGGTCACCTGGGGCCAATGACACTAGAGAAAGATGACACCAAGGATACTCATGGTTCATGGTTCAGGTCCATGGGCAACCTTGTTACACTATAATGTCCTAAACTAAAGAGATTGACGCATTTATTATGGCTTTAGTATCTGGAGTGATCTGATTGGTGTCTTAGATTTTACTCTTTTCCTTAGGGGAACATATATTAAGCTTTGCTGCTTGTGTTGGAAACACCAAAATTGTCAAGCTGCTTGTGAAGAACGGAGGGAACCTTTGGGCTCAGGACTGCTGGGGTAAGACTAAACTATGCACCTCTCACCCAATGATGAAATCTACATTGTCACCAATATCTGATTTTTCTTGGCAGGAAACACCGTCCTTCATATTCTGACTCTCCAGCCCAACAAGTCCATGTCCTGCCAAATGTATGACCTCCTTCTCTCGCTAGACTCTAAACTGAATGCTCTATGTCTGGACCAAGTAATGAACCATCAGGGTCTTACTCCGCTCAAGATGGCTGCAGCTGAAGGAAATGTTCTTGTAAGTAGTAAGAAGATGAATAGGGTATCCAGATCACCACTTTGCCGCTGAGTTAGCAAAAAGCGCACGCAAACACTTATGATGCGAGTTATATCATCAGCAGAGCAGTGGATACAAATGTATCTGCGCTTACTGCATATATTTACCAGTGATCCGTGAAGCCTCCTCTAGCCTTGATCTTTCCACCAATGGTAATCCACCATTAATGCTGATGGACCTTCCACTAAAGCTACAGTAGATCAGTCCACCATGATACTAACTGGCCAATGCCCCACCAGTGATTCACCACTGCTCTACTTTAACCTAATAAACACTTGGTAATCTATCATTTTTAGGCTAAGTTCACCCCTATGCACGGCTATCCGTCGTTTGGGTGTGCCATGGGACCTGAACGATGTAGAGCCAAACTGCTGAAACATTGGTTACCCATGGACCCCATAGACTACAATGGGGTCCATCATGTCTTCACCGTTTTTATACTGAAATCATTGGAGGCAGGGTCGGACTGGGATGTCTAGGGCCCACCAGTGGAATTGTTTCTAGGGGCCCACCGCCAGGACCCTGCAGATCAGCGGTACCGAGACAGGGCGGTTAAAGGTAATAACATGTTGGGAGCCATGCTACTCACGCACTATACCATGCGCACTACATATACCTACTGCTACAGCCTGTATGGCAAGTGAACAGCATGGCTCCTAGAAATGTTACCATTACCCATAGCTGAAGTGTCCTGGAAAAGCTGATCTGCAGAGGTCCTGGCTGTTGTATCATCGCAGATGTAATATTGATGGCCTATCCTAAGGACAGACCATCAATATTAGAAAGATGGATACATCCTTTAAAGTGGTTGTCCAGGAATTGGAGCAACTCATGTGGTGGGAGGGAGGTGTAAAATAAAAAAACAAATAAATAAAAAAAGAATACTCATCTGTCCTTAGTGGTTAAACGGTTTTGCGGCGGAGAGCATAAAACGCACACCGCCGCACCCGGTCTGACAGCTTTCTGTCTTCTACATGCAGAAGACGGAAAGCTGAGAACGGACTGCCGAACGCTAGTGTGAACCTAGCGTCAGCCTAAAGCCCCATGTAGCAAGACAAAGCAAAAAGCGCTGCGGGAAAAACCCCGGCGGCAACACATCAGTTTTTCCTGCAGTGCTTATTGCAGAAACTCCGCAGAGGTTTCCTCTGAGGACTTTGTTTCCTTTAGGGTAAGTTCACGCAGGGATTTTTGGTCAGGATTTTGAGGCCGTATCTGCCTCAAAATCCTGACCAAAAAGACGGCTCCCATTGAAATCAATGGGAGCCGGTCAGTTCTTTTTTTTCCGGGAGCCGGTTTGTTCCAGCTCCCAGAAAAAGAAGCGAGGTGCTCATTCTTCAGGTCGTTTCGCCTCGCGATTCAGCCTGAAGACACTCCCTCCTCCCATCTAGGCCCATTTATTGGGCCTAATCTGGAGCAGAGTGCGTGACTGGATGCCGGTGTATCCAGTCGCGGCTACCCGATTTTTGGTCCGGAACCTGAGGCGGCCTCTGCCTCAGGTTCCGGACCAAAAAACCCCGTGTGAACTTAGCCTTATACCTATAGTGAAACTGCAGGTGTTTCTGTAGATATAAGTGACATGCTGCAATTTCCAAAACCGCAACAGTTTTGGAAATTGGTGTGTGTCCGCCGTGTGTGTTTTTCTGCAATGCGTGGATGGGATTGCACTCACTATATACCTACACACTCAGGCCTGGTTCACATCTGCGTTCAGTAATCCATTCGGGGAGTCCGCATGGGGACCCTCCCAAACAGACTACCGAACGCATTAGCAAGTGGTATGCAGTGAAAGCACACATAGACTATAATGGGGTCCATGTGCTTTCCGTGCGGCGTCTGCATACAACATGCGGACAGAAAAGTACTTTACAATCTACTTTCTTGTCCACATGACTCAGGCGGACACCACGTGGAAAGCACACGGACCCCATTATAGTCTATGCGGTCCGCGTACTTTCACTACACAGCGCTTGCAAATGCGTTTGGTAATCCGTTCGGGGGGAAGGGGGAGGGGGTTCCCATGCAGACTCCCCAAACAGATCACTGAACGCAGATGTGAACCAGGCCTTATACATATACCATATATACAATACAATATACAATATACACATACAATACTATAGCACATATACATTTATATACATTCATATACCATATAAGTCATATATATACTTGTATGAATACTATATATATACACACACACACACACACATATATACATACATATTATTATAGCATACAGTATATACTCACACATACCTGTATACAAACATACAGTACTCACACAGTATACAAGACACATACTTTACACAAATGTACATATATACATATTAAACATACAGATTTTACAAAGAGTTTACTCACCTATTCCAGCAGCAGTCGGCTCCCTGTCCTCCCCACACGCTGCGATGTAAGAGGACTCAGTGTGAGGAGGGGGGGGGGGAGGGGGAGGAAGTGCGTGCGTGCGTGCAGCAGGGGAGATCTCACAGGACAGCAGCTGCAGGTAAGTGAAGGGAGAAGCCATTAGCTGATGCTGAAGAAAGACACGTTGTCCTCCGATGTGTACTTCTTCAGCATCAGCTAATGGGGGCCCCTGTGTGTGGAGGCAGATGCATTGGCCAGGTGCCCGGTTGGGGCCCCTGGCCATCCCGATCAGGCCCCGACCAATGCATCTGCATTGGTAAAAATCAAAACTTTAAGTCAGGGCTCGGGGGCCCACCGGGGGATTCCCCGGTACACCGGTGGGCCAGTCCGAGCCTGATTGGAGGTCATGCAGGTCTTTTCTCTCCACCGATTCTCTACGGTTTCTGTGTGTACTTAGCCTTACTGGGTTTTACTTACGATCGACTTCTCCCTGCAGATGTTCCAGCATCTCCTCAATAAGGGAATCCAGACGGTGCAGACAATGGGTCCAATATCTTACACCCTGTACGATCTGACAGAGATTGACTCCTGGGCGACTCCATGTTCTGTTCTCCACCTCATTGTCACCTCTCATAAGACCGCGGTATGTGTTCGCTCTCTCCCTTATCACATGATGATGGTCGCCCATTTTATTGACACTGGACTTCTTTACCAGGCTCACCGAATTCTGGACGTCTCTCCGGTGAAGGAGCTTATTGAAGAGAAGTGGCAGCGGTTTGGACGGCCGTATTTCTGGGTTATGGCCACAATTTACGTCCTCTATATGATCTGTGTCTCTCTGTGCTGTGCTAACAGACCTCTCAAGCTTTTAGAAAACCGCTCATCAAATCCGCGGGATATTACTTATGCAGTGGAAAAGGAACTTTTTGTAAGGAATTAAGTACAGCATATATTTATTTTAACTTTATAGTTTCCACAAAAATTTTGATTCCCTGGCCCATTAGAATTAAATCATAGTGATGACAATGGTCTTACCAGTTGCTGGATTTGGGAGTTATCTGCTTCCTTCAAGGTCCTCAGCTGTGTCATGTGACCTCCCTGCTGAATCTTTAACGGACATGGAGTCTAAGACCTCATATACAAGACCAAGGTGGTCCCATTGTTACCAGTAATTTGTCACATGACAATATTAGTAAATCTGCTTCAATGTATCCGTTCTAGAATCTAATGGCTGGTCACATGACACAGCTGAGGACCAGACAGGAGTGGTCAACTCACAACATAGCGACAAGTAAGAAGATGCCCTGTCCTAAAACTTGACCTCAGTGGGGGTATATAGTCAGGACAAGTGGACAGATGAGATTTTTTATAATCAGTTATATACTGTCCCTTCTATTTCCAGGAATCTTACACCACACCAATGGATGAGCTAAGATTAGTCGGTGAAATCATCTCCGTCATTGGGGCGCTGGTCATGTTACTTTTAGAGGTAATCCGTTACATAGAAACATGTTATTTATGGTCTAGGATAAAATTCTGTCTGCGTGCAGCCACCACTAGAGGGAGCTCTACAGTTCCGCATTGTTAGATCCAATGATCACTTCCTTTTTTTTTGTAAACTTTTATTTTATCGCCCCTTAGATCCCTGTGCTAATGAAACCACGGAGTATCTCCTTACTCCAGGACACGGTGTCCGGCGGACTATTTCATATAATTCTGTGAGTATTTTTTAATTTTAATTTTCAAATCTAGATAAAGAATAGAATATCATTGATCTAGTTTCTGACAGTCCAGACATTCTGATACTCAGTTCAGATCATAGCTGCCGGTGGGAGAAGAAAGCATGATGGGCACAGGGCGGGACTTCAATGAAGTAGCAGAAGGGGCGGTACCATGTTGTTTTTGAGAATTGCAGTATTTTTTCGCAATGTGACCAGTTCTGCTACAGTCTTCACATTTAGCGCCATGATGGTTTGCTACATAATAGCAGATTCCTTGGGAAAGCCCCCAGAACCTGCATCTTACAAAGCTGGAATTCTGGAGAAAGTAGATTGTAACAATATCACTACAACCTAAATCTTTCCAATACACTGAAAAGATCAAAGTTTCACAATTTTGTAACAAATTTCATTAGATTATTTTATTCAGTCTCTCTTGGTTATTGCAGAGTTTCCTTCTGCTGCTCAGTACTCCTCACGCTTATCTTAAGACTGACAGACTACAATGGAGAAGTCATTCCGATGTCCTTGGCTTTGGTGTTCGGCTGGTGCTTTGTTTTGTATTTCGCACGTGGATTCCCAATGCTTGGACCGTTCACTGTCATGATACACAAGGTGAGTGGTTGGGACTTAGATTTTCCATGAAAAACTGGGAATAGAATATGGGGAAAGGAAAGGAACTTGCTCTAGCGCCATCCTTTGATAGGTAACTCCCTATAGATGATTGCCTGGTTTTCCTGAAACTTAATGGAAAGATCTTGGAATAAGGCTACGGCAGAATATCTCACATCCTTGACCTTGCGCCCTGTTCTGATGAGGAGCAATAACCTCGATACCGTTGTCTGTGGACAGGTCTATCCTCCATTTGGAGACAATATTCTGTCTTGACTTGAAGATGTAGCGATACATTTCTTTATGTAGCCTTGACTTAACAACATTCCAAAATCAACGTAATTTTTTGGATTTTCTTGAATTTTAGATAATATTTGGAGACCTCCTGAGGTTCATCTGGCTTATGATGATCGTCATTGTAGCTTTTGGATCAGGTATAACCGAGCAGTTTCCATTCTTCTATTTCTTGATACATCTGGACCTCCATACCAATCCGGATAACTTTGTATCTCTTTGTAGCTTTCTATGTATCCTTCCAGTCTCAGGACCCCCAAGCCTTGGGTACATTTTTTAGCTACGCCATGTCTATCTACAGCACTTATCAGCTTCTAGTCAACGTCATCAACTCTCCGGCCAACTACAGCGTCAACTTCCCATTCAGTTTCAGCTTCATCTATTTCTTCTTTGCGTTGATGGCCAGTGTCTTAATGATTAACCTATTAATTGCTATGATGGGAGACACGCACTGGAGGGTGGCGCAGGAGAGAGACGAGCTGTGGAGGACTCAGGTGGGTGGAATCCAAACATTGACCTAAAATTACAAAAAAAGTTTCCTTCTGGCAAATATTTAGCCAGTTTTACCTCCAGCTCATTCACTGATCTGTTTTATCCATAGCTGGCAGCAACTACAATCATGATAGAGAGCAAGTTACCCCGAAGCTTCTGCCCCCGACTTGGCATTTGTGGAGCTGAATATGGTCTCGGCAACAAGTGGTATTTATGGTGAGGCCACTGATAACAATACTGCAAAAATATTAAACTTCATACAGTACATTGTGTAAGAGAATCCCACAAAGGAAACACACAGCAGTACAAGAAAGAAGGTACTCTAATACCGGACAGTCAATGACTAGGGCAATTTATAAAGCACACAGGACAGATCCTCTATATACTACACCACACAGGACAGATCCTGTATATACTACACCGCACAGGACAGGTCCTCTATATACTACACCACACAGGACAGGTCCTCTATATACTACACCACACAGGACAGATCCTGTATATACTACACCGCACAGGACAGGTCCTCTATATACTACACCACACAGGACAGGTCCTCTATATACTACACCGCACAGGACAGGTCCTCTATATACTACACCGCACAGGACAGGTCCTCTATATACTACACCACACAGGACAGATCCTCTATATACTACACCACACAGGACAGGTCCTCTATATACTACACCACACAGGACAGGTCCTCTATATACTACACCACACAGGACAGATCCTCTATATACTACACCACACAGTACAGGTCCTCTATATACTACACCACACAGGACATGTCCTCTATATACTACACCACACAGGACAGATCCTCTATATACTACACCACACAGGACAGATCCTCTATATACTACACCACACAGGACAGGTCCTCTATATACTACACCACACAGGACAGATCCTCTATATACTACACCACACAGGACAGACCCTCTATATACTACACCACACAGGACAGGTCCTCTATATACTACACCGCACAGGACAGATCCTCTATATACTACACCACACAGGACAGATCCTCTATATACTACACTACACAGGACAGGTCCTCTATATACTACACCACACAGGACAGATCCTCTATATACTACACCACACAGGACAGATCCTCTATATACTACACCACACAGGACAGGTCCTCTATATACTACACCACACAGGACAGATCCTCTATATACTACACCACACAGGAGAGATCCTCTATATACTACACCACACAGGACAGGTCCTCTATATACTACACCGCACAGGACAGATCCTCTATTTACTACACCACACAGGACAGATCCTCTATATACTACACCACACAGGACAGGTCCTCTATATACTACACCACACAGGAGAGATCCTCTATATACTACACCACACAGGACAGGTCCTCTATATACTACACCGCACAGGACAGGTCCTCTATATACTACACTGTACAGGACAGGTCCTCTATATACTACACCACACAGGACAGGTCCTCTATATACTACACCACACAGGAGAGATCCTCTATATACTACACCACACAGGACAGGTCCTCTATATACTACACCACACAGGACAGATCCTCTATATACTACACCACACAGGACAGGTCCTCTATATACTACACCACACAGGACAGGTCCTCTATATACTACACCACACAGGACAGGTCCTCTATATACTACACCACACAGGACAGATCCTCTATATACTACACCACACAGGACAGGTCCTCTATATACTACACCACACAGGACAGATCTTCTATATACTACACTGTACAGGACAGGTCCTCTATATACTACACCACACAGGACAGGTCCTCTATATACTACACCACACAGGACAGGTCCTCTATATACTACACCACACAGGACAGATCCTCTATATACTACACCACACAGGACAGGTCCTCTATATACTACACCGCACAGGACAGGTCCTCTATATACTACACCACACAGGAGAGATCCTCTATATACTACACCACACAGGACAGGTCCTCTATATACTACACCACACAGGACAGGTCCTCTATATACTACACCACACAGGACAGATCTTCTATATACTACACCGTACAGGACAGGTCCTCTATATACTACACCACACAGGACAGGTCCTCTATATACTACACCACACAGGACAGGTCCTCTATATACTACACCACACAGGACAGATCCTCTATATACTACACCACACAGGACAGGTCCTCTATATACTACACCGCACAGGACAGGTCCTCTATATACTACACCACACAGGAGAGATCCTCTATATACTACACCACACAGGACAGGTCCTCTATATACTACACCACACAGGACAGGTCCTCTATATACTACACCACACAGGACAGATCCTCTATATACTACACCACACAGGACAGATCCTCTATATACTACACCACACAGGACAGGTCCTCTATATACTACACCACACAGGACAGGTCCTCTATATACTACACAACACAGGACATGTCCTCTATATACTACACTACACAGGACAGATCCTCTATATACTACACCACACAGGACAGATCCTCTATATACTACACCACACAGGACAGATCCTCTATATACTACACCACACAGGACAGATCCTCTATATACTACACCGCACAGGACAGATCCTCTATATACTACACCGCACAGGACAGATCCTCTATATACTACACCGCACAGGACAGGTCCTCTATATACTACACCACACAGGACAGATCCTCTATATACTACACCGCACAGGACAGATCCTCTATATACTACACCACACAGGACAGGTCCTCTATATACTACACCACACAGGACAGGTCCTCTATATACTACACCACACAGGACAGATCCTCTATATACTACACCACACAGGACAGGTCCTCTATATACTACACCACACAGGACAGATCCTCTATATACTACACCGCACAGGACAGATCCTCTATATACTACACCACACAGGACAGGTCCTCTATATACTACACCACACAGGAGAGATCCTCTATATACTACACCACACAGGACAGGTCCTCTATATACTACACCACACAGGACAGGTCCTCTATATACTACACCACACAGGACAGGTCCTCTATATACTACACCACACAGGAGAGATCCTCTATATACTACACCACACAGGACAGGTCCTCTATATACTACACCACACAGGACAGATCCTCTATATACTACACCACACAGGACAGGTCCTCTATATACTACACCACACAGGACAGATCCTCTATATACTACACCACACAGGACAGATCCTCTATATACTACACCACACAGGACAGGTCCTCTATATACTACACCACACAGGACAGGTCCTCTATATACTACACCACACAGGACAGGTCCTCTATATACTACACCACACAGGACAGATCCTCTATATACTACACCACACAGGACAGGTCCTCTATATACTACACCACACAGGACAGGTCCTCTATATACTACACCACACAGGACAGGTCCTCTATGTTGTTTTTTCACAACAAAATAATCTGCTTGTTTTAGTGTCAAGAACGAAATCCAAGAAGATCCCAATATGAAGGCGGCAGTGACACCCCAGAACAGTATATCCCGGGACAGTCTGAGCGCGCCGGAGAATCCCAGAGCTTCATTCAATGATAACCCCATAATAAAGAGAAAATTCAGCCAAGGTTGGGAAATCCTCCGCAGGGTGACAGTGGGGCAGTTACTGGACAATGCAGAGCAGGAGGTCTATTATATTTAGTAGTTACTATTCCTGCTCCAATAATGATCCTTTGTCACGGAAAGAAACACTGTCATTGTTATGTCCATTGAGTACCATTGGATGAGATGGAAGGGCTCTGGGAATGGCACAGACAAGTAATTTGTACAGATCGCAGATTCATGGACTTGCTTATTTTTTTTTATTTTTTTTAAATAAATATCATCCAAATAATAATAATAATAATAATGCCATGAGAGCTTTAAGCTTCTCCTCAGACAACAATCACACATGAAGATTATTCTAAGATTTATTCTAAAATATATTTTGATACTCTTGATTTGTATTGGTCAGTATCAGGCGGTCGGAGATCCATTACCCGTTCCCTCCTAGTCGGGAGGCTCGTCTTGATCGGTTGTTCCTGGTATAAGCACAACACTACTGACTGGTGACTTTGCCGCTCCCCCGGGTCCTCGCTATCCCAACTTGTCTCTGGCCATCTTATAAATATACCGCAGCAGATGGAGATATTTTCTCCCCTAAAAACACTGGACCTTTGAGCACGACAGGGACAAGCCAAAGCCGTAGGATTTCCGCCATGTTCCCTTTGATTCTTAGTTCGTGCAGATAAAATGTATTTGTCATTTCTATTCAGTAGGTGTAAGAAGAGATCTGGCTAATAGATCAGATTAAACAATGGCGGATTCCCAAAATGAAGTTGTGTGAGTTTGGCTTCTTTGTAGTGCTGGCGGAGGCCGGGCGCATTGAATAGAAGGCCTACATGGTGGAAGATTGATGATAAATCTAGCTTCAATTGGTAAAGTCTCCCTGTATACTGAGTACTGGAGATACTTTATGTACCGGACACACTCTGTATACTGGAGATGCTCTGTATACTGTGTACTGGAGATGCTCTGTATACTGTGTACTGGAGATGCTCTGTATACTGTGCACTGGAGATTCTCTGTATACTGTGTACTGGAGATGCTCTGTATACTGTGTACTGGAGATGCTCTGTATACTGTGTACTGGAGATGCTCTGTATACTGTGCACTGGAGATTCTCTGTATACTGTGTACTGGAGATGCTCTGTATACTGTGTACTGGAGATGCTCTGTATACTGTGTACTGGAGATACGCTATATACTGTGTACTGGAGATGCTCTGTATACTGTGTACTGGAGATGCTCTGTATACTGTGTACTGGAGATGCTCTGTATACTGTGTACTGGAGATGCTCTGTATACTGTGTACTGGAGATGCTCTGTATACTGTGTACTGGAGATGCTCTGTATACTGTGTACTGGAGATGCTCTGTATACTGTGTACTGGAGATGCTCTGTATACTGTGTACTGGAGATGCTCTGTATACTGTGTACTGGAGATGCTCTGTATACTGTGTACTGGAGATGCTCTGTATACTGTGTACTGGAGATGCTCTGTATACTGTGTACTGGAGATGCTCTGTATACTGTGTACTGGAGATACTCTATATACTGTGTACTGGAGATGCTCTGTATACTGTGCACTGAAGATACTCTGTATACTGTGTACTGGAGATCCTCTATATACTGTGTACTGGAGATACTCTGTATACTGTGTACTGGAGATACTCTGTATACTGTGTACTAGAAATACTTTATGTACTGGTGATACTCTGTATACCGTGTACTGGAGATACTCTGTATACCGTGCACTGGATATACTCTGTATACTGTGCACTGAAGATACTCTGTATACTGTGTACTGGAGATCCTCTATATACTGTGTACTGGAGATACTCTGTATACTGTGTACTGGAGATACTCTGTATACTGTGTACTGGAGATACTTTATGTACTGGTGATACTCTGTATACCGTGCACTGAAGATACTCTGTACACTGTGCACTGGAGATACTCTGCATACTGTGTACTGTAGATACTCTGTATACCGTGCACTGGAGATACTCTGTATACTGTGCACTGGAGATATTTTATGTACTGTAAATACTCTATATACTGTGTACTGGAGATACTCTGTATACTGTGCACTGGAGATACTCTGTATACTGTGCACTGGAGATACTCTGTATACTGTGCACTGGAGATACTCTGTATACTGTGCACTGGAGATACTCTGTATACTGTAGTCCTTAGACAGTGACTCTTTGGACTGTAGTTCTTTGGTAACAAATACAGAAACTTTATCACAAGGCAATGTCCTTATCATACAGATTCCCAAGGATTGTGGCAGTGTTAAGCAAAAAAAACAAAACAAAACCCATTGTGTCTTCTGGAACAATGACCTAGTTCTTACTCCTTGGCTTCTTATCTGGGTTTCTCCCATGCCCTTTGGTCATGGATGCCTACAATACTTTTAGAAAGCAAACGTGCGTCTTTGAATCAAGACCAGAATTCAACTCATTGAGTTGCGTGTTTTTGCACTACATGTCCCCAACAACCTGACCAGCAGTGACCATTGCCACTTTTTGGCCACTGGGGTATTACTATATCACACATGGTGTATCTCTTCATCAGCATCACCATTGGCATCTTCAGTTACTTGTACTAGTAGTTTTTGTATAGGAATTGATCTCAGTATCTGCCACCCACGACATACGTCTTTCTGATCTACTGATGACATGACTTCTTTGGAATACGGCAGTCGTGTCCTTTGTGGTTCCACCAGTACTTGTGGTAGCTCTAGATAGTCCATTTGTGTGCTGGCATTGGCGGTCGTGTCTTCAGGAGTTTGGGAAGTGCTTGGTGGCTCGTGTACATCCACCTCTGTGACTTTCAAGATGGGAATATTAGACTTTACGGTTGAGGACATGGTTTTGTCTGATTTAAGGTTTTGGTGATCATTTTTATCAGAATGGTCGGCTTCAGGTCCTTGGAAAGCTTCAACGTAACGGCGGATTTTCTCTTGACTGAGGTCCTTCCTCACCACCACACTGTAATGCAACCAGAAGGTAGAGTAATTCTAAGAGGTGATCAAACATTCTTGGTTTTGTTAAGTTACAATATTAATTTGTCCTTGGGTGACCATTGTAAATAGAATGTACAATATTGTATCGTCAACCATAACTCTATAGAAGACTAGTAATGGCTTCCAAGGTCCTAAACATATCAACTCAAACCAATGGAAAAAAAATCACTTTCTATGGTGAGGATTAGATCTCCGTCATGGTCTTCTATGGTACTACTGGTCTCCTGGCACAGATTTAGAACCATGGTAGCACATGGTTTTGCTAGTGTAATACCCTTGTAGATTGGCTGGGTCTTCCAGTTAAGTGCACTCTCCACATTTCACCACTATCTACGACACAGTATATTGAAAGTGGTTTCAAGGGACCATTTAAGGCTGGACTTTACCCATTAAGCTTTGACTTGAACTCACCGAAGGAACCAATGGCTCCCTAAGCCGTACTCCGTGCCACACACTCCAGTTCGAGGCCAGAGATATCGTGGAAGCTTTCTCTCTAACATAACAGTAGTAGCGGCAACCTGAGGCAACAGAGGAAGGGAAGATGAAGACATAAGACACATAAGATTCCACGACCATCAAGACAATCCTACAAGACCCAGCAAATTTTTATCACCATATGGTGTTGTACAATACCTAGATTTTGAGACACCGAACATGACCATTGTTGCACCCAACATGAGACCACTAAGCCCAGTCATTGGCCAATTTCATGACATTTTGAAACACACAGTCCCACACCTTTGGCACATACTGTACCTGAGCTCTCCATAGTTCGTCTCGTTCCTGTGCCACCCTCCAGTGAGTATCTCCCATCATGGCTATCAGGAGGTTTAACATGAGAAGGTTGGCAATGATGGTGAAGGTGAAGTACACAACGTGGAATGTATAGGGGAGGTCGACAGCATAGTTTGTTGGAGCATTGATGACGTTGAGGAAGAGCTCAAATGTGGTATACAGAGCCAAAGGGTAACCGTAGAAGTATCCAAACTGGTTGGGGTCCTCTGTAAGGAATATAATATAAAAAGCTGTGGAAAGAAATACAGAGGGTTTTAGCCTTATTGGAAAGTTTAAGAGAACAGTTTAAAGGGAACCCAAAACCCAGAATATCAACCCATTGGATCATTGGAATCAAAGGGCGATTTGTTGTCTCCATTGTTGAGATATCACTGTTTTGGTCTATGCAATGAAGGTGTTGACAATCACCACTTTGGAGCAACGATAACCCCCTCATTGCCCCAAAGAGTAATCTCTCGACAATGGACTCCGCAATTCACGAAGAGAAAACTCTTCTCATGTGAGCCTAACCTATCGATGTGTTGGGTTGGCATCCTGGGGTCTGGTGACCTTCCCTTTATGTTCTGTACCATGATAGTTAGAGAGTTCGATGAATTATACGTACTGGTGGCAAATCCTAAAATGACCACAGCCATTAGCCAGCAGAATCGCAATAAGTCCCCGAATATCATCTAGAAAAAAAGTTGCAAATTTATTTTTGATCATTTCATGTACGCTAAATTGTAACACCCAACCCAGCAATCCATTACACGTGTCCTCATGGACAGTGGATCGTCTTACTATTCATTTTTTGGTGACAAGTAACAAGACAAGAACTAGAGATGGTCGAACATATCAAAATGTCTTTTGGCTTACACAAAAATATGATTTGGTCAAAATTGGTTTGAACCCAACTAAAAGTTAAAATTGCCTTAAAGAGTCATGATTGGCACCCTGGGGACTCCTTTCTATACAGATTGACTTCTCCTTCTTCTCAGATTTCTCCATGCTTTCACGATCCTGCTAATCCAACTGCAGAGCTCGGGTTTGTTCATTTTTGAAATTTCTTCTTGATAGTTTATTCATATCAAGTTGACCTTACATCGTAGAATCTTCTTACCTTGTGAATCATGATGATAAAAGGTCCAAGCATCTGGAATCCACGTGCAAAGTACATAACATAGCACCAGCCCAGTACCAGCAGCACGGTCATTGGGATGTCCTCTCCCTCGGTGTTAGTCAGTCTCATAACTAGCACCGCCAGAACCAGACACGGGTAACAGATGCTGTTTGCCCATAAAATACATAAAGAGAGCAAATAAATACAAAAAAGTTACAAGTCTACGTGGCATTAACACATCTTATAGGTCTACCACAGATTCTACTTGTGACAAATCCAAGGGATATATTATAAATGTTTA
Organism: Leptodactylus fuscus; assembly: GCF_031893055.1. Lineage (NCBI taxonomy): Eukaryota > Metazoa > Chordata > Amphibia > Anura > Leptodactylidae > Leptodactylus > Leptodactylus fuscus. Next base: position 5,916,369 of record NC_134274.1, on the reverse strand, counting down.
ATACATGGACTTACCCCCTCTGGGACCTCTACCTATTAGGATAATGGTATCTACTACCCACCTGGGCTCCACCATAGCTTCAGTCTTCTTTCTCCTGTGCCCCTTGCTTCTTTGGCTCTCCTCCATGGTGTTATTGGGCTCCAGATCACCTCTGAAGCCTTTAATTGGGCATTAGTGATCCCATGGATGGTGTCTACATGATGACACCAGCACCAAAACATTATGATGTCAGTGCCCCCCATGTGACTGCCAAACCCTGTGATTAGGTGACCATGGGCCCAATGACAGGAGAGCCAAAGAATCCGGATGACTAAGACTGGACGCCCGAGCAGAGCCCAGAAGAGGTGAGGAGTGGAGAGTTGTTTGCTATTTTTGCACCCCTTCTCCGATTATAATATTCTTGGGTCTGAATGATATGTTGGTGGTGAACCCCAAAAATTTCAAGTTTGGACAATTTCAAAAATTTTAGGAAAATTCATAACAAACCCGAGTTGTTAAGAATTGTCCACTCATCTCTATAAGTGCAAACTGAAGGACTAGTAAGAGATCTTCAACAATGCTGAGACTCTTACATAACAAGGGTGAATGGTCCTCCTTGTACTGCTTGGGTCAGAAATCTTGCTTCACGTATCTGGAACAGGTCCGGAATCTACAGACATATATTAGACAGATTTAGTGTCGTAGTGTCAGATAAATAGCCAAGCACATTACGGGGTAACAAGAAGTAGTCATGGAACGGAGACAAGAACAAAAATGGTAGACATGGAATGGAGACAAGAACAAGAATGGTAGACATGGAACGTAGCCAAGAACAAGAATGGTAGACATGGAACGGAGCCAAGAACAAGAATGGTAGACATGGAACGGAGCCAAGAACAAAAATGGTAGACATGGAACGGAGACGAGAACAAGAATGGTAGACATGGAACGGAGACAAGAACAAGAATGGTAGACATGGAACGGAGCCAAGAACAAGAATGGTAGACATGGAACGGAGCCAAGAACAAGAATGGTAGACATGGAACGGAGACAAGAACAAGAATGGTAGACATGGAACGGAGCCGAGAACAAGAATGGTAGACATGGAATAGAGACAAGAACAAGAATGGTAGACATAGAACGGAGCCAAGAACAAGAATGGTAGACATGGAGAAGAGACAAGAACAAGAATGGTAGACATGGAACGGAGACTAGAACAAGAATGGTAGACATGGAACGGAGATGAGAACAAGAATGGTAGACATGGAACGGAGACAAGAACAAGAATGGTAGACATGGAACGGAGACAAGTACAAGAATGGTAGACATGGAATGGAGACAAGTACAAGAATGGTAGACATGGAACGGAGACAAGAACAAGAATGGTAGACATGGAACGGAGACAAGATCAAGAATGGTAGACATGGAACGGAGCCGAGGACAAGAATGGTAGACATGGAACGGAGCCGAGAACAAGAATGGTAGACATGGAACGGAGACGAGATCAAGAATGGCAGACATGGAACGTAGACAAGATCAAGAATGGTAGACATGGAACGGAGATAAGAACAAGAATGGTAGACATGGAACGGAGACGAGATCAAGAATGGCAGACATGGAACGGAGACAAGATCAAGAATGGTAGACATGGAACGGAGCCAAGATCAAGAATGGTAGACATGGAACGGAGCCAAGAACAAGTATGGTAGACATGGAACGGAGCCAAGAACAAGTATGGTAGACATGGAATTCGAGATCCTCTTAATGGAAGACAACTTCAGTTTTTACCTTTAGCATTAGGATTATAATTGCTCCTATGACAGCAATAAGTTCTCCCGCCAGGCGCAGTTGATCTTCACGCGTGACGTACGATTCCTAAAAGAAGATCAGTCGAGTTGTTGAAGTGAGGATGCAAAAGCTTCTGCATGTGCTCACAAGCTTTCCATCATTCCCATTCCCTGTCAGCGCCCCCCCCCAACAGTAAATGTGTCCTCTTTTGTGCTACAGCTTCCCCCACAGAATCCCTGTATATCATAAATCTTTTCCCTCCAGTGCACCAGAGGGCAGGGGTTATAAAATTATGATGCACGGACTGATGGCCATCAAAAAAGATCAGCAAGGACATCAAAGATGTTTATTTAGCTTTAGTTTGGTGAGGACAACCTTTGGGCCATCCTTCCCTCGGTATGGGTCCATTCACAGCTTAACCCTATTAATTTGAATGGGTCTCAGTTTGGTGGGTGTCGTACTGACCAGATATTAATGGGTCATCAATATTTGAGCAAGTCAAAGCCTCTCATTAATGCAGGTGCATCTTGTTCCCCAGTCTTATTAAATCCCCCCCACTGTGGGCATCAGAGAAGAGAGGAGGCCAGTGCTCCAGAGGGAGCACCTAACTTCACAATAAAGCTATCAGTAAGTTACACAGTAACATCACACGACACACAGGCTCAGGGGTGTACAAAACACTGCTTACTGGATCCCCTCTTTAACCAAATGCATAAATATATAGAACCCGATGTCCTGTGTGTGTGGTCACACCATTCTGTCTACTGGGAAATGGAGACCGGCAACTCTTTGAATTTAGCTGTTGATGTGAATGAAACAAAAAAATAGACAAAAATGTCTAAAATACTGGAACTTCTCTTTTGGTATTTTGGAAGGAACTCCGCAACAGTTAAGGTACTTACATTTAGAGTCTTCTGGACCATAATGGTGATATCCATGGGATCAGAACTGTTGGTGGTTCTTGGTTTGAGTGGTCGGTTCACACAAGCTAGAGTCACAATGGTCATGTACACAATATGAATAGCACCCATGGCCCAAAAATAGGGTCGTCCAAAGTGCCACTTTCTTTTGACCAGCTCCTTGACTGGAGATACATCCAATATCCGCCGTGCCTAGATGGAAATAGAGATCGTCAAATAAAGGTAACAAGGGTTCCAACCATTCAATGTCACGTACCTTTAAGACATCAAAAGAGTTACGTTTTTTGGCATCATCTATTTCTATACGCCCTACTGGGGAATGCTGTGTTAATGGGGGGGGGGGGGTGTCTTTATTTAAGATAAGTCTAAGATAAAGTATAGACTGATTACAAAGAGAATCTCTTTCTCATGAAGATTGTGTCCTGTTCTGTTTGGAATGGACGCTCTGTAATACTTAACTCCACCTGTAGGGGCACTGCTGGGAAACTGAACACTTACTGAGAGGTTTTTCTCTCTGCAAACTAAGTCCCAAATTACTTCGGTTCAATTACTTTAATTCAGCCAACTCTTCCATGGAAAGGTCTATCATAGAAGGAAAGTGACCACTGGCATTCCCCTTGAAGACCCCTTAATGGTTACTTATAGGTCACAGTACACACCTCTTTTTTCTTGCCAGTAATGACTAAATCCAGAACAGACTTCGGATCTTCCCAAGTGTCAATCTCAGTCAGGTCATAAAGATAGCAGCTGATGGGGCCAAACGTCCACTGTAGCTGTCTTCTCTTTTGTACCAAGTGCTGGAACATCTGAGAAAATCAAGAAACGGAGAATTAACAAGTTGTCCAAAGGTGGAATCCAGTGTGAATGGTGAAGGGGAAAGTGATTTCTAAGCTGGTCTATTGACTTTCTTTCATGGCCAATGGTCTACGAGACTAGTGGGGCCAATAGGCCTGCCGAAACCATAGGTATGATGAAATAATGTGTTGACATTTGGCCAACAATAAAGTTACTATCAGAATTTTCATCCAACTGGAGGTTCCTTAACCCAGGAGTGCCCAGACATGTTCAATTTTTTAACCCTTCTCTTATTGTTGAAGTTGGAGATCTCTGTGCTGATCTGAACCGAGAGATCGGCAACATCCACTTCTCAACTGAGTTGGGTTTGGCATTTGTGCATCTCTACAAGATGACTTGTCTCTATAGGGAGACACATCTCAACAAGGTGACACGTCTCTACAAGGCGATACGACTCTACAACGTGACACGTCTCTACAAGGCGATACGACTCTACAACGTGACACGTCTCTACAAGGTGATACGACTCTACAAGGTGACTCGTCTCTACAAGGCGATACGATTCTGCAAGGTGACACGTATCTACAAGGCGATATGACTCTACAACTTGACACGTCTCTACAAGGAGATACGACTCTACAACTTGACACGTCTCTACAAAGCGATACGACTCTACAAGGTGACACGTCTCTACAAGGCGATACGACTCTACAACGTGACACGTCTCTACAAGGAGATACGACTCTACAAGGTGACACATCTCTACAAGGCGATACGATTCTGCAAGGTGACACGTATCTACAAGGCGATATGACTCTACAACTTGACACGTCTCTACAAGGAGATACGACTCCTCAAGGTGACACGTCTCTACAAGGCGATACGATTCTGCAAGGTGACACGTATCTACAAGGCGATATGACTCTACAACTTGACACGTCTCTACAAAGTGATACGATTCTGCAAGGTGACACGTCTCTACAAGGCGATACGACTCTACAACTTGACACGTCTCTACAAAGCGATACGACTCTACAAGGTGACACGTCTCTACAAGGCGATACGACTCTACAAGGTAACACGTCTCTACAACATGACATGACTCTACGAGGCAACACGTCTCTTCTAGGTGATGGGTCTCTTTGAGGTGACATGACTCTACAAGACGACTGGTCTCTACAAGCTTCCCCTTTCTCTGTGCCATGGAGCCCATGTCTACACCTGTGTCGTCTCGTGTGTATACATACCACAGTGTTACCTTCCACAGCTGCCATTTTTAATGGGGTAAGGCCATCATTGTTGAAGGTATCCTCCAGCCCCGGACCACTCTTCTCCTTGTGATAGTTGACAATAAGGTCATACATCTGACAGGCAGACATCTTGTTGGGCTGTAGTGCCAGTATGTGTAGGATGGTATTTCCTGAAGGGGGAACAAAACATGAACATGGTTCTAACCTCTCACTGGCTAAAGATTTTTCTTGGTTAGATGTCAAAAGTGAAACGCCAAGCTTCCTTCTAGCTGAGCATGAGATCCAGAGCATTGAGTTCTAGATCACTTGGAAGCAGATGCCTGGACCTAGTGCAGGAGAAATGAATCGGATTTCTCACCATGGGAATCTCTGACCGCAGGATCAGCTCCATGTAGCAGTAATAACCGAACCAACTCTGCATTACCCACACAGGCGGCAAAGGAAAGGATGTGCTCTCCTGCAATAGACAAAGTCAGAATTTACTCCTTATATTAATTTCTATTGAAAGGATTTTCTTCAATGAGCTAGAATGGAGACACGAGCTGTAAGAGTGGTGTAACGTCTGGCGCACTACATCTCCCAATCTGCAATCCATGCAGCCCTTCTTCCTCAACCTTCTGGGCACCCGTTCCTCCTGATTCCAGTGCTGGATCTGTCCATAGGGGGCACAATCCCTGAACTGGCTTGTTCCTGACTCCACCTTTACTGCCATCCCTGACCTCCGCTTGTACCGAACTACTCTCCGCCTGACCCCTGGTATTTTGCAACAGGGTCTCTTGGTCAACCTTCACCCACACTGGAACCACTCCAAGACATATCAACTTGGTGGTCCTCTGCAGAGAAGACGCAGATTCCTGAACTGGGGTTAAAGGGTTTTCCAGGACAAGGGTTTCTAAAGGACTCCCCATTGTAAGTAGAAGACTGAATGGTTCCCTGACTTCTTCCTGCAGCTTCTTGTAGGGTTGGAGTGGACCCTCGTACAGCACTTTCCACGGTTCCTCTGACGTTCTTCTTTCTGGCATCTGCTGCGGCCAGAAACTGGTAACGTCACGTCCCTGGGGGTCAGGGGGGAGGGTCGGTCTATTTGGGGCAAGTGTAAAGAAAATGAGGAGGCATGCTCAAGTAATCCTGGGACGTTCCAGTCTTCCTAACATACATTGGTCATGTAGGGTACAGTACGACTATAGCATTACACTGCACAGATAGGAAGCGCCTTGGTCTGCACTGGAGCTGTATACACCAAACGGTAGGAGGTTATTAGTCAGTGTAAAGCAGTTACATCGTAAGTCAGTCAATGTAAATTTACTCACCATAGTAAAAAGAATTGGGTTTTAGTTGGAAGAAGGTCCCCACTGCCCGGGGCGTGCACACGTTGGCGTTATTTCTTATCAGTTCCTTAGCAATTTCCACATTCTGATGCATGACCGCGATGTGCAAAGCCGTCTGACCTGCCAAAGGGCAACGCAGGAAAAATTACACCAAAAACTCTTAGCACAATACTCTAGGTGTGCACGAAATGTGCAAAAACTTAAAAATTCTGCACAATTGAGACATTTTTTTTTCAGTTTTTATCTGATGTCTGTTCTTTATGCTCGGCCAAATCCCTAGACCGATCTGCACCAAATTTGGAAAATAAATAAATCAGACATTTCCGGTCGCTTTAGATCAAGTTTCGGCTCTCTAGGTCCCAACGTTCCAGAAATATTCACAAATGTAAATATAACCCACTGGATGCCGCATCAAGGACCTTCCTCCACATCACATGACCTTTGCTGGCCAATAGGAGTTGGCAGGTCCTTCACCCATATACAGCATTGTCCGAGGATTGCGGCGCTCACTCGCTGTTGTTCTCTGTTATCAGTCATTATCACAGGACAGCGCTCAGGTAACCCGTATTACCCAAGAGAAGCCGCAGGTAGTTCATTCTTAAAGGGATTGTCCGAGAATTAGACAAATGATAGAAGAAGGTGCAACATAACAAATAATTCATACTCACCTGTCCCAGGTGCCAGTTTGGCTGCACGTCGTGTCATTGCCGCAGGACGTCATTGCCGCATGTGGCTGTCCTCAGCAATTTCATCTCATACAGGACGTCTGGAGGCAAAGACAGTACACGTGCCCCAAAAAACAGCGGTTGTGGACACCAAAGGGACTCACTCACTGTTATTCTCTGTTATCAGCCATTATTAGAGGACGATCGATAGATAGATAGATAGATAGATAGATAGATAGATAGATAGATAGATAGATAGATAGATAGACAGGAGATAGATAGATAGATAGATAGGAGATAGATAGATAGGAGATAGATAGATAGATAGATAGATAGATAGGAGATAGATAGATAGGAGATAGATAGATAGATGATAGATAGATAGATAGATAGATAGATAGATAGATAGATAGATAGATAGGAGATAGATAGATAGATAGATAGATAGATAGATAGATAGGAGATAGATAGATAGATAGGAGATAGATAGATAGATAGATAGATAGATAGATAGATAGATAGGAGATAGATAGATAGGAGATAGATAGATAGATAGATAGATAGATACATGATAGATAGCTAGATAGATAGGAGATAGATAGATAGATAGATAGATAGATAGATAGATAGGAGATAGATAGATAGACTATGTAATATTGTAACCTACACTGGACCTATAAAGCTATAATAATAATAATAATAATAATAATAATAATAATATGATGTAATAATTTATGCAGATATCAGTAACATTGTCTTATTTCTCACCTTTGTACAGGTCGGAGGTCATGGGTATATTGATGAGCTCCGGAGAATGTTCTAGAAGAATCTTCACCGACTCCGCATTATCGTGCAGCACGGCCAGGTGAAGGGCCGTCTCGCCAACCGCTCCTAGTAAGAGGTTTATCATCGTGAGACATGATACAAGGTATGAAGAGATCGAAATGTAACAGAGCAGGTTTTATATATTCTGAGAGCTTGATATGCCGGATAATCTCCCGGCTGCCACTTGTATACAACAATACATTTGCATTAGATTATATTTTTGAGCTGCAGAATATGATGGCGCTATACACCTAGAGATTACCATTGTTATGACTGCAGCGTTACAGTAGAGTCACGGAGTGCAAATAGAAGATGCCGAGAACGATAGGAAAGTGCGACAAAGTGTCTAATGTATAAGAGGAGCGGAATATAAAACAGAAATGTAACATAGACGGTAAATACCCACTTATTGGCGATGATCCCAGGGAGTTTGGCATTGTGTACATCGACCCCCCAGGGATTCTTAGACCGGCACAGATTCTGGCCACCTCCTTGTATCACAAGAGCTCAATATCTCATCTTACTTATACCAAGATTGTTTTCTGCTCTATCATAAGTGATAACCAGTGGAAAATCCCCAAACGTTTTAGCACATATCTGCGGGTCTGTCTCTGCCTCTCCTCCTTATACCTGGGTCTGTCTCTGCTCCTCCTCCTTATACCTGGGTCTGTCTCTGCTCCTCCTCCTTATACCTGGGTCTGTCTCTGCTCCTCCTCCTTATACCTGGTTCTGTCTCTGCTCCTCCTCCTTATACCTGGGTCTGTCTCTGCTCCTCCTCCTTATACCTGGGTCTGTCTCTGGTCCTCCTCCTTATACCTAGGTCTGTCTCTGCTCCTCCTCCTTATACCTGGGTCTGTCTCTGGTCCTCCTCCTTATACCTAGGTCTGTCTCTGCCCCTCCTCCTTATACCTGGGTCTGTCTCCGCTCCTCCTCCTTATACCTGGGTCTGTCTCTGCTCCTCCTCCTCATACCTGGGTCTGTCTCTGCTCCTCCTCCTCATACCTAGGTCTGTCTCTGCTCCTCCTCCTTATACCTGGGTCTGTCTCTGCTCCTCCCCCTTATATCTGGGTCTGTCTCTGCCTCTCCTCCTTATACCTGGGTCTGTCTCTGCTCCTCCTCCTCATACCTGGGTCTGTCTCTGCCTCTCCTCCTTATACCTGGGTCTGTCTCTGCTCCTCCTCCTTATAGCTGGGTCTGTCTCTGCTCCTCCTCCTTATACCTGGGTCTGTCTCTGCTCCTCCTCCTTATACCTGGGTCTGTCTCTGCTCCTCCTCCTTATACCTGGGTCTGTCTCTGCTCCTCCTCCTTATACCTGGGTCTGTCTCTGCTCCTCCTCCTTATACCTGGGTCTGTCTCTGCTCCTCCTCCTTATACCTTGGTCTGTCTCTGCTCCTCCTCCTTATACGTGGGTCTGTCTCTGCTCCTCCTCATACCTGGGTCTGTCTCTGCTCCTTCTCCTTATACCTGGGTCTGTCTCTGCTCCTTATACCTGGGTCTGTCTCTGCTCCTCCTCCTTATACCTGGGTCTGTCTCTGCTCCTTCTCCTTATACCTGGGTCTGTCTCTGCTCCTTATACCTGGGTCTGTCTCTGCTCCTCCTCCTTATACCTGGGTCTGTCTCTGCTCCTCCTCCTTATACCTGGGTCTGTCTCTGCTCCTCCTCCTTATACCTGGGTCTGTCTCTGCTCCTCCTCCGTATACCTTGGTCTGTCTCTGCTCCTCCTCCTTATACGTGGGTCTGTCTCTGCTCCTCCTCCTCATACCTGGGTCTGTCTCTGCTCCTCCTCCTTATACCTGGGTCTGTCTCTGCTCCTTATACCTGGGTCTCTCTGCTCCTCCTCCTTATACCTGGGTCTGTCTCTGCTCCTTATACCTGGGTCTGTCTCTGCTCCTTATACCTGGGTCTGTCTCTGCTCCTCCTCCTTATACCTGGGTCTGTCTCTGCTCCTTCTCCTTATACCTGGGTCTGTCTCTGCTCCTCCTCCTTATACCTGGGTCTGTCTCTGCCTCTCCTCCTTATACCTGGGTCTGTCTCTGCTCCTCCTCCTTATACCTGGGTCTGTCTCTGCTCCTCCTCCTTATACCTGGGTCTGTCTCTGCTCCTCCTCCTTATACCTGGGTCTGTCTCTGCTCCTCCTCCTTATACGTGGGTCTGTCTCTGCTCCTCCTCCTCATACCTAGGTCTGTCTCTGCTCCTCCTCCTTATACCTGGGTCTGTCTCCGCTCCTCCTCCTTATACCTGGGTCTGTCTCTGCTCCTCCTCCTTATACCTGGGTCTGTCTCTGCTCCTCCTCCTTATACGTGGGTCTGTCTCTGCTCCTCCTCCTCATACCTAGGTCTGTCTCTGCTCCTCCTCCTTATACCTGGGTCTGTCTCCGCTCCTCCTCCTTATACCTAGGTCTGTCTCTGCTCCTCCTCCTTATACCTGGGTCTGTCTCTGCTCCTTCTCCTTATACCTGGGTCTGTCTCTGCTCCTTATACCTGGGTCTGCCTCTGCTCCTCCTCCTTATACCTGGGTCTGTCTCTGCTCCTCCTCCTTATACCTGGGTCTGTCTCTGCCCCTCCTCCTTATACCTGGGTCTTTCTCTGCTCCTCCTCCTTATACCTAGGTCTGTCTCCGCTCCTCCTCCTTATACCTGGGTCTTTCTCTGCTCCTCCTCCACCTTATACCTGGGTCTGTCTCTGCTCCTCCTCCTTATACCTAGGTCTGTCTCCGCTCCTCCTCCTTATACCTGGGTCTGTCTCTGCTCCTCCTCCTTATACCTGGGTCTTTCTCTGCTCCTCCTCCTTATACCTGGGTCTTTCTCTGCTCCTCCTCCACCTTATACCTGGGTCTGTCTCTGCTCCTCCTCCTTATACCTAGGTCTGTCTCCGCTCCTCCTCCTTATACCTGGGTCTGTCTCTGCTCCTCCTCCTTATACCTGGGTCTGTCTCTGCCCCTCCTCCTTATACCTGGGTCTGTCTCTGCTCCTCCTCCTTATACCTGGGTCTGTCTCTGCTCCTCCTCCTTATACCTGGGTCTGTCTCCGCTCCTCCTCCTTATACCTAGGTCTGTCTCCGCTCCTCCTCCTTATACCTGGGTCTTTCTCTGCTCCTCCTCCTTATACCTGGGTCTGTCTCCGCTCCTCCTCCTTATACCTGGGTCTGTCTCTGCTCCTCCTCCTTATACCTAGGTCTGTCTCCGCTCCTCCTCCTTATACCTGGGTCTTTCTCTGCTCCTCCTCCACCTTATACCTGGGTCTGTCTCTGCTCCTCCTCCTTATACCTAGGTCTGTCTCCGCTCCTCCTCCTTATACCTGGGTCTGTCTCTGCTCCTCCTCCTTATACCTGGGTCTTTCTCTGCTCCTCCTCCTTATACCTGGGTCTGTCTCTGGTCCTCCTCCTTATACCTAGGTCTGTCTCCGCTCCTCCTCCTTATACCTGGGTCTGTCTCTGCTCCTCCTCCTTATACCTAGGTCTGTCTCCGCTCCTCCTCCTTATACCTGGGTCTTTCTCTGCTCCTCCTCCACCTTATACCTGGGTCTGTCTCTGCTCCTCCTCCTTATACCTGGGTCTGTCTCTGCTCCTTATACCTGGGTCTGTCTCTGCTCCTCCTCCTTATACCTAGGTCTGTCTCCGCTCCTCCTCCTTATACCTAGGTCTGTCTCCGCTCCTCCTCCTTATACCTGGGTCTGTCTCTGCTCCTCCTCCTTATACCTGGGTCTGTCTCTGCTCCTCCTCCTTATACCTGGGTCTGTCTCTGCTCCTCCTCCTCATACCTGGGTCTGTCTCTGCTCCTCCTCATACCTGGGTCTGTCTCTGCTCCTCCTCCTTATACCTAGGTCTGTCTCCGCTCCTCCTCCTTATACCTGGGTCTGTCTCTGTCCCTCCTCCTTATACCTGGGTCTGTCTCTGCTCCTCCTCCTTATACCTGGGTCTGTCTCTGCTCCTCCTCCTTATACCTGGGTCTGTCTCTGCTCCTCCTCCTTATACCTGGGTCTGTCTCTGCTCCTCCTCCTTATACGTGGGTCTGTCTCTGCTCCTCCTCCTCATACCTAGGTCTGTCTCTGCTCCTCCTCCTTATACCTGGGTCTGTCTCCGCTCCTCCTCCTTATACCTGGGTCTGTCTCTGCTCCTCCTCCTTATACCTGGGTCTGTCTCTGCTCCTCCTCCTTATACGTGGGTCTGTCTCTGCTCCTCCTCCTCATACCTAGGTCTGTCTCTGCTCCTCCTCCTTATACCTGGGTCTGTCTCCGCTCCTCCTCCTTATACCTAGGTCTGTCTCTGCTCCTCCTCCTTATACCTGGGTCTGTCTCTGCTCCTTCTCCTTATACCTGGGTCTGTCTCTGCTCCTTATACCTGGGTCTGCCTCTGCTCCTCCTCCTTATACCTGGGTCTGTCTCTGCTCCTCCTCCTTATACCTGGGTCTGTCTCTGCCCCTCCTCCTTATACCTGGGTCTTTCTCTGCTCCTCCTCCTTATACCTAGGTCTGTCTCCGCTCCTCCTCCTTATACCTGGGTCTTTCTCTGCTCCTCCTCCACCTTATACCTGGGTCTGTCTCTGCTCCTCCTCCTTATACCTAGGTCTGTCTCCGCTCCTCCTCCTTATACCTGGGTCTGTCTCTGCTCCTCCTCCTTATACCTGGGTCTTTCTCTGCTCCTCCTCCTTATACCTGGGTCTTTCTCTGCTCCTCCTCCACCTTATACCTGGGTCTGTCTCTGCTCCTCCTCCTTATACCTAGGTCTGTCTCCGCTCCTCCTCCTTATACCTGGGTCTGTCTCTGCTCCTCCTCCTTATACCTGGGTCTGTCTCTGCCCCTCCTCCTTATACCTGGGTCTGTCTCTGCTCCTCCTCCTTATACCTGGGTCTGTCTCTGCTCCTCCTCCTTATACCTGGGTCTGTCTCCGCTCCTCCTCCTTATACCTAGGTCTGTCTCCGCTCCTCCTCCTTATACCTGGGTCTTTCTCTGCTCCTCCTCCTTATACCTGGGTCTGTCTCCGCTCCTCCTCCTTATACCTGGGTCTGTCTCTGCTCCTCCTCCTTATACCTAGGTCTGTCTCCGCTCCTCCTCCTTATACCTGGGTCTTTCTCTGCTCCTCCTCCACCTTATACCTGGGTCTGTCTCTGCTCCTCCTCCTTATACCTAGGTCTGTCTCCGCTCCTCCTCCTTATACCTGGGTCTGTCTCTGCTCCTCCTCCTTATACCTGGGTCTTTCTCTGCTCCTCCTCCTTATACCTGGGTCTGTCTCTGGTCCTCCTCCTTATACCTAGGTCTGTCTCCGCTCCTCCTCCTTATACCTGGGTCTGTCTCTGCTCCTCCTCCTTATACCTAGGTCTGTCTCCGCTCCTCCTCCTTATACCTGGGTCTTTCTCTGCTCCTCCTCCACCTTATACCTGGGTCTGTCTCTGCTCCTCCTCCTTATACCTGGGTCTGTCTCTGCTCCTTATACCTGGGTCTGTCTCTGCTCCTCCTCCTTATACCTAGGTCTGTCTCCGCTCCTCCTCCTTATACCTAGGTCTGTCTCCGCTCCTCCTCCTTATACCTGGGTCTGTCTCTGCTCCTCCTCCTTATACCTGGGTCTGTCTCTGCTCCTCCTCCTTATACCTGGGTCTGTCTCTGCTCCTCCTCCTCATACCTGGGTCTGTCTCTGCTCCTCCTCATACCTGGGTCTGTCTCTGCTCCTCCTCCTTATACCTAGGTCTGTCTCCGCTCCTCCTCCTTATACCTGGGTCTGTCTCTGTCCCTCCTCCTTATACCTGGGTCTGTCTCTGCTCCTCCTCCTTATACCTGGGTCTGTCTCTGCTCCTCCTCCTTATACCTGGGTCTGTCTCTGCTCCTCCTCCTTATACCTGGGTCTGTCTCTGCTCCTCCTCCTTATACCTGGGTCTGTCTCTGCTCCTCCTCCTTATACCTGGGTCTGTCTCCGCTCCTCCTCCTTATACCTGGGTCTGTCTCTGCTCCTCCTCCTTATACCTGGGTCTGTCTGTATATGGGACATGGAGTGGCACTTGTTTGTTTAGAGTCCAGTGTCTGGCATGGTTGTACTTAGGGGTACAGTGTGTGGCAGGATTGTTTTTGGAGGGCACATCTTGGGGCATTACTATACTTGGGGGCATAGAATGTGACACTTTTACATCCAGGGGTACAGTGTGTGGCAGAACCTTGTATGAAACCATAGACTATAGAAAGTTCCTTCATTCATGGTCATATCCATTGGGAACCGATCAAGACCACAGATGTCACCACTAAGATGGTCGGAGGAAATGAATAAAACTGCAAATTTTTTTTTTTTTAAATTAGCAAAAATGTTTCTTTTAATTGTCTACAAGTTTACACATAGTTATGTTCTTGGGAGACCTCTTTTATACTCTATAGATCGTGCGTGTCAGCGACTATGGAGGGAGGGGGACAACAGTGGGGTAGATGAGAGAGCAAGAGGAGGAGGGAATAAACAGAGGCTCCATCAGACAGCAAAAGTAGACACCAAAAACAAGGCAATTGTATGTCAACATCTCAAGAAAGGGGAGTAGAGGAGATATCCACCCACCACAGGCCAAGGAAAAGTGCTGAGATGTGGGGGCAGGGTGTGATCTATTCTTAATAGCTTTCATGGATCCCTCAAATATACGAGGGATCTGTGAAAACAGGGGGGGCCCCTCAGATGCAAAACGGCCATGAAAAATGTACGAATGTAGCCTTGGATTTGGAATACGTCTTGACAATGCCATGATGGAATCAACGTCCATTGTGATGACCTTTTTGTAATAGGGCACCCAAGTCTATGGGCGCCCGATTACAACTGGAGCCGTAATCTGGCCACGTGCGTGACCTCTTACCTCTTCCGTACAAGACTCTTACCTGTCTGTAGCGGGTTGATGGCTTTATAGGACAGAAGCTTCTTAAGTGCTTTGACACGATTCCTTTGTGCGCAATACAAAAGAGGTAATTCCTGAATTCTGCAAAACAAATAGTCGGTGGTTAATCCTCAACTCTCAGGTCACCCATTGTCTGGTGATGGAAGGGCCACGCCGTCCGAAAAGCAGAGTCACGTCAGGTGTTTTGTTCCCCTTTGATCTCCATCTGCAGACACGTGCAACGATACGGAAATTTTTCATTTTTTCTTTCAACACATTTTGAAATCCCATAAAATTTTAGTTTTTCAATGAAATTTGGAATCTTTTTGTTGCTTTTTTTTTTAATGCCTCCATTTTTCGGTACATACCATATAGTGAAGGGTAACCCTTAAAAATAGTATTTCCATATTTCCATCCTGTGTGTTTTTGGTTTTTATTCTGCATTACGACAAAAGAAAAAAAAAAACTAGGAGTTATATAGATGATTTTTTTTTTTTTTTTTGTCTACACCATTGAGGATGACGAAGATCCTTGTCCTGGTCCCCAAACTGCCCCCAATTATACATCAGTGCCTGACTTACAAATGTACCGGTGAATGGGAGTCTAGGATGTCGGTCACACGTAGGAATTCGCCGCAAAATTTGTCAATCAAAAAATTTCCGCTTCAAAAATTTGAAGCAAATTTTTTTCTGCTTATCAAAAATGGAGGATTTTGACCCAATATTTGGAGAAGAGCGCCGCTGCAGTTTGCCAAATTTACCAAAATTGGATTTTGACAAATTCTGCCCCAAAGGAAAGGGTGTATTGGAAAAACAAAAAGTTGCATGTACCCAAAAATTCCACCGGTACAAATAGCAAGTCATGCTGCAGAAAAAACAAGCCCTCAGCTACGCAGAAAGATAGATCAATGCTCGGAGTCTTAGAATGTGACAAGACAAAAACAAATCACTTTCTTAAAAAATGTCTTCTTATTGTGCTCAAGCAGTGAAGCAGAACAAAAACAAGTGCGGTAGAATAACGTTAGTGCGGTATTCACACTACAGATTAAGAAATCCCTGCAAAATGACGTTTCTTTCATTAAAAAATTCACTAATATTATAAATGTGAAAGTTTGTGTGTTTGCATGTTTGAATGTTTGTTCCACAATCACGCCGCAACGGCCAAACACATTTCACTCAAATTTCGCACATACCTAGAATGGCACCAGGAATAGACGATAGGCGCCTCACAATTCACCGTATATAGCCACGTTTGGTCACCGCGAGCACCGAATTCACAGTCGGTGTAGGCAGCAGGACCTGAGATGACGTCACGACCACCTACGGCGTGCTCCCATTGGCCCAGGCAACTGCAGGGGACGGAGTTTGAGAGGCACAAGCCGGCCGCGGATCGCCATGAAGAAAATGGCGTCCTGCAAGCCGGCAGCTGAGAGCCGCAGACGCCGCCCGCGCTGTAGCCCGTCGCGCGCCCTGCAGCGGTGAGTCAGGCAGAACCCCGGGGGTGGAAAGGGTTACAGGGCACCTCACTATCACCGTATATAGTCGTGTTTGCCAGCCGCAGCCACTGAATTCCCAGTCTGTGTAGGCAGCAGGATCACCGGTCACAACGTTATATGGCGTGCTCACATTGGCACAGGTGACTGCAGAGGGCGGAGCTATAGCAGCACAAGCCGGCTGCGCAAAAAGGCATCCTGCATGCCAGCAGCGGAGAGCCGCTCACGCCACCTGGAGCCCGGCTTGCGCCCTGCAGCGTTCAGTCCACGGGAGGCGGAAGACATAGAGGGCACTGCCCGGCACACTCTTTCCGACCCTGGATGCTTTGTCACCTCGGCACACGGCGGCAAACAGTGAGGCCAGCCTGGGATGCGCGACGCCGGCCTCGCATGTTGCGGTACAGGGGGGAGGGAGGGGGGGAAGGGAGCCAAGGGTAGGGTGGGGGTGGGGGGGTTTGGAAGGGGCCCACGAGATAGAGGGACAAGGTGTGGGCCCCGAGGCTACATGGGCGCACTGGTGTAGAAAAAGGCCACATGGTAAGCGGGGGAGGGGCACGGGCCCCCATGAAAATAGGTCGCACAATAACTCACGCCTCCATGGACAAAGTCGCGGGTACTGCTAGTATATTATAAAATGGTTTCTACAAAAACTTTGACACAAAATATAAAGCTGAATACACCAGGCCATTCCAAAAACACTAATCCAAAAATTTCCACCCCTCACCTTTTCTGCTGGCGCAGGTTGATCTCACAAGTGCTTTCCATAGGTTTCTGCTTCCACCACACATTCATCTTATATGGTCCTACAAGTTAATCCCACCGGGGCGCAGGCAGTGGTATTGTCCTTTAAGAGGTTACGGCTCAGAGATAAGCTCCGCTCTCATCCTGCAGGCTGGGGATAGAATCTGGTTGCTTTAGACGATGCGACTTTTCCTTTAGAACTCATGGAACGCGGTCACAGTCTCAACCCACTGAAAAACTTCTCTTTGTCAGTGGACAATGATCCAATGGAGAGATCTGTGGGGATAAAATGGAGGTAGGTCAGCACCCTTAAAGACATCAGCAGCAAACATCTATGGATGGGCATAGTTCATTTGCCAAAAATTTAGGAGACCAGGGAGCCTACATATATAAGAAAGTTCAATCTGAGAGTGATGCAACATTAAGTCGAAGGTTCTGAAAGAGACAATCTAGTCGCAAGATCGCGTCACTGGATTAGTCAAAGACTGAATTTTCTTACATACATGAGCTGACTTTCTTCCATATTGGTGGCATGTAGGGGACTTGACAGCTCTTCCTCTTTGACTTAGTCTCAAGACTAAGATGTCTGTGGCTGCCTTATTGTGGATCACTAGGACAAAAATGGAGGTGCGATCCCTGGTGTGGTATAGTCGTGTATCAACCCAAGAAGAAGGGCTGGATATATCCTCCAAGTACTGAAATAGTTGGCGACTACCTATCTCCTGGAGATGGACTATGGTCCATAGACTCAAGGGTCTGGTGCAGACCCAACTGATCTCTATAGGAGAGTTGTCTAGGCATGCCCTGTGCCCCAGGCAGTGGTCATTGTACAGAGGAGGGAAGCTCATAAGCCTTGACCATTTCCTATTATGACTGGTGGATTCTGTGTCTTATCTACATAAACATTGTCTCAATCAGTGTGTTAATAAGCGAAGTGGCTGCTGCAAAGAACTCTACAGAAAACGGAAAGTCTCACCATATTATTTGTCCTAGTGGCCAGAGTAAGAACTGCATAATTTTTAGAATTTTTTTTTTTTTTACACATAGACATGGAACAATTTTAAAAACATCACCAAAATTCATCCTAAAACTTGACACTGTCATTTTCTGGCGACACATTCCCTTTAAGTCCTCTTGAATTTTTGCAACTTTTTGTAACAAGATTAAATAAACTAAGGTAGGAAATAAATAAAAAAATAAAAATAAAAACAATTTAGTAAAAATCATATGAAAAGGATAAAATCTAAAATAAAACAGATCGGGGAAGTTCTATCTTCTTATGATGTTCAGTTTCTAGTTCACTTAGTTTGATTAATTCTATTTGCATATTACGTTAAAATATTGAAAATGAACCTAGTTCGCCGTGATCTCCGAGCGGTAGATTTCTGACTGTTCTGGTAGTACGGGCTCGGCATGCTGGGAGTTGTAGTTTTGCATTAGGCGGAGAGTCACTGCTGATACATTGTATCGGAATAACACACAATAGTAGAAGACGTCTACTGGACAGATCTAGAAGACCCACCTGGATCATTGGCTACCGTAATCTCGCCGTCTCCGTGTCTGGATTCCTCCTGGATCCCGTGTTTTTAGGAATATCCTTCCTGCCGTCTCCTTCTCCACGTTCCCGGGTTCTGGCTTTAGGTCAGACCCTGTTTTAACTCCAAACACCTTTAACTCCTAGAACTTAGTGAAACTTGCAGGACTGGTTAGCTTGTGAGCAGATACTTTACATACAAGCGGCTGAGTGGGGGGTTACGCTCAGACAAAGGGCTTTCCCCTCACTCATTATCACCTGAGATGTCATCAGCCATGAAAGTCCTTCTCTTTGTCCGCATTAACCCTTTACAGTCTCATGGGAAACACAAACAGGAAAAGCTTGATTTATTAATTGCACCAATCCTCCAAATTGTCATTTTATTAAGTGATGGCCGCGGCCCCCAAAGGATCACCCAGTTGCTTGTAAGGGGACGGTATTTGGCCAGAAGTAGTGGGGGTGACCGTACCCCGCAGCGTAGACCAATCCATTGACTTTGACTCCATCTTCATAAATGGCAGCCAATGATTGATTCCTATGAATGTAACTAAATAACAAATGATGTATCTAATGAATTATACAATATTATATGGAGTTGGTGACTTTTTATCCGTTTGGACTCCATCCAAACCTGTTTCCAACTCCAACTACCTGGCTCCGTAGATGTCATCCAATATCTGCAGGCCACTAGAGTCTCCGTGTCAATTTTGTCCAGTTCCTTACTCCTCGTTTTCTCTATTGTCTCAGAGTCCAGTGACAGGAAGTGTTACCAGGAGGGCAGAGATTCCAATCCGTGATATGGTGGATTGTTCGCTTCTTTGTTGCCTCCTTGTCTATAGAGTTTGGAGTCATTAAACATTGAATAGAATGGCCGGGCGGTAAACGAAACAGTTCAGGAACAATTTGCTTACTTCAAGTTCTAAAGAATGGACGGGGGTGAAAAAATGAACGCTATGTTCTAGAAAAAAACTATTGCAGTAAATAGGAAACAGATGACAGGTCAGTGGAGTCCTGACTGCACGAAAACTAGCAAATAGTGCTGGAGGCAATAGGTAAAAGACTTCATAGATGTATGGACCGCCATGGACCGATCATACAAGGTAGACTGAGGAGGTTTTGTGTCATATTATGTAGGTGTTCCCCTCTAGGACTAGATGATTTGGACAAAAAATGTATGGAGAATTTTTTTTATCATCTAGCCCCGTCCATACACAGTAACATTCAGATCTCAATACAGAAGACAGGGGGAGAGAGAAAGATGCCGAGGTCACAGAGAGAAGACCAAAAGTGTCAATAAAGTAGATTACAAAAAAGTTGTCCGACGGTTTAGTTACACTTTAAGGAAATCAAAAACAAGCAAAATCAATTTATGACACAATTCTGAAAAAATCTGCTAGAAAAACATTCTGCCCGGGCTCCATGGGATGTACATGTGGGATCAGAATGACAAACCAAAACTGGATTAGTCAGCTAAAAGCTGGTGAGACAAGTGTCCACGTCAGGAGAGAGAGACAAGACATAAGTGCGAGTGGTTCTTACCACTTGTGTCCAGAGTCAGCAGGATGAACGGGTCATGTTTACCACTTTATTACATTGACTGATGGATAGATACATAGATATAAGCTTTGTGCACTCGGGAACAGAACAGGGCCATCCTCCAAACTTTTCCCGCAAAGTTAATCTATCCATCTATCAAAGTTAATGGAACCACAATTACCCCTGTCCCACAGGCCCGATGCCTTGGGGTAACCCTGGACTCTGACCTATCCTTCAAGCCACATATTCAAACCCTCAATACCTCCTGTCGCCTCCAGCTCAAGAACATCCACCGAATCCGCTCCTTTCTCACCCAGGAAACTACCAAGATGCTCGTCCAGGCCCTCATAATCTCCCGCTTAGATTACTGCAACACCCTTCTCCATGGACTCCCAGCTAACACCCTCGCCTCCCTCCAGTCCACCTTAAACTGCGCTGCTCGCTTAATCCACCTCACCCCCCGATCTTCATCAGCTGCTCCCCTCTGCCAGTCCCTCCACTGGCTACCTATAGCCCAGCGAATAGAATTCAAGCTACTAACGCTAACATACAAAGCCATCCACAACCTGTCCCCTCCATATCTCTGACCTCATCCACAACCTGTCCCCTCCATATATCTCTGACCTCATCCACAACCTGTCCCCTCCATATATTTCTGACCTCACCTGTCCCCTCCATATATTTCTGACCTCACCTGTCCCCTCCATATATCTCTGACCTCACCTGTCCCCTCCATATATCTCTGACCTCATCCACAACCTGTCCCCTCCATATATTTCTGACCTCACCTGTCCCCTCCATATATTTCTGACCTCACCTGTCCCCTCCATATATCTCTGACCTCATCCACAACCTGTCCCCTCCATATATCTCTGACCTCACCTGTCCCCTCCATATATCTCTGACCTCATCCACAACCTGTCCCCTCCATATATCTCTGACCTCATCTCCCGCTACCTGCCCACACGTAACCTCAGACCCTCCAATGACCTCCTACTCCGCTCTGCTCTCATCCGCTCCTCACACAACCATCTCCAAGACTTCTCCCGTGCATCCCCCATACTCTGGAACTCCTTACCAAGACACATAAGACTGACCCCCACAATCACAGGATTCAAGAAGGCCCTGAAGACTCCCCTATTCAGGAGGGCCTACACCCCCTAATAACACTATCACTGCACCGCCATCTGTACAGTCTCCCCCTCTGCTTCTGTCTATAGCCCCTTCCCCCATAGACTGTAAGCCCTCGCGGGCAGGGCCCTCTACCCCACTGTGCCAGTCAGTCACTGTTCGTATTATATCTACCTGTATATTTTGTGCATTGTATGTAACCCCCAAATGTAAAGCGCCATGGAATTAATATAATAATGTACATCAATATGGAATTAATATACTAATGTACAGCACCATGGGATTAATATAATAATGTACAGAGCACCATGGGATTAATATAATAATGTACAGAGCACCATGGGATTAATATACTAATGTACAGCACCATGGGATTAATATAATAATGTACAGAGCACCATGGGATTAATATAATAATGTACAGAGCACCATGGAATTAATATAATAATGTACAGAGCACCATGGGATTAATATAATAATGTACAGAGCACCATGGGATTAATATAATAATGTACAGAGCACCATGGGATTAATATAATAATGTACAGAGCACCATGGGATTAATATACTAATGTACAGCACCATGGGATTAATATAATAATGTACAGAACACCATGGGATTAATATAATAATGTACAGAGCACCATGGGATTAATATAATAATGTACAGCACCATGGGATTAATATAATAATGTACAGAGCACCATGGGATTAATATACTAATGTACAGAGCACCATGGGATTAATATAATAATGTACAGAGCACCATGGGATTAATATAATAATGTACAGAGCACCATGGAATTAATATAATAATGTACAGAGCACCATGGGATTAATATAATAATGTACAGAGCACCATGGGATTAATATAATAATGTACAGAGCACCATGGGATTAATATAATAATGTACAGAGCACCATGGGATTAATATACTAATGTACAGCACCATGCGATTAATATAATAATGTACAGAACACCATGGGATTAATATAATAATGTACAAAGCACCATGGTATTAATATAATAATGTACAGCACCATGGGATTAATATAATAATGTACAGAGCACCATGGGATTAATATAATAATGTACAGAGCACCATGGGATTAATATACTAATGTACAGCACCATGGGATTAATATAATAATGTACAGAGCACCATGGGATTAATATAATAATGTACAGCACCATGGGATTAATATAATAATGTACAGAGCACCATGGGATTAATATAATAATGTACAGAGCACCATGGGATTAATATACTAATGTACAGCACCATGGGATTAATATAATAATGTACAGCACCATGGGATTAATATAATAATGTACAGAGCACCATGGGATTAATATAATAATGTACAGAGCACCATGGGATTAATATAATAATGTACAGAGCACCATGGGATTAATATACTAATGTACAGCACCATGGGATTAATATAATAATGTACAGAACACCATGGGATTAATATAATAATGTACAGAGCACCATGGGATTAATATACTAATGTACAGCACCATGGGATTAATATAATAATGTGCAGCACTATGGAATTAATGTAATAATGTACAGAGCACCATGGGATTAATATACTAATGTACAGCACCATGGGATTAATATAATAATGTACAGAACACCATGGGATTAATATAATAATGTACAGAGCACCATGGGATTAATATAATAATGTACAGAGCACCATGGGATTAATATAATAATGTACAGAACACCATGGGATTAATATAATAATGTACAGAACACCATGGGATTAATATAATAATGTACAGAGCACCATGGGATTAATATAATAATGTACAGAGCACCATGGGATTAATATAATAATGTACAGAGCACCATGGGATTAATATAATAATGTACAGAACACCATGGGATTAATATAATAATGTACAGAGCACCATGGGATTAATATAATAATGTGCAGCACTATGGAATTAATGGTGCTATATAAATAAATAATAATAATAATAATAATAATAATAATAAAGTTTGAAGCGACGGTGGTCTTAAATGTCTTGGTCTGCGGAAGTATTAAGGAATCTAGTCCAACTCATGAAAAACAACCCCAAAAAGAATACAAAAATATGTCTTTCAATTGTTCCGTAGTATCTATATGACTTTCGGGAGAGTATCCTGTAGACTCAAGGGTGCAACTTTTTGGAAGACGTAGTTTTATGTCAGATACAACTCGACCTAACACTGCTTTCCACCTTAAGAACATTGTATTGACAATCAGGCATGGTGGTGCTGCGGTGTCTGATTCACTTATGTGTGACTTGGATGACTTGTCAAAATAGGTTGATTTATGTTCTCTGAAGAAAAATGTCAGATCATGACCTAAAGCTCAGGATTATGCAGCAAGATAATAATCTGATGCACAAGTCCATCATAGAATGACTGCCAGTGAAGGTTGAGAAGTCAAGTCAAGACATTGACTCGGCCACCTCAGGATCTGGTTCTATCTTGTAAGAGCTGTGACTCTGTAGTCTCCTCTGGATCTGGTCACAGCAGCAATAGGTGAAGACGTAACAAAAAGCTTGAATTATTTCTTGGAACAAAACATCACTGCTCGTAGAATTCTTCTTTCTTCAATTTGAGATCGGGAGAGAAATTTTTCCTCTCCATGGCTGTTTTTTTTTTTTTTACCTTCTTCTAGAGGTAGTTCTCCAATGTATCCCTGACCCTCTGTCGTGTTTATAGGTCTATTGTTAGTCATACATATTATGTAAGCCACCATGTTTAGGTATTGTCAACCAAGGCATGCAGTAAATAGATCAAAGAGTAATAACAATCATCTGGTCGAAAGTTCAGAGCTCCTGGGATTTTCCGTACAATATAAAATAGGTAAAGGTGCAAAGACATATACATACAGTAACGTATATATACAATGTATAATCCTTTCATCGAAACTTGGCTTGTTTTAGGGTCTGCGTAGATTTTGTCCATCCATTGAGGGGATGTCTAAAATGACTTTGACTTTGCTAGAAATTAAGTTATCAATAGAGATGAGCGAGTAGTATTCGATCGAATACCTCGCCGGCATAGGAATGCGTGTAATCGGCCTAACGCATCGAATATTCCAAGCGTTTAACCCCTTGGTGTTTGGCCGATTATACGCATTCCTGTGCCGGCGAGGTATTCGATCGAATACTACTCGCTCATCAATAGTTATCAGCAAAATGTTACATTTTGTAACAAAAAAAATGAAAGATTCTTGATATGGGATAGGTCTTCGATACCAGACTGGTGGAGGTCTGATACCAGGAACCACACCGATGAGCTGATAGCAGCCATCAGTCAGTTTACGGACATGGATTTATGAAGATATTGGGTCAGATATGTCTACACATAAGAGTCCTTTTACATGGGCAGATTCATTCTTCACAGTAGGTGCTTCTTTACAAGGTCAATTGGCGACACGACCAGAACCTCATGAGATTAATCTTTGTGTGGTTGACTCTCAAGATTTGGTTTACATTGAACTTTTTAGACCATAACCAAAAGTGCTATTCTACTCCGTGCCTGATATTCTTTCCTGACATCTTCCGTCCTACTGGATGACTTTAGCACCCCTGGGAAGGAAACCCATGAGGCCCATGATTTTGATGTGGAGCATCTCAGCTTCATCATGTTTCAGCCTCTTCAGGAGATCGGAAGAGCTAAGAACATCCCAGGGATCTGTGAAAACTAACTTTTCCACTTTCCAAGCCCTTGCACCTGGGATGGCTTGACCCCTGTATTGTAAAACTTCTATATTGCAGTACATTGCAGCCAGAAGGTCGCTGCTCAAAACTCCACAAAGTGCAGGGCTGAAATGGACGCACTCCCAACCCCGAACCACCATTACAATGCTGAACATTAACTGCATGATGTAATATTATAGCCCTGAGTCTCAAAAGGTAAAAACTCTCCCCCACAGCCTGTAGGAGTGGAGATGGTATGATGCATGCTCCTGACACCATGTGTGAACTTCATCCACCGGCTCTACAACCAGAAGGAACCAGTGACTGGAAGATTTCCTGCAATCAATTGCAATTTGCGGCTTAACTTGTAAGCAATAGAACTTAACAATTTTCTGTTTTGGTTGAACACATTCTGGTCTACAGATAGACAACAATACTCTGAGCCCTCCAGCAGTCACCAGCCAGCAGAATGTTCTACAGAAGACCAGAAAGGAGAGGGGGGAGTAAGTCAGGACATAGACTCCGGCTTGTAGTCCGTCCAGTCTGACAGCCAGTCTTCTGATCGAAAGTTGTCAGATTCCTTCACTCCAAATATGTAACATTTCAGAGGTCATCTGGTTTGAGGACGTTAGATGAAACAAGCGCTCTACCCGTATCGTCAGGGTACAAATACCTGATCTAGAAAATATGTGCTGTGTACTTTTATGAGTTCAGCTTAGGACATGGACGAAACTTTGCAGAGATTTTTTACAGCAATGACGAGTTTTTATAGGACAGAATTCCTTATAATTTACTGGACAAGCAGAGTAGACTTTGTCCATTCATTGGCCATTGTATCAGCTGTAAATGAGCTACGGCCACCTGATAACTCGTTGCGTTGTATCGTTACAATCTAGCAGACTGCTTTGGCTTATAAATATATTTTTTGGCCTGTTTTGTAACTGTTGTGCCTGAGATCTATTCGGGTTTTACCCAGAACAACGTAACGGTAGATGGAAAAGTATCTGTAAAGTCTCTAACGTTGGTCTATTGTAGATAGAATCTTGGCTTACAATGGTCTCGTCTGTCTACAATGTAACTAGAACTAGAGATGGTTGGAAGCTGCAGATATAAGCTATGGTGCCGATGACTAGGAACCTTGCGAGGTTCTGTTTGCAAATATTCACTAGATTCACTGGAAAAAGTATCTCTAGTGTGATAATGCAACGTTCACACTTGTGCCGCTGTCCGCCCTTTGGTTTTTGACCAAAATCCCTGCATAGGGATTGCTGGCGGTCAGTTTAGGGTGGACATGGGCGCAAATGTGAACGCCGCATAACATTGATGTCCCTCTTATATTTTTATAAATTACTTCTGTATGGCTTCCATTGGTCATGACAACTGATCACCGCATCCATGGCCGCAGATGCCGATTGAATTCATTATGGCCCCACCCATGTGACGCAACAGATTAGATGCTGTGGTTGGAATTGACTATAGTTAACAGCCATAGTCAATGCTGGCTCCATTTGTTACTGGTGGGCACCAGCTTTCCTGTAGGTTGTTCTCAGCTAGTAGATTCCCACCATTGTTACCTTGATGATATAAAAGTCAAAAAGGATTGTCCAGGTCAACAATTTTATTGATATTGCACATAACTGATATGGTTATGAATGGATAGAGGTTCGGCATTTCATAGATCAATCCAAAAGATTAAAGATTGAAGATCTCTTCCTTCCAAATATTATTGTCATGTTGATTTGCTTCTCCTTGGTCTTCCGTTCCATCAATGGTATCCGTCCCGATATCTGGTGGAGATTCCAGTTCTTGCTCTTCTAATATCTGAGTCAGGATGTTCTCATCGGGCTCCTCATCACTTGATGACCACTTGTCTTCGTTTCGGTGGTTTGTCTGCCACTTCCGCTCCTCCACGCTAGAGAAGACATAACAAATCATTTAGAAGATATTTTTGAGTTCCGAAGAACCTTCCAACAAGAAGAATCAACCTCTGTAGGAGAAATGGTATCTGGTAGAGGTCGAGGATTCCCTTGTGAAGACAATGCAAAGATCCAAAGTAGACTCTTTATCAGGTTATGGAGCAAAGGTTATGGTTACAAGGAGCCAGACAACATACACAAAAAACTTAGAAATGTCTGGTTTTCTACGAGGTTCCTGTCACTTAACGTAAAAGGATCCATAGACCCCGTTCACAGCACAGGACTTAGAACAAGCCCTTTTACTTAGAAATGTTGTTGTGTTACTTCACATTCAAACCACGTCATCCTAAGCGATAAAGGAATCCTTGGGACATCCACTACAGAGGTTGACTGTTCTTGATGGATGAAACTTCTTGATATTCCAGTTCCAAGTTAAACCCATTGGCCCATCCTTAGGCGACAGTCCAAGGATGTTTGTTACAAGTTTCAATCTGAGTCACTTCACTCCAACTTTGTAGATACATGAAACATAACTCTTTTATAACCTTTTTTCTATAACAAAAAGAAACAATACAAAAAACTATGGCCCCGGGTCCAACCTCTCAGGTCTGTAACGCTGGTTCCTATAATTTATGGTTAGATAAATGATAACTCAGTGTCATTGGCTATCTGGAGAGGTCCTCACTTACCTAATATATTGCGGTTCTCCCAAATTGTGACTCCTGGATTTTGAACCGAACCTCAGGCACTTTGGAAATGTCTTCTCCATCTTTACCGTCTCACCACTGATCTATGGGAGGGAAAAAGTGACAATGCAGTGTCCAAATGTAGAAGGCAAAATATTCCGCTCATTGACAAGTTCTCCCAACTACCGTCTCTCTTTCCTGTTTGCTTTCTATGGCGGATTCCTCACCTCTGCTTTCCATAGACCTTGCTTCTTCTTAGCCATTTGACTTTGAGTGTCTCCCATCTCCCCCAGAAGTATATTGAAAATGAGAAGAAAGGCAATGACACAAAATGAGCAGTAGAGGGGGCTGTACATGGTGGGGTTGTAAACGCTGTAGTTGGCAGGTCCATTGAGAAGATTAGAGAAGAGACAGTAGGTGCTGATCACAGTCATAATATAGCAATAGAAAGATCCCAGAGCTTGTCCATCCACTGTCTGGAAGGCGACATAAAAAGCTGGAAACGTAAAGGTAAAAGTTTAGTGACTGGTGAATGTCGACCATCTGCTCATTGTCGCATTATAGTAATCACTTACCTGCACTGTAAGCACAAACCACCACAGCCATAAGCCAGCAAAGCTTCAGGAGATCACTGGCAGCTATCTGTATAAAAGAACAAATGCAAAATTGTTAATAATTAGAGCCAGGCAAAGTGTTCGGGTTTGGTGGCTCTGGTTTCTGATTCGTTTTGGGTCAGATAGGTTTGTTACAAACCCCACCTTTAATTGGTTTAAAACAGTGTAGAATACTCTTAGGACTCCTAGGAACCTATCTATAATACATAGTGTATGACACTGTCAGGGCTCCTAGGAACCTATCTATAATACATAGTGTATGACACTGTCAGGGCTCCTAGGAACCTATCTATAATACATAGTGTATGACACTGTCAGGACTCCTAGGTACCTATCTATAATACATAGTGTATGACGCTGTCAGGGCTCCTAGGAACCTATCTATAAAGCATAGTGTATAACGCTGTCAGGGCTCCTAGGAACCTATCTATAATACATAGTGTATGACGCTGTCAGGGCTCCTAGGAACCTATCTATAATACATAGTGTATGACGCTGTCAGGGCTCCTAGGAACCTATCTATAATACATAGTGTATGACGCTGTCAGGGCTCCTAGGAACCTATCTATAATACATAGTGTATGACGCTGTCAGGGCTCCTAGGAACCTATCTATAATACATAGTGTATGACGCTGTCAGGGCTCCTAGGAACCTATCTATAATACATAGTGTATGACGCTGTCAGGGCTCCTAGGAACCTATCTATAAAACATAGTGTATGACACTGTCAGGGCTCCTAGGAACCTATCTATAAAACATAGTCTAGTACACTCTTAAGGCTCCAATGCTTTCACTGTATTTGATGAATAAATAATAAGTATACATCGTGATGTTGTCCCCACCTTCTAATACATTATCGTTTATATTATGTTTGTACCTTTTGGATTATGATGGTGAAAGGTCCCATCATTTGGAATCCTCGGGCAAAGTACATGACATAACACCAGCCCACTACTAATGCCACGGACATTGGAAAAATTTCACCATCCGTATTAGTCAAACGCATAACCAAGATGGCCAGGATCACACATGAGTAGACTAATCTGTAGAGACAAGAAAGATATTGTAGAACATTGTCGCCATTAGCTGCAATTTTCATACAATGAGAGATGGTTATGGTCATGCTCCCAGCGTCATCTCTGTGGCCCATCACATTGGGCTCACTGAGATCTGTGACTGAGCCTCAGTACTGACCCTGGGCGCATGCCATCATCCATGGCCTGGAATACAACCCCGAGAGAGTCGCAGGTACAACAAGAGGCCCAGAAAAAGTGAGTATAACTATTTCAGATTTGACCCAATATTTGAGTCAATCTCTACTCGGGTATAAGCACTGAAACAACTGCACTTAGATATTACATCACCTCATTATGTTGAATGGATCTTTCCAGAATGTATGGCTGACAAAGTACCATAAACCAAATCTGTAGGTCTGTGAGAGCTGAAAAAAATGCAATCTATATAAGAATTTTTTAGAGAAACAGAAAAACACAACTTTTCGTCCTTACACCTGACTGTATATCACATTCTGCCTGTACTTGTTCCTTTAGTTCTAGAAATACTCCATCATGATTCCTCAGCACAGTATGACATGGCCAGCTAGAGCCAGTAACATCTCTGTCTGCTGGGACTGAATTGGGATTATCCATCCCTCTATATTTGCTCAATACAGAAGGAGTCACAGCAGGATGGTGGGTGGTTGGACCAAGTCCCGGGTGGCTATTGTAACTTTAGACTGTAGATTTCATCGCAGCGTTATTGGACAGTAAAGTTGGGTTGGCACTCCCCTTCTTCTCTGCATATCCTTTGCCCATGACACCTGCCCTGTTTTCGGTTTTCCCTACACCTGTGACCCTACACATTAGCTTAGTGTTGGCTGAACACACCAACTCTGATGGAAATGGTCTACTGATTTTTTCCTTATGGTAAAAGTTGCACAAAAAAATTATTTGTCTATTGTCTTTGGTAGCAGCTTGTTCCAATCTCCCCATGCATGTCCTGCTCAATATGGAGGAATGTTGAGGACAAAATGTTGCTGATCAAGTGTTCCAACCATCTAAAGTGTATGGCCACCTTCTCAGCAGAAACCAATCTCACCTCACTCAGCAAAATTAGAACCGCTCCAATGACGGAAATCATCTCCCCAACAAGTCTTAGACGATCATCATCTGTCAAGTAAGATTCCTACGGGTGAAACAGAGACACCATGTAAGTAGGACATTCCCAGGTTGCCAAACCAGATGTTATGTCATTGTAATCCATCAAGTTTTCAACTCAAATGTGAGAGTAAGAATGTAGTGTACCAAGCCCAGACCTCAGGCATAGTCTAAGATGACCAGGCTATGGGTAGGACATGCTCTCTTGGTCGTCATTTGGAACCTTCCACTCTTATTCCATGAAGTTCCATTATAGCTTTTGGATGACAAATCTTTTTCTGCAATTTCCAGTTCAGGGCTGGTTCGTCTCTATATCATGTATCTATCCAACAACAGATGAGGCTCCACCAATGAGGCGGAAGAGGTGCCATCACTTGGGAAACTAAAACTGGTAACTCCATGTAACATCACCTATTATAAATGTCTTGTGTTGCTAAGTCTTATCATATGCCAATAGAATATTTTCCGTGTCCCACCTGCAGAGTCTTCTGAACAAACAGAGTTATGTCTCTGGGGTCTATGTTGTTATCTTCACGTGGCTTCAGAGGACGGTAGACACAACAAAGAGAGACACAGATCATATATAGAATGTAGACTATGCCCAGGGTCCACATGTAAGGACGACCTGTAGATTTCCATTTCATTTGCAGCAGCTCCTTAACTGGGGAAATGCTCAGTATTTTATAAGCCTGTAAGAGAAAAAGCACAAAGATTATCGTCCGACACTACTCAGTCTACATTTTTACCAAAACTTCTAGCATTTACAACGTATTGATGAGTGAAAAGAACAGAAAAATACAACAGTCGCGACACTTTTGAAAAATATGACCCACGATGGGCGTGGCCTAAAAGGGGCATGGTCTACGATGGGCGTGGCCTATAATGGGTGTGGTCTATGTGGGTGTGGTCTATATAGGGCGGGTTTTAGAAGCCTCTCACTTGACAACACGTGTATGGCAGTCGGAATCTGAATGAAAAACTTGCAGGCTTGTATTGACTAATGCAGGTCATTTTTTGGAATACTGTATCTCAGGAACGGTACATCCTACAGAGCAGAGACCTGGTCTAAAACCTTCCTGGACAACTGATCTACATGTGTGCCAAATTTGGTGATGATTGGTCCATTTGTTTGGTCGTACATGAAGAACAGACAGAAACTCATTTGTATACATATAAGAGATTATAGAGAGATTCTCCTTTCTACTATTGACGGTAGAGATCGCAACAATACATTTCCTACCTTTTTCTTGTTAGATGATGCAATTAGCTCAAACACTGACTGTTGATCTTCCCAAGCATCAATTTCTGATACGTCATACATTGAGGTGGTGACCGGACCAAATGTCCACTGAATTTTTCTTTTCTTCTCCATTAAGTGCTGAAACATCTGTCATGATTTGACACTTAAGAAAATCACATATCTCATTGTTGTCCGAAAATATTATCTTATGTATAATGGACTATGATAACAAAAATCAAAAAAATTACTGCCCATCAACTCACAACCACATTTCCTTCTACGGCAGCCAACTTCATTGGGGTAAGTCCTTGCATATTTGGAACGTCCATCAGAGTTCCCCCACCATCCTGTGATAAGAGGAAGTCAATGATCTGGCATGGAACACTTTTGCTGGGTTGAAGAACGAGGACGTGTAGAACAGTGTTACCTGGGGGGGAACGTGAAGACAAAAAAAATGCCATTGTGTGTTGCGTAGGTCAGCCGTAGTAACTGGAAATACAAGAACATTCTAAAGACTAAGGATGTTTTTCCCACCATAACAATTTGCAAAATAGACTGTTCAAAATATACTTACCCCAAGTGTCCTTAGCATGGAGATCAGCTCCATGATCTAAAAGTATCTTCATGATCTTGATGTCCCCTACACATGCTGCAAAGGTCAGTATGTGCTCGCCTAGGAGAGAAGGTACGTGATCACATTTGGTACAACATAACGCCGAACAGTAACCATTAAGCGGAACATCATCAAAATCCAGCCCTGTAATAGATACATAAACACTGTGGATCATCTGGATGTGGGTTCATCATGTGTCATATCCCAAGACTCAAGCACTTTGGAGAATTGCCTGGGGTATTAGGTAATGGAAAAGTGCAAGGGGGCCATAATTGGGGACATAAATAATTAGACCTTATATGGACCAGTCTTGGGTAGCGAAGCTGTGCTTGGGACCATCAATGGGAGGATAGCCAGGATGGGGATCGGAAGGGTGTGCTGGAGACCAGAAATAAGATGGCAATGGGAAGATCAAAAGAATATCAGAGAAAGCTAGAACCAGATACAACTTTCTTTGTAATCTAGAGAAACCAAGATGATAATAAAAACCTGCCCAACTGCACAGATGTTATACCGCTACTCTATCACTCACCAAAGTAAAATAGGTTCTTAGGTTTAAGTGCAAAGAAGCTTCCGGTAGCTCGAGGTGAAGAGACATTGGCTCCTCTATGTATCAGCTCAATAACCAGCTTCACATCCTGATTGACAGCAGCGATATGTAATACCGTCTGACCTGGAAAACATATATTTATATTAATTACGGTATAGCTTTATACATACAGTATTAACTAGTGTCTAGTGTCCGATTGCTGAAATTAATAACCGCCATACGAGATACTTACCTTGATAGAGATCAGAGGTCATTGCCTGGTTAATAAGCTGAGGAGCCTCATCCAGGAGAATTTCGGCGGCTTCCAAGTTTTTATTCTGGACTGCCACGTGCAATGCCGTCTCCCCCACTGCTCCTATATTCATAGGGAATAAAATACAATACAATTTTTTTTGGAATATTTTTGGATTTTCTGGATTTCCGAAAACTGGAATAGGATTGTCCTACAGCTCAGGTTCTGCAGCAGCTACTCTCAGCTTGCAAGGTTGTGATGCGATTGCCAGATGTTACTGGACCTCTAATGAACGATGTTATTTAGGAAAGTTTTAATTTTGAGTTTTTGTCCAGTTTTGAACGTAGGCACAAAAATTTGAAAAAATTGGTGCACATGCCGATGGACAATGGACGAGTTTCCCGTAACTGTGTATTCAATATACTGTAGAAAACAAGGGAGATAGAGTTTGCAAATGCTTTGATTCCATCAGTCCTGACTTAGCAGATGTGTCTGTACAGAAAGGTATTCCTGGCATTGAAGAGAACAATTTTACAATCTAAAATATTCAGAGTTGTAAACGTCAAATAAAAAATTTATTGGGATGATATAAAATGAGCCTAGTGAACCGAGTAACCTGCAGAGCCGGCCATAAGTCCCTGCTATAAAGGAGGGAATCAGAGATTCTGCCACCAGGACTAGCAGATGGTAAAAGTAACAAAAAGTTTCGAGACTTGGTGATTTTTTAGCCAACGTTCCAAATAGATTATTGAAGCCAGATAATAATTAGGTGTTGGAAGATGGCGGACTGCTATGGAAAATCCATCTTTGAATTTGGCTCTTGGGTAGTTAGTTGGGTAGGACCCCTGTGTATTAATCATGGTGTGAGGTGACTATATTGTCTTTGCTCTGAGTGACCCATCAAGACTTGGTAGTACATGGAAGATGCGCTGATTTTTGAAGGGAACCTGTCGGGCAGATATGGTATATTAACCACCCATAGGTCCTTAGGGACGAGGGCTGATTCATATAGACCTGTAGCCATGTAAGAGTCTATATGGACTCGTCTTTGTCTGGTGCATATGGTGGGAAGCCAAGGACCCCTGTGTATCAGTCATGGTGTGAAGTGGCTATATTGTCTTTGCTCTTCCCACCATATGCACCAGACAGAGAAGAGTCCATATAGACTCCTACATTGCTACAGGTCTATATGAAGCAGCCTTCATCTGTAAGGACCTATGGGTGGTTAATATCCCATGTCTATCTGAAAGGTTCCCTTTAAAATTCAGCGTGTCTTCCATGTACTACAAAGTCTTGATGGGCCACTCAGAGCAAAGACAATATAGTCCTTGGCTTCCCACCATATGCACCAGAGGTCCAAGCATGGGAACTTAAATCAAGGTGTACATTGGGAGTAAAGGACCTGGGCAAGCATAAGTGTTTTTTTTTTTATTTTGATAGGTTCCACAGATGACAGAAGGAACTCTTATGGACAGAAAGGTTCCATAAGGGTTCCTTATGGACCCCTTGTTCCATAAGGACCCATGGGTGGTTTAGGTTCTCTGTCATAGTGTTTTGGGCTTTAGCAATAGATAGTTTACTCTCATCTATAGAAGCGGGGTCAGACACCCGGGACCCAAATGGATCATCTGTGTTAAATGGAAGCTGTGCTCATGGAGAACAGTTACCACTTCAACATTGATCCTAATCCTTGGGGATCCAGGGTGTTTAACCCATGTGGTTCCTCACTTGATGACCAATCCTAAACATAGGTCGGCAAACGATAAGCCTCGAAAATTTTTTGAATGAGAATTATGCAATGCTCTGGTTCCTCTGTGGTGGCGCTTCCGGGAAACTTAACATTCCTTATCTATTGGTCTTAGACATCCCATTATGTATCCAATGGGCAGAGGTGGATCATGAAACCCCAACTGGTCACCTCATATTGGGAAGAGACACCTCATGCTCTTGAACATGGGTGTTACCTGCTTTAGCTATGACCTGCCTATGGGCTAGATTTGTGGCAGGTCAGGGCATAGTATTGCCTTTGGTTACTATATAGTTTTTTCTTACTTCGTTTCTTTGTTACTTACCTCTCTGGAATGGATCACAATTCTCGTCCTCTAGAAGTTTCTTCAGTTGTTGAATATCATTCTCTTGTGCAGCTTGTAGAAGAGGAAGGTCCTGGATCCTTGTATAGAAAGGTGGATCAGTATTATTCCAACATCAAATCATAACTAGTCTACAAACACCCAAATGACCTATTTATGGGGTAGGGGCAGTTTACAGAATCTACTCCTGAATTATTGCACCACAATCCTTGTTGATATAAGGACCACCATCAGGGCAGTACTGGTGATATTGGTGTCAGGTGCCCGGCCATGGCTCTAATGGAAAAGGACCTGGCATGTATGTACCTGCAACGGGCCCTATAGTAGTGGGGGGCCATCCTGACTCAAGTGAGACAGTCCTACTTATAGGTGCTGTCTTGCTGTCCTGGGTTGTGGTCCCGATTTTAACTCTGAGTCCTCAGGATGCAGATAAAGTTGAATTTAATGGTAGAGCAGTCAACACTTCCATGCTCCACCCTGCAGAAATTGAGTAGCGTCATCTGTGGTTGGGAGGTGTGATGGCGGACAGATTGTAGACAACTGGAAAAGTTCTATGGCACTATGTTTTTTTTTTTATTGTATTATATTGTGTTGGGTCCAGTTTTGGGGACATTATATTATGTGAGGGTCAATCAGGGCATTAGACTATGTGGGACAACTTGGGGACAATATAATGTGTGTTGGGAACGAAGAAGGCATCATTAGTGTGAAGACCACAAAGGGACCTGTAGGAATTGGTGGGAGTTGCGGTATAGCTTAATACAACAAAACTTTGCAGTTGCACTGTACTCGCCATCTCACTTCTCAACCTGTGTGTCCTCTGGATGTTGCGAAGTATGTTATAAATGGTGGTGGGGAGGCATTCATGGAACCTTTACCCTGAGCCCACCAATGGGTTACAACGGTTCAGGTCTAGTCTGTGCACACGGCAGAACAACAGCTCATCCCAGATTAGAAGGTAACAACATTGTTAATATGTAATAACACAACATATACCGTTTCCTCTGGATCAGCTCCATCTTCTCCTCCTCAGATGACTGGCGTCTCGCAGCCCAAGTGCTAATCCTTTCTGTGACCGGATTAAACATGTTGTCATCTTAGTCGGGGGTCTTGGTCCCTGCTGCCCCTTTAAGAGCAGAAATTGTGATGGTCGCTGATCATAGTCAGTAAGATCTCCAGTCCTTGTCTTGTGAGGAGTCGTCTGGTGCACAGCGTCTCACCCGAGTCTCCTTCACTCCAAACCCCCATCCTCACCAGACCTGTTCCTCTTCTGTGTTAACCTGGTCTGTGCTGGAGCAATGTATCAGAGGTTGTACATAGACCTGGAGTGTAAGTGGACGTACAAGAGTCACTGATGGTAAAACAACAACTGGGGGACATCATGGAAAAATTTGAATAAAAAGCAAATATATCAGTATAAATATAAAGTACATCTGATCCTGCAAAAAATGGGACACCTTAAAGCAGCCCCATATACAGAAGGTTAAACAATGTCAGACTATACAGAATCCAGAATACAGAAGGGGTTAAAACGTTCCAAAAACTCTAAATTTGGCATCACTGTACTCATGCCGACCCACAGAAATCAGATAAAGGGCATTGGTCGGGACACGCCATGCCGCTGACATCATTAAGAAAGTCATTACATATAATGGTGCACAGACACTCCCTCTGGGCACGGGTTACTGGTAACGCTCTCAGGTTACTTGCAAAAAGTTTTTTCGTTTGTGTAATAGTATCCTGGTAATGTTCACTAGAGGGCGATACATTCCCACAGCTTACATACTTCTGTAATACCAGGAGCAATCCATGAACTTCCATATGTGCGTTGCAGCTCTACAATATCTCAGGATCCTGAAGAAGGTCATAAATCGTAAATGAATCTTACCCTATGGGAGGGGAATTATACTCAAGGCCTAGCCCTGCCTGTTCTATGACAATTTGGTTTACATGTATAACCCCTCTCAAAGTCATAACATTTTTTTTTATATTTCAGCTTATTTTTTGTGGGACAGGTTGCACTTCAACTCAATCTCCTCTTCCTTTGTAGATCCTAAATTGTGTTGTCCCTACACAATTGCTTTGGCTGTCAAGGACCTAAGATTGAATGTTGCATTGAGAGAAATTTTGGTTCAATGGGGGATGGGAGTGGGATTTATCAGGGCCATCGTTCAATGACCAGATAGCCGCCTGCGCCCTGGGGTTGGTGCCTCATTTATGAAGCCTTGACAAAAATCAGGTGCATCCTTTGGCTTAGTAATGCACATGCTCAGAAATCTATACCATGGCATAGCTGGTATATATTTCAGGCCACATTTACAAAATTTGGCCAAATGATCATAAATCTACCTAGGCTTCAGCCTGCAGACTGGACATAATGTGACAGGTTCTCAAAGAAATTCTCATTTCATAGAATGGTTCAGGATTCGCGCGGGTATATTTAATTTTTTCGTTTGTGTAGTGGCCCCACATGGGCCACTACACATTGCCTTGTTTTGCGCTGGTCCATTTTGTATGCCATTTGTGTGTGTCCATAAGCGTCATGTGATCATGTGTATCTCAGTTTGGATATCAGTGAAAAACCTGCGATTGGTTGTTATGGACACCTGGAGTAAAGCTGTGTGAATGTGACTGTTAGGATCGGGTCCCGCAGGCTGCCTGTTCAGCACATAGCGCCACCTGCTGGCCAATCCAACCCTCGCCCTCGGCGTCATGCAGTGAGGTGTCTGGAATCTAACTCCAGCTTTTGGCCCACTGAGCATGCTCGGACCTTTGGAGGTGCTCAGAGACTAAGTCCCATTCTTTCCTTACTAAGCATGCTCGGACCTTTTTGAGCCACTCAGAGGCTAAGTCCCATGTTGCTCATACTGAGCATGATCGGTGACATCATGGCCACCGCCCCTGTTGGGCGGGGACTAGCCTTTATATAGTGTGAGCCGACGCCCGCCCGGTGCTCACACTTTGATACAAATACTTGAGACAGGAGGTCAGGGCCAGGTTCCTGTTAATGGCAGGTTGTCAGTTCTAGGGAACTAGTAAGTATTTCCTTGTCTCTGCCTGGGGGAATCTGTAGGGCCTATTGTACTGTCCATTTGTATTGTGGCTCCAAGCCGTTGTGGAGTCCTTTGTGTTGCTGACAGGGGTGACGTTTAACCCCTGGCAGCCTTTCCTGTGAAGTAGGTGCTTGAGTCTAGCTCTTTGCTGAAGGTTCGCAGACCTCTATTGCTAGGCCTCAATTGGCTTCATCCAGCAGGTATACGCAGGTCTACTTTCCCAGTGAAGTTAACTGGTGAGAGTGTGTTTCAGTCAGTTCACACCAGAACCGCACAAACGCCACTGCCAGTGCAGGTAACTGGTAGTGCGCATTCAGACAGACGGCCGCCCACTGGGGCCTGTGGACCTCACTGCAGGGTTCTGCAGTTTAGCGGTTCTGTTTCTGTTATTATTTTTATATATATATACACAGAACTGTAACAGTGACCTTGTGTCACAGTGTCATCCACAGCGCCCTGCCCTTTTAATGCTGACCTACAGCAGTGAAGACAAATGGTGACTATGGAAACTTGGAGCAAAGCTCTGATGTGTGATACTGTATGCTGAGCTGTGTATCTAATCCTCCGACGTGTGATACTGTTTGCTGAGCTGTATATCTAATCCTCTGGCATGTGATACTGTTTGCTGAGCTGTGTATCTAATTATCCAACATGTGATACTGTTTGCTGAGCTGTATATCTAATCCTCTGGCGTGTGATACTGTTTGCTGAGCTGTGTATCTAATCCTCCAACGTGTGATACTGTTTGCTGAGCTGTATATCTAATCCTCTGGCATGTGATACTGTCTGCGGAGCTGTGTATCTAATCCTCTGATGCGTTTATCTCAGTTTGGATATCAGTATTGGATTGTACATGTGGAATGACCGTGTGTTTAACAGTTGGAATATCAGTGAAAGACTTGCAGGCTTGTATTGGCTAATGCAAGTCATTGTTTAGGTATGTCCGAGAGAGTTGGGACCCAAGCTAAACCCTTCACGGACGCCTGATGTATCTGTGTGCCAAATCTGGTGAAGATCGGCCCAGTCGTTCGGTCGCGCATAGAGAACAGACAAGCAGACACTTATGAATTTCTGTCTTGTTCCATCAGCAGTAATGAGAATTCACAATTGTGTTACAGATTGTACCGTCACCTCTGATGGTACAGATCTCAGGATAATTACAAGTAATATTAGTGTCAGATGTGTCTGACTAGTCATAAATAATTTCATTTTCATATGCAAATTATAAAAAGGAAAGAGCTTCCAGATGAAAATATTACAGGTTATTCTGGTCTAGGGTGGAGAACATGGAGATAAGACCTGAGTGTTGCGTGTCATTTACACTAGTGTTGGTTGGCTAAAGCAGCGGCTTCTCTATTTTTCCACACCTTGACTACGACTCTTTCATAAATGGCTGACCACCATGATGAGAAGAAGCTGCAAAGCTCCTCTCCTACATGCAAAAAACAACAATCGAGTTCCTATTTTCGTCAGGACACCAGTAGAGACTGTGGAGTCTTCTTCCCATTGTAACCATTTGCAGAAACAAAATGTTGCCAATTGTTTACGATATTGGCGTTTCCTTGCCCTTGTACATTCTATCCTCCAAGGGGTATAATCCCAACAAAATTTACAGTATCTCTGTCTCAGAAATCTCCATTTGACCGCTGTGCAATGACAACGAAATAATACCTACAGAAAATAAAGTTTTATTGACAAAAATAACACATTCTACTGTCGACAAGAATTAAAGTGCAAAACCAAATCAGGTGACTAAACATAGAAGACGTTCTCTATCTCTACTGGACTGGAATCCTTATGGCAGCAAAGTTATTTTCCAGCATTGAGGGTCTCAAACTATCAGAAGGCGTGAGATGATGTTGGCACAGATCAGGTATCAGGATAGGAAAGATGAACAAAAAGTGGAGTTTGGAACATTTTGGAAAAAAAAAAGGAGGTGTCAAATGAGCCCAATGACCGACCTCCAAAACGTCCATCATGGGGTTGACACATGTTCGTATTGACTTAAAAGCAGTCATGTATTCTAATATTGGCTAACCCCCCTTTAAAGGGGTTGTGTAGGACTTCAACAACATGGCTGCTTTCTTCTACTCAGAAAGTGACCCCACGTCCATTGGTCACATGGCAATGCCATAAGACTATAGTAAGCCATTCCACATTACATAGGATGCCAAGATCAACCTGCCCATCCCAGAGCCAACAGAAATATGAGCCAAGGACATAAGGAGATGGCGTTTGTTCTATAAGGAGAGCCAAGTGTAAATATTAGCTGTAAGAAGCACCATGTATGGATTAATGGAATGATCCTTCAATCACTAACCCATAACTATAAACATGTGTGTCAAGGATTAGATACACTAGGATCACGAGCCTACACAGTTATAAAATGCCCATACTGTACACAGAATTACATACTGATCACTTTTTTAGCTAAAAGTCACATTTTATAGCTGATGTCCTACAAATGATTTCCTACAACATAAAATGGCACCATTGTTGTACGTATGAAGAAAGATATCCCATTGGTGTGGTATCAAATCCATGGTGAAAGGGGACAGGTGGGTTCTATCACCTTTACCATTGGTGGTCAGATCCTGGATCCATTCTCTACATGAGCACCAAAACAGAGGAACACCTTTAAGGATATGTAGCCCTACTGGGAAGATGAGGTACAAGCCATCAACTCATTGGTTATTCATAACCTAAACATGACAGTTATCGGTAACAATTCAGAAACCCATTTCTCAAGGGTAAGAGAAGACATTTCCATTCTAAGAACAATCTATTTTAGAAGTAGAAATGATGTAACAAGTCAAAGATTGTAAGACAGTCATGATTCATTCATCGGGAATGTCTTGTCGAAAGAGTTTAAATAAAGTGCTAATAGTCAAGGCAACGCTCCAACCGAAGACACCTGGCAAGTTCTCTCCATTAGAGCTTCACCCGTGTATTACAGACACCAGGGAATGTTTACTGAGACGTAATGGCAAGATGGTGGCGATGAAGGATTCACAGCATTCCTAGCTTGGGTTTAGTATTTGATCCATTAAGGAGGTTATTAATAGTCTTCATTAATCGGAGTAAATATCATAATGTACTTAGTCAACAGCTGGATTAGGATTTGGATACTATTATGGGGTGAGATAAGACGCTCCACTGAAGCAGGATGTTTGCTAGAATGAAGAATCCAACATAGTAATATGTCTATTTCATCAAGTAGTCAAGGTCATCCAAGGATGTTGGATCAGACCCCAAAGTCAAGCTGTTCAGAGAAGATCCTTTCCCAAGGATGATGGATCACATCCAGACGTCATGTTGTTCAGAGGAGATCCTTTCCCAAAGTCATCAAAGGATGATGGGTGGCTTCAAAAGTCATGTTCCCACGAGGTCCTTTGGTCCTCAGAAGACAGTCCATCTGTCATTCATGATAATCCAAGATTGACGTAACCCTATAGATCACTATTACTTGCGTGACCAAGTTGGCCTAATCGAGATCCAACAAATCTTTAACATCAGAAGCGGTTGCCACAAAATCACACGTCGTACACTTCCTCATTGATATCAAGGGCGCAGTTGACTTTGCCTTGTAGTTGCTCAATTGAGGCTTTTTTAATTAGATTCCATCCTCTACTTGCCTTTCTCTGAGAAAATTTTCGGAGCAAAGCAGGAGTTTCACAGATAGACACTCTCTTAGTTTTGAGCTCCTCTCCGGGTAAGTCCATTATCACAGATACCTTTTCACAAGCTTCATCCTCATCTTCGTTCTTTTGGAAGACATCAGTAAAGCCCTTAGTTTTTGGCTTGTCTAAATCTTTGCGCTCCTCCACTCTGTCAAATGAGAAGATAATTATTTTTATTTACCTTAATTGTCCCCCATGATTAATTGTAAATGAGAATATTCTAATCCAAAAATTTATTTTAGGTCGCGCTTTAAACTAAGCACTAAGTTATCCATAAAAATGGTGAACGAGTCGTGACAAACCCTTGATTGGCCCTTCGACTTGGGAACCCATACAAGGTTCCAACACAAATGTAGCGAACAATTCCATCTCCTGCCACGACCAGTGGTGGACGTCCCATGCAATCTATATAGAGGTCACTCACCTGAGATACCAAGAGTCTCCTAAACCAAATTCTTTGCCGCTAATGCCAATACGAGACCAGAGAGCCTTGGGCATCTTTCGTTCAAGCATTATAGTGGTGGCCACAACCTGCAAAAAGAATATTTGACTATTAAAGCTTGATAGACAGTGTCACAGGAGATTTACCGAGCTCAATGCAGCACAATTCTGACTCAAATGGTGAGTTTTGGAAAGGGTCTAGAAAAGGAGGCACGTAAGAGAAAAATTGGCAAGATTTAAATTTTACCAAAATTGATACAAAATTTCCAAACAAAAAGATTGGTCTCGAGTGACCCAGTCAAGAGGTGGAATAATGAAAAGTACACCGAAAAATTTACTAAATGTGCTGCAACAAGGCCCAAAAGCCAGGGGGGCCCATAGGTCATCCTTTAACACACATGGTTGGTTAAAATTCTGTGATCTCCTATCTGGTTTACTTGGATCACTGATGGTCTATGAACTGTTTATTTATTCCCCCTGCCCTCTGGTGCACTGGAGTGCGTAGAGTTATGACACACAGAGAAGAGGAGATTAACCCTTTAGTGACAAAATTAGCAGCTGGTCAACCACAAATAGTCAAGGAAGGATTTGGTAAGGGGAATAAATACTATGCGAAGGCATTGATAGGGGATGGGAATGATGGAAAGCTCGAGTCATGTTGTGGAGAAGTCTTCATGGTGGTCTGGGCCAGATAGGTAAAGGGATAGGGGATAGGTAAATGTATGGTTGAGACTTGGCTGATCTCTAGGCCAAATTTTGTACCAGAACAGTGGGCCTTTAGTTTCGATCCTGGTGAAGTCCTGTATGTTACCTTGGGGACCCCTTGACAAGCCACAAAGATCCTTAGGGTTTTTCAAAATCATACATAGGGAATCATTAGACGTTCCCTCTAAGATATACTAGAACTCTCACCTTACTGATGGTCGGTACGTAGAATACTCTAAACAGACAGAACCTCGGTGCAGAAAATGTGCAAATTATACGTTCTCCTAGCCTTTCTCTGCAGTCCTTATACCCATCATTATTACATTACTGCCTCTTCCAGAGTACGTCACATATTACAGATATTTCATCACACTTGATTATAGGTTTCTATCAAGTATAATCATCTTTATAATAATCCATCATTTTAGTTACTTGTAATTCAGATGTCACCGATTATAGCTTCTGTACAATGTGTTACCATACTGTACCTTATTTATCCTGGGTGTAAGTATAGAGTGTGCAGAAGTAACAGTTGGACCTGGGCCCTGGTGCACGAGAGGGCCCTCTGTGACAGGGAGGTCCAAAGCATGGAGACACCTGAATACATTGGGAATAGTCATCTTGAGTGTGTCGTGTTGTTTTGTGGAAGGGAGCAAATCTGTGCTTGGTGGTGTCCATTTTGAAAGCCCCAACCTTGGAACCAAGTCTACTTTTCTAGATGGGAAGAGGTGCATGTGACATCTGATCAAGATACATACATAACCCTCGCAACATGTCACACACAAGATGGAGTTCCCAACCACTATCATTTTTCCAGGTGTCGCCATATTGTTATACCACCCTGTTCTTGGACCCAGGATGTCGCAAATACTGGTAGGAGAACATTACCCAGATCCACCTACCTGAGCTCTCCATAACTCATCTCCTTCATGAGCCACACGCCAGTGAGTGTCCCCCATCATGGCAATGAGAAGATTCAACATAAGGAGCGCAGCGACAACTGCGAAGGCCGAGTACATGACGCTGAACATGAATGGCAGGTCTACCGTGTAATTGGCCGGACCATCGATGATTGTTAGGAAGAGTTCGAAGGTGCTGAAGAGGGACATGGGGTAGTTCATGAATTGTCCCAGTTCTTCGGGGTCCTGGGTTTGAAATATGATGTAAAATGCTGCGAAAGAAAAGAATAAGATCATGATTGATAAAATATTACACATTTGAGCTTTGTGTATGAGGACAATGACTTGTCACTAGATTCCTATAGAGCGATACAAAATGAAATCTCACCTGCGCCGAACCCAAGAATAACCACGGCCATTAGCCAACAAAAGCGTAAAAGGTCTCCAAAGATCATCTGAAATATAGAGTAAAATCTAGAATCAGTTTCAGCAGATATTCCTCTTATGGAAGATGATATTTCTGTTTCTCGTTTACTCTCTCGCGATAGAAGGTAGACCGTTGTCTCTACCAGAGTCGGAAGTAGATTGCCCCAGGAACTTGACAAGGAAACCATTGGTGATGGGTAAGCCTCATAAGATTTGTTTTGCAAGGTTCACACCCAAGTTTCAGCTTGGACTGAGCTCG
This sequence comes from Leptodactylus fuscus, assembly GCF_031893055.1. Taxonomy (NCBI): domain Eukaryota; kingdom Metazoa; phylum Chordata; class Amphibia; order Anura; family Leptodactylidae; genus Leptodactylus; species Leptodactylus fuscus. The sequence goes on along the minus strand of NC_134274.1, from coordinate 5,872,282 downwards.
TTGGGTCCAATTTGGAAGGACTATTATACTCTGGGGTCTGAAGATAGCCAAGACTATAATAATTGAAGATTATGGGGAGGTGCGGAGGTTGTCTGTTCTTCTTTTCCAACATCTGATCTTCACCCAAAGGCTCTTGCAGTTTCATATATCAGAGGGGTCACTTCTGAGAACTAAGACTGGGCCTTAGCAGTCACATGGGATGCATAGACATCTTGATGCGAAAGTCAGCAGCCCCCCCAATTAAACTTGTAATAGAGCAAAATCTACAACTGGACACAAAATATGTGACAATTTACCTTTTGTATCATGATGGTAAATGGTCCAAGCATCTGAAAACCTCGTGTAAAATACAAGATGTAACACCAGCCCAGCACCAATGCCACCGACATAGGAACAACTTCTCCATCACTGTTGGTCAACCTCATGACCAGAACTGCCATCACCATACAGGCAAAAACGATTCTAGAAAAGCAACAGAAGTTTATATGTAACGAACACAAAGAAACCTTAAAGATCAAACAAAACCAAATATTCTATGTTCTTACATGATAATATGAAATGGACCACCAAGAACAGTCTGTCCAAAATATCTTGTGGCTCCCACCCTAACAAGGTCAGGAATCTAAAACATTGAATAGAATCATTAGAAATCATCAGAAATCACAAGAAAGATCATGAATGACGACTTTGAAGGTTTCTTACCAAAAGCAGCAATATAAAAATTGCCCCCAGAACGCTTATAAGTTCCCCAACTAGACGCAGATCATCCTGGTAGGTCTTGTAGGATTCCTGTTGGGATCCAATGGAAAACAGTCATCAAGAAAAGAAAAAGCGAAAATCGAATAATATAAATCTTCATCAATTGATCGTGCACTCACATGAAGAGGTTTTTGCATTAAGATGGTGAAATCTCGAGTATCGTTTGGCTTAGATGGAAGTTCCTTAAGAGGTCGGTAAGTGCAACACATGGTCACGCAGATCATATACAGGACATAGACAGCCGCTAAAAACCAAAAATATGGTCGACCACAGGTCCTCCACTTTAGACTAACAAGTTCTTTCACGGGAGTAAGGTCAAGGATATGGCGGGCCTATAAAAATATTGGGTGGAAAGATCTTGTTAGATAACTCACCGGTCATGTAAGGATAAGAAACAGGTTAAGCCTGATAAACCAATAGACTTACCGCTCTCTTCCTGGAAGATACTACAAGTTCTAGCACCGACTGTTCTTCTCCCCAAGAGTCTATACCAGACAGATCATACAGGACAGAGCTAACGGGGCCAAAATTCCACTGGATCTGTTTCCTTTTATTTAACAGATGCTCGAACATCTGACAAGTCAAGAAGAGATAGAAAAATTTGTCACACATCAAACTTTTTGTTCTTCCAGAACATGATGGAAATTGTTAGTAAATCTTGTAGGACATTCAAAAAGTTACACTTACAACGATATTTCCCTCGGCGGCAGATAATTTGAAGGCTGTAAGACCCATGTAGTTAGGGATCGTCTGAAAGTCCACATCGTTGTCCTCTTCTTTATCGTAGGACAATATGAGGTCAAACATTTGGCATGAAAAAGTCTGGTTAGGTTGTAGGGCCAGGATATGGAGTATGGTGTTTCCTACAAAACAGAAAAGCCATGAGTTACATATTTATTGTAGTCAATATTCAGATTTATTGGTGGACATAAATTACATTAGGTCACCAATGCACCAGATAGGTAGAGCCCACACATTCATTCGAGGTATGTAATTCTCACCACATTTGGAGAGAACTCTGTGCCACCAGGGTGAGGTGCCTTATTGTCTAGTCCTAGTCCCCTTTGCTTGCCATGCCAGAACGCAACCTGCCACAAGGAAGGTATACTCACATGACCCCTAAGACCAATCAGTCGGCCTCAATAGTTTCTGTATGGCATGAGATGGAAAGGGGACCAACTGGACAATGGCTATAGTGATCCTTAAAGGATCCGGGATTTAGAGAGAACGAGAAGAACGACCTCAATTCTCCATTGTCCAGTTGGTCCCCTTTCCATCTTGTACCATAACTGAAGTAGCTCACCTTACCATTGAGACCAAGAAATGGCTGCTGGAGATGGCGTGTGACTTCACTCACATACATCACCAGTTCTTTACCAGAAACTATTGAGCCCAATTGATTGGTCTTAGGGGTCATGTGAGTATACCCTCCTCACGCCAAGTTCAGTTTTGGCATGGTAGGCAAAGGGGACCAGGACTGGACAATAAGGCTCACCACCCTGGTGCCACAGAGTTTGCTCCAAATCCGGGACAACCTCTTTAACGTGATGGTTTAGTAAACAGTTGCAAGAAACTTCCTAATTTTGTGCCCTAAAAAATCAATGGTCTGACTGAATGAGTTCTTAAAATTTGTCCTCACCATAGGAATCTTGAGCCCGAATGCTGGCACCATTCTCGATAAGCAGGCGGACAATGGCCTCATTGCCAGTACAAGCTGCAAAAGACAGAATGTGTTCACCTAAAAAAGGAAAGGAAGAATAGAGTTTGTAAGATATCATGGAGAGAGGATCATAAGAAAAAAATTTAGTAACAAAATTAGGTAAAATTTAAAGAGTGTCACAGTTCGCTGCACTAACCAAAGTAGAACAGGTTGTCTGGGCTGTAACTGAAGAAGCTGCCGATGGCTCGAGGAGAATAGACATCAGCACCTTTATCGATCAATAGTTTCACCAAATTCAAGTTTTGGTTGACAGCAGCGACGTGTAGGGCAGTTTGTCCTATAACAAGAACATATATTTACCACCACTTCTCAGATACCGTCATCCAACGTTCAAGACAGTCAAAAGTGTGGAGAAAAGAGAAGCAGTTAGGCGAGGCCTGCTCTCGGTGGAGATGTTCTTCTCATTTTGAGATACACTTTGTTCCAAAAACATCCATTGTCGTTGCCAAGAGGAGTTTTGCAGGTAGAACAACTTGGTTCTCATACAACCACATTGTATCAAATCAAAAAAGTCAAGGACAACCCTCTGAAACCAAAAAATTACCATGGAACAAAACACCAAAACACGTATCTCACCTTCATATAACGATGAGGCAAAAGGTTGGTTGATGAGGTCGGGTGCAGCTTCTAGAATTACTTCGGCGGCTTCCAGGTTATCATACGAAACGGCCACATGAAGTGCGGTCTCGCCCACGGCTCCTGATAAACAGAATGATCACAATATGGGTATAACACGCCAAATGAAGTCCATCAAGTCCATACAGTCTCCGGCTCGGTCGACCTACCTCTCACGTATAGGTCAATCGAGGAGTACTCCAGCAGTTTTCTGAGACCTGCGACATCATTGTCTTTGGCAGCACAGAGTAAAGGATTCTCCAGGATCCTGGGAAAGACAAGACACTTGTGTCACCAAAAGTGATTGGATCATAAATTTAGAAACTTGAACTTCCGTAGGTCCTAGTCAATGGGGGCTGAAATACAAAAAAGCGTACCCAACCCATGAACAAGGTCCATGTACTTGAAGTTGCAACTCAACAAAGTTTGGACACTTAGTTGCGATATTCAGGCAGTTGTGCAGATCCCAAGTAGGTGGGGATTTTGGACACAGACACATTTGTGATGAAGGTCCTCCCCTTTAGAGTGCCCACCCCTGCTTAACATAGATGGGAGTGTAACATCACAGCAGTATGGAGCGGTGGAGTCTTCAATGGAGACTCCGATGCGGATGTGATTTTAGCCTAAGCTTGGATATGCTGGCCCCTGGCACTTCTTACTGAAGCCCACCAAGTGGAGGATAGTTCATTCAGTGGAGAACTCTGACCTTTTTTTTAAGATATTCTTAATCCCTACTCTGAAAAATTCTCTAAAATCTCTCAAGCGGGTGTTTTGTTTTTTTTCTATTTTCCTGTGCTTGTCTCTGTAATTATTAGTTGTTACTCGTACAGTTGTGAAATGGTTTCTGGCATTGACTCAGCTATGTGACATAGCGTTGGTATACACAAGTAGCTGGCAGTATGATATCGACAAGTTTGGCAAGGAAGTGTTGGATTTTGGCTTGTATTTTGCTGACTCTGTTAGATAAGTGCACATAACGATATTATTTAGTATTATACAAATGTACATTATCTTATGTGCAAGTAGGAGGCCTGTACGTTGTTTCGGGTTCTGGAGGGTGTTAAATCTCAAAATCTCAACACATTCATGGAGTCTTCCAAAATGCAGCTGAACCGCTATGGTGAATTGTGTTGCTGATCTACTTCCGATGCCCAAGTATGCCACCATACTACTTTGCCACATCTGGACCTATAGTAAGAATCTGAGTAGAGTTACGGTAACCTCAAGATTGTTTGGGCCAAACTTTTTCCATAAGAACCTGAATTACTATTAATATTTTGGGGTTTCCTGAGACCCTAGATTATACTAAATGGAGGCAAGTAAACAAACTATCATAATTCACCTTGCCGCATATCTCCTGCACATCTGGCGTTGACGCGTCTCATCTCTCTTGGGTCAAATTGTCAGGACTTTGCAACGCTCCTCTTGGCATCATTCTCTTTAGGTTTGTCCTTGCCTCTGGCTGATGCCTTGCACTTCGGATTGGGCCTTGGCAGTGACCGTGGGGTACATAGCATCAGTTAGAGGACAGAAAAGAATGCCGAGAGTCCATCCAAGAGAGGGGAGGCAAATATAACCATTTCTTATTTTTACTCACCTCTCCTGAGCTTCAAATTATTATAATCTGGGGTCTAAGGAGTCCGAGTATAATAGTAGCACCACCACTGTAGCTGCACCAATACCACCACCAGCTATTGTAACAGCTTATGGGGGTACAGTCACAACAGCTGGTGGTGCTGCTACAGTCACAACAGCTGGTGGTGGTGCTGCTACAGTCATAACAGCTGGTGGTGGTGCTGCTACAGTCACAACAGCTGGTGGTGTTGCTACAGTTATAACAGCTGGTGGTGGTGCTGCTACAGTCACAACAGCTGGTGGTGGTGCTGCTACACTCACAACAGCTGGTGGTGGTGTTGCTACAGTCATAACAGCTGGTGGTGGTGCTGCTACAGTCACAACAGCTGGTGGTGCTGCTGCTACAGTCACAACAGCTGGTGGTGGTGCTGCTACAGTCACAACAGCTGGTGGTGCTGCTGCTACAGTCACAACAGCTGGTGGTGGTGCTGCTACACTCACAACAGCTGCTTCTGGTGGTACTACTAATACTCCTCCTTGTCTTCAAAATATGTTTTCTTCCAGTGAAAATATTAGTAGAATTACACATACTGAGCTTCAGTATTTTCCCTTGTTTGATATATTACTATAATTAGCACGTAGGATAAATGCATGCAAACATCTTGAGAACCCGCAGGCAGAGCCATTACATGAGCCTTAATTCCTTAATACATTTCTGGATTCCTGTTCACATTGCATCACAACACTTGGGCTTGTGTCAAATTGCAATGATAAAAATAACCAGAACCCGTCACATCGGAGCAGAATTTACATAAAGCCATTATAGATCAGGGCTCGCACAGTTATCTAATACCCAATTAGCCCCTCCCACTTCACTAGATAGTCTGATATATCTATACAACAGGTCTACAAGTCTAGAACATGGACTGGGACAATTTTTTTTTCTTAGTCAAGGAGAAATTTTCCATTGAGAATTCTATTCAGCTGCGCAACGTTGGAGGAGTTTCTGGATTCTTATTTTTAGTTTTGCATTTTTGATACGAGCGCCTTACAATCAGAGGAATGCCAGTGATACAGATAACGCCCCGCGCAAAAAACAGGAATCGAACACTGGTTTACATTCATACGAGGTCAGTTTGTAAAGAGCTACATGTCAGTAACTCGTATTCTTAGAGTCTACTTAAGGAAAACCAAAGTCCAAGCAGGTGACCCCACCCCAGGTCCAAGTCTGGTATAAATGAGAGGTGTGCGCTAGCTTCAACAACTTCAATGAACGATGTAGCCCCTTAGACTGGGAGAGCCAAACTCTAAATGGGAAAGTCATATCAGCGTAGTACGGTATTACATTTAATGAAAAACTGGAATATAATAATTACTTATGTACACACAAGTCACGTGAGAGCAAATACTGCACGAGAGACAAAATGTACTCAGTCATCCGTCATACAAAATATGGTGTGAAAATATTCACAAGTACATCTCATAACAGCAAGGACTTCATCAGATCAACAAATAGCAACTTCTACCTGTACTGGGCAATATTCTTGTGTATAGAGGCAGTATTATAGTAGTTATATTCTTGTACATAGGAGTAGTATTATAGTAGTTATATTCTTGTACATAGGAGGAGTATTATAGTAGTTATATTCTTGTACATAGGAGTAGTAGTATAGTAGTTATATTCTTGTACATAGGAGTAGTATTAAAGTAGTTATATTCTTGTACATAGGAGCAGTATTATAGTAGTTATATTCTTGTACATAGGAGTAGTATTATAGTAGTTATATTCTTGTACATAGGAGTAGTAGTATAGTAGTTATATTCTTGTACATAGGAGTAGTATTAAAGTAGTTATATTCTTGTACATAGGAGTAGTATTATAGTAGTTATATTCTTGTACATAGGAGTAGTATTATAGTAGTTATATTCTTGTACATAGGAGGTAGTATTATAGTAGTTATATTCTTGTACATAGGAGTAGTATTATAGTAGTTATATTCTTGTACATAGGGGTAGTATTATAGTAGTTATATTCTTGTACATAGTAGTATTATAGTAGTTATATTCTTGTACATAGGAGTAGTATTATAGTAGTTATATTCTTGTACATAGTAGTATTATAGTAGTTATATTCTTATACATAGGAGTAGTATTATAGTAGTTATATTCTTGTACATAGGAGCAGTATTATAGTAGTTATATTCTTGTACATAGTAGTATTATAGTAGTTATATTCTTGTACATAGGAGTAGTATTATAGTAGTTATATTCTTGTACATAGTAGTATTATAGTAGTTATATTCTTATACATAGGAGTAGTATTATAGTAGTTATATTCTTGTACATAGGAGCAGTATTATAGTAGTTATATTCTTGTACATAGGAGTAGTATTATAGTAGTTATATTCTTGTACATAGGAGGTAGTATTATAGTAGTTATATTCTTGTACATAGGAGTAGTATTATAGTAGTTATATTCTTGTACATAGGGGTAGTATTATAGTAGTTATATTCTTGTACATAGTAGTATTATAGTAGTTATATTCTTGTACATAGGAGTAGTATTATAGTAGTTATATTCTTGTACATAGTAGTATTATAGTAGTTATATTCTTATACATAGGAGTAGTATTATAGTAGTTATATTCTTGTACATAGGAGCAGTATTATAGTAGTTATATTCTTGTACATAGGAGTAGTATTATAATAGTTATATTCTTGTACATAGGAGGTAGTATTATAGTAGTTATATTCTTGTACATAGGAGTAGTATTATAGTAGTTATATTCTTGTACATAGGAGCAGTATTATAGTAGTTATATTCTTGTACATAGGAGGTAGTATTATAGTAGTTATATTCTTGTACATAGGAGTAGTATTATAGTAGTTATATTCTTGTACATAGGAGTAGTATTATAGTAGTTATATTCTTGTACATAGGAGTAGTATTATAGTAGTTATATTCTTGTACATAGGAGGTAGTATTTTAGTAGTTATATTCTTGTACATAGGAGTAGTATTATAGTAGTTATATTGTTGTAGGTAGGAGCAGTATTATAGTAGTTATATTCTTGTACATAGGAGCAGTATTATAGTAGTTATATTCTTGTACATAGGAGTAGTATTATAGTAGTTATATTCTTGTACATAGGAGTAGTATTATAGTTGTTATATTCTTGTACATAGGAGGTAGTATTATAGTAGTTATGTTCTTGTACATAGGAGCAGTATTATAGTAGTTATATTCTTGTACATAGTAGTATTATAGTAGTTATATTCTTGTACATAGGAGTAGTATTATAGTAGTTATATTCTTGTACATAGTAGTATTATAGTAGTTATATTCTTATACATAGGAGTAGTATTATAGTAGTTATATTCTTGTACATAGGAGCAGTATTATAGTAGTTATATTCTTGTACATAGGAGTAGTATTATAGTAGTTATATTCTTGTACATAGGAGGTAGTATTATAGTAGTTATATTCTTGTACATAGGAGTAGTATTATAGTAGTTATATTCTTGTACATAGGAGCAGTATTATAGTAGTTATATTCTTGTACATAGGAGGTAGTATTATAGTAGTTATATTCTTGTACATAGGAGTAGTATTATAGTAGTTATATTCTTGTACATAGGAGTAGTATTATAGTAGTTATATTCTTGCACATAGGAGGTAGTATTTTAGTAGTTATATTCTTGTACATAGGAGTAGTATTATAGTAGTTATATTGTTGTAGGTAGGAGCAGTATTATAGTAGTTATATTCTTGTACATAGGAGCAGTATTATAGTAGTTATATTCTTGTACATAGGAGTAGTATTATAGTAGTTATATTCTTGTACATAGGAGTAGTATTATAGTTGTTATATTCTTGTACATAGGAGGTAGTATTATAGTAGTTATGTTCTTGTACATAGGAGCAGTATTATAGTAGTTATATTCTTGTACATAGTAGTATTATAGTAGTTATATTCTTGTACATAGGAGTAGTATTATAGTAGTTATATTCTTGTACATAGGAGTAGTATTATAGTAGTTATATTCTTGTACATAGGAGCAGTATTATAGTTGTTATATTCTTGTACATAGGAGTAGTATTATAGTAGTTATATTCTTGTACATAGGAGTAGTATTATAGTAGTTATATTCTTGTACATAGGAGTAGTATTATAGTAGTTATATTCTTGTACATAGGAGTAGTATTATAGTAGTTATATTCTTGTACATAGGAGTACTATTATAGTAGTTATATTCTTGTACATAGGAGTAGTATTATAGTAGTTATATTCTTGTACATAGGAGCAGTATTATAGTAGTTATATTCTTGTACATAGGAGTAGTATTATAGTAGTTATATTCTTGTACATAGGAGTAGTATTATAGTAGTTATATTCTTGTACATAGGAGCAGTATTATAGTAGTTATATTCTTGTACATAGGAGCAGTATTATAGTAGTTATATTCTTGTACATAGGAGCAGTATTATAGTAGTTATATTCTTGTACGTAGGAGCAGTATTATAGTAGCTATATTTTTGTATATATGGGGCAGTATTATAGAAGGGAGGGTTGTAGCATTTAGTTATTCTCTGTGTAAGTGATATAATTACATATATCACTAATTTCTCTTTATTGACCTCTCAGACTTGTATAATTATTCATTAAGAGTTTTCCTTCCTGAAAGTCATGACTTTGCTATTCCTTCCCATCTAGTAATACCAGCAGTATATTCTGAAGTCTTTGTGTTACTTGTGGCTTTTAGTAGAACAGATATGTGTTTGTCTTTACAATAACCCAAAATGTTCTCTGCTGATAAAAGCAAAAAGGTAATACGATTTCTCTTCCCTGGAGTTGGATCATTCTAAGTAACAAATCAGGGCTGTTTGAACCATAAGATCAAGGACCGAGGGTGCAGCCATACTAAGTCCTAGGGTTGCATGGGGGCCGCCCTTCAGCCACCATAGAGCAAAGTGGACAATCCCGTCATTTTGGGGGCTGTTCCTCGGTTCTGGTCGGCAGTGATTTCATATTTAGTCTTCTCACACATCACTCCTTATAAACACTTGTCTTGAATGTCAAATGTCCAGACTGGCAATGTTATTACCGCACTAAATAAACAACATGATCTGTAAGCCGATCCTTACCTGGAATGTAATTCTCCTCAAAGTATTAAGACAGATTTAAAGGGACCTTTTTCACTAAATAGGCGCACAATAAGCTGATTTGTAGAGTAAACCTGTGTCTGTAAGGCACCTGACTGAAGCACAAGCCCTCCCCCATCGCTGTGTGTGCAATAGGATCCCAGGAATATTATCCTGCCGCCTTAGCCTAGCCCTGCTCCCTCAGCCACATAAAATACATCCAAGACTGTTCGCTTAAAGGGGTTCTCCACCTGGCAAAAATTATCTGCCAATACGTCCACAGCAGTGCTAAATCCTCACTATATGCCATGTGGCAGATTCCCCCAGAGCCATTAGAGGGAGCTGGTCCTGGCAACTTCAGGACCACTATCAATGAAGAAGGGGGGGAGACAAAACTGGAGAAAACTGTGAACAACACAGGACACAGAGTCCAGCCTCTGGTGCACATTAGACTATAACCATTGCCTGTAGCTGAAGAAACTGCATATTGTCTACATAGAAGTTCCAAGGTTTCACTTGAAGACTTGGAGAGTGAGGAGAGGGAGACTTCTTCCCCACAGGAGTTCAATATCTGCTTTTCTAGGTCTTATAAAAGACTTTCTGACATCACTACATGTCATTACACATCCATAGAGGCTGCCATTTTGTCCATTATAGGTTGCCATCGAGGTGTCATTTGCTAAGCAGAGGGTTAATGTTTGCTCTACTCTTACATCTTACAACATTCACATTTGCTCACTCAATGCAGCAGCTTATTCCAAAAACCATTGTGCAATGTACAGTCTACAGCACACCGGTGACCCAGCACGTGGAGCCTAAAGTATTTCAGGCACAATGTCATACGAGGGAGTTTGGATGGGTTATTATGAAAGAAAAGTGCACAAAAATGCAACTTTAAGGGGGTTCAAGTACTCATGAGATGTGTCAACACTGATGCTAAGGGAAAGTCCTGATCTCTGCAGATACATTGTAACCAACCAATGTTTGAAGGGATACAATGGGCAATGGGGCCACTTTTCTCATCTATCTACCCTTTAGCTTCTGCAAGCGGAGCTGAACTTCACAATGGAGAGGCTACGATTCACCAACTCTCAGAGTGACCACAGGTGGTGGCAGGGGCCGGAGAGATACCAATGTCTACCACCAAATGATCAGACAAAAATGCAGCCACCAGAAAATCATCTACAGAGAAACCTCTCCAAAAGAACATCTCTTTGAGAAGACCACCTTCTTACCAAGACCACCAACCATTTTATTTGAGAAGATCACCTGTCTAGAAGACCACATTTTGATGAAATTTTGGGTGTCCATCTCAAGGAGGTTTCACTGTAGTTTGTAAACCATAAAGCTTAGGCATTGATGTCGGAGGGTTTGGTCAACTTAGCTCATCTATGGCCGCCTATATGTTAATCAGTAGGTGCTATATTGGGTGTTTACTTCTTTCTGGCCATATTCCTGCCTCACAATACCCCATAAAATAGAATATGATGGTTGGAACAGGCCGATAGCAGCAATAAGTTCTGCTTATAAAATAGATAGCGCTGCGTTTATGACTTTCACCCATAATGGCCCCATATAAAGCAAGTGTGTGAACTCTGTCAAGACCAGTGAAATTTATATTACCCTGTACAAGAAAACAAAGCAAAAAACAAAAGACAGTAGCCCAAATGGGTAAGCCGTGGACCCAGAGTCCTGGCCTATAGACCAGTGTTTAAAAAAAAGTCAACAGAGAGGAACAATAATGTCTTTGGATGGAAGGAAGGGTCCAAATTGGAGCGTGCGGGATCATAAATCACTATTACACTCTGGATGTCTCCTCAAGTGCAGACAAAATAAACACATCCTCCTCTTCCTCACCTCTCCTGGGCCACCACTTATTGTTCTCCGGGGGCTAATAATAGCACCTCCAGATCTATCCAAACAAGTTGGGTACGAACCTCACAAATGTTTACAGATCAAATCTTGTACAGTTCACCTATCTCTAGTGCCAACGTATTGCCCGACTCCTTAACAGGCTTCTAGTTGTAACGTTACAGGATATGTTGGCATCCATTGCCCAGAACCCATTAGCACATGGTACGTCTTGGCTACTGTAAGATACGGCTGCACTACAGAAAGGTTGGAAGTTTTTGGAATCATCTGACAACTGGTTCTAGATCTACAAGAGCTTTAGATATTGCAAATATATTTGATTTTCCTATTTTTAGACATTGTCCTCCGTCCGCTCATAAACTAGGCGCTCGGCTTCTCACACACTGGGAATATCTCCCGCATTAAACTCCTCAAACACTCTCAGCATCTTAAACACTTCCGAGCTTATCTTTACAACCATCCAAGTGGCCAAATGTGATCCGCTGATGCCAGCAAGGAGAAGGAGAAAAACTGCAGCATCTAGAGAGGAGCAGAAGATGAGAAGACATAGGAGGAGAAAAGCAGAAGGGTCAAAATGTGGGGAAAGAAGAAGTGAAGTGCAGGAACTGGAGAGGAAGAAAAGGGAGCCAAGCGGAGGATCTAGCTAGGGAGGAGGAAGAGGAAGGAAAGTGCAGGAGCCAACCAGGGAAGAGGGAGCGAAGCACAGGAGCCAACCAGAGAGGAGGAAGAGGAAGGAAAGTACAGGAACCAACGAGAGAAGAGGAAGAGGAAGGAAAGCACAGGAGCCAACCAGAGAGGAAGGAGAGTGCAGGAGCCAACCAGAGAGGAGGAAGAGGAAGGAAAGTACAGGAATCAACGAGAGAAGAGGAAGAGGAAGGAAAGCACAGGAGCCAACCAGAGAGGAGGAAGAGGAAGGAAAGTACAGGAGCCAACCAGAGAGGAGGAAGAGGAAGGAAAGTACAGGAACCAACGAGAGAAGAGGAAGAGGAAGGAAAGCACAGGAGCCAACCAGAGAGGAAGGAGAGTGCAGGAGCCAACCAGAGAGGAGGAAGAGGAAGGAAAGTACAGGAACCAACGAGAGAAGAGGAAGAGGAAGGAAAGCACAGGAGCCAACCAGAGAGGAAGGAGAGTGCAGGAGCCAACCAGAGAGGAGGAAGAGGAAGGAAAGTACAGGAATCAACGAGAGAAGAGGAAGAGGAAGGAAAGCACAGGAGCCAACCAGAGAGGAGGAAGAGGAAGGAAAGTACAGGAGCCAACCAGAGAGGAGGAAGAGGAAGGAAAGTACAGGAGCCAACCAGAGAGGAGGAAGAGGAAGGAAAGTACAGGAGCCAACCAGAGAGGAGGAAGAGGAAGGAAAGTACAGGAGCCAACCAGAGAGGAGGAAGAGGAAGGAAAGTACAGGAGCCAACCAGAGAGGAGGAAGAGGAAGGAAAGTACAGGAGCCAACCAGAGAGGAGGAAGAGGAAGGAAAGTACAGGAACCAACGAGAGAAGAGGAAGAGGGAGCAAAGCACAGGAGCCAACCAGAGAGGAGGAAGAGGAAGGAAAGTACAGGAGCCAACCAGAGAGGAGGAAGAGGAAGGAGAGTGCAGGAGCCAATCAGAGAGGAGGAAGAGGAAGGAGAGTGCAGGAGCCAATCAGAGAGGAGGAAGAGGAAGGAAAGTGCAAGAGCCAACCAGAGAGGAGGAAGAGGAAGGAAAGTGCAAGAGCCAACCAGAGAGGAGGAAGGAAAGTGCAAGAGCCAACCAGAGAGGAGGAAAAGGGATTGAAGCGCAGGAGGCAGATAGTATGAACAGAAGAAGTGGAGAATAGGAGAAGACAGGACCCAGAGAGGATGGACATTAAGTGTTTCACATTTCCTCCTTAAAGCAGTGGTGCAGGAGCTGGAGAGTATTGTAAGACCTGGTGAAGCCATTTATAGGGATTATTGCCGTGTAATAGAATAACAATCCGATGAATTTCTTCTGATCTTATCTCCACCTAATGATGCTCAGTCTGTACGTGTGAACAGTGCCAGATCTGTGTCATGCAGATGTTATTATCCTGCGCTCAGACTTGGTGTCCTGGGATTACACCTATCTGGCATCTCTATCCCCTCCCTGACACTCAGCATTGGGCTGCTGTTATGGAGACACCGGTAAATACTTCAGGCTGCCAAAACTCGGGGCTCGTAATTGAAGCATTTACTGACACATTACCAGGCTCCACAAACCCAAGCAGCGAGTAGAGAAATCTTACCCATCTATCCAGCATTAGGGAATAAGATAAGTAGCAATGTCCTAATACAATGTTACAGGCTGAATTCCCTGTCCATGCAGCTACTTTGCAGGGGCCATTCTGCGTGAGCGTATTCTCATAATGCAGATTAGAAAATACATGGGTGCATCTTTCCAGAAACAGCGCCACATCTGACCACAGGTTGTATGCAGAACTGGACCATGCAAGTACTTACCAAGAACGGCGCCAAGAGTGGCTATGCTTGGTATTGCAGCTCAGTGCCATGCACATCGTAGCTGGGCGGTCAGTGAGGCGTTACACAGTCCACAGTCTGCAGATGAGGAGGGTGCCGTGTATTTTAGTGTTTCCTGTATTAGTATGCGGGAAGAAATCCTGACAATGTTTACATCCCACTAATATGGCCGATCTGGGAGAACATTGATGCTATCAGCCTGTCCCTAATGTACCTGGGTGAGGTGAAATACCTTGTTCCTATTAGTCACAGCTCATTAGTAAAGCAACCGAGGTCTAACATGTTATAGGTAGGTCACAGGTTGTAACAGAACAAGAACATCTCCGAGCCGGGGAACTACAAGTCACAGAAAATCAGTCTTAGTTATAGAGACCAGACCAATCTTTATATTTTCCAACTATGTATCCTCCAGGGATTCCAGCACATAATACAGATCTGGATACTCATGGCCAATTCTTAGAACAGTCATCGATATCAGATGGTTGGGGGTCCGACACCCAGCACCCTTACCGATCAGCCATTGTGGGTGTATGGTCTGCACAGTGTATACAACTGGAAGCAGACCGCTCCATACGCTGTAGTGGGGATACTGCTGATCCTCTTTCCATTTGCTTGGCCCCACTAAGTGCGGGAATCAGACATGGAGCAACGCAAAGATGAAACCCAGTTCTTGGTGTGCACTCAGTTGTTGGCGCGCAGTTCCAGAGAAGGGGCATTTAGCAGTCTAGAATGGCAAGTTCGGAGGAGCCCACAGGGTAGCCCCAGAGGACTGCATGATGGTATCTTGGTTCCAAGTACATGGATGGTGAAGCCAGTCAGCAAACTGGTACAAAGTGAGCCAGGTTCAAAAGTTTCCAGTTCTGCCAAAACTAAAATTTTGGGGGTTTGCAACCCATGAACCACTATTATAGTCTGGGGTCTACAGAGACTTCAGATTACACCAATAATGCGGCCCAAAATTGAACTACTGGGCAAACATCATGAGCGTTCCTGTGTGATGGAGAGGGGAGACTTGCATGGGCCAGACTGCCGAAGAGTAACAGCGACAGTAACCTTAAACTAACAAGACGGGAGATGTTTTTTTTTCCCAAACCCTGCACCTTGTAAGTTGTTTTGGTGGGACCAGAACTTTTAGCTTCGCGGTTCTGGTGACATTGCGTCCTCCGTGGCCCCTGTAGGTACATCCATGCATTTTATTTGCAGTCATACGGTTATATGAAGTTGCAGCTACAGGGATACTTTTGTATCCCAAATTACATTTAATATCCCAGGTTCCCAGGGGCCAATGATGTCCACCAGATGGCTTGTAAACCTCCACGGTGGAGCGTCAGGAGAGGGGAGGGAAGGTAAGACTGTTTATTATATTTCTGCAACTTCCCTGGACCTTCACTTACTATTCTCTGGGGTCTAAAGAGATATATAATCGTGGTAGGTGTTTGACAAACTCCAAAATGTCTTGGCTGCAGATTTTTTGAAAAATATGTAACAAAGTCGCATTACAAATTTGATCTCGATAGACAGTTTGCTGCAACATGAAGTCGTGTTTGGTGCACACACATCTGTCCCGACAACCAGCTAAGACCTGACATTAGAGTCCGGGACCCTCAGCTGGTCCAGAAAACCTTCTTACACTTGACATAAAGAAAATCTGTGGCTGTTAAGAAACTACAACCCCCAGTATATTCTGACAGCTCTTAGTGGCAGCTAACATGTTACATCCATGGTCATTGCCTGGTGACAACATGTCCCAATACCGTGCAGTCAGTCCTAAAGTCCCACCAACATTTTACATTAGTGATTGGCAACTTGGGACTCTGCTGAGAAACTACTCTCCAAACCACTGTTTTCGGACTTGTTTGGTCAACTCTGACATGTCCATTGCTATGTGATTCCAATCACTCACATTGGTGAAGGAGTCGTAGGATGGCACAGCGATCTTTGGCCAGAGTTGCCTGCGTAGGAACCAAGTGACACCCAGTCTTGTAACCCAACATCTTAATCATTTGTCCGTTTCCTACTCACCGTTTCTGCTGCAACATGTGGATTTCATCCAGCTCCATCCACTCCGGTGCTCGGCTCTGGATCTGACTCTTAATCCCGTTCCATACATTACTGGTGATCCCGGCCGTCTTGTCACAGTAAAAAAGCTCCATTGCTAAATCACCTTCACTCTTAAGAAAATAAAAAAAAACCTCTTCACCCTCCTCCTGACTACTTCAAATATTGTCCCAGCAAACAAGTCTCAGATTTCCTTACTTCATCCTAATCTGATGTAAAACACTCTTGGGGGTCTCAGATTGTTCTAGGCGCCCATAGAAGATTCTGGGAAGTGACAAAAAGTTTAGTGGGAAACCTGGAATGAAAAAAATTCTAAAATGATTCTAAGACTTCTCCGAATTGGCTACAATGCTAAAGGCTTGGAAAAATACAAATCCAAGTTCTTTAAGGCTTCCTTGTGGAGCTTCAGCTCCTTGGAGGAAACGTCAAAAAGTTTAGAAGAAAACTTGGATTAAAAAAATTGTAAAATGAAGATTCCAAAAGTTTTAGAATCCTCGAAACTTGCTACAATGTAACAACAAAACAGATCTCTGAGGCTTCCTTGAGGAGCTCGGGCTCCTTGGAGATCACTGACACAGGGCTGGATGTTGGGCTAAATTAAAAACTATCTCCTTATGCTGTAATTACAAGGAGGCAGAGACTTGGGAGGTTTCGTCTACCTGTGTCTTAGAGGAAGGATCACACACCTACTGAGACAATTAAAGAGATAGCTGCTCTATAGAATAGCAAACACAGCCCTGCTGACCAAATAAGAGTGGGAAGGAGGGTCACTCAGCTTTGTGTCCAGGGATGGGGGCTGGGAGACCAAAAACAGGGGGGGGGGGGGGGTATTTGCTGTTCTATGTACATATGAGAAGATAATATAATATAGAGGTAGCAGAGTGGAACCTGTTATATAACTTTGAACATGAACAATGTCAGCTCTGCTATATCTATATATCGGATACAAGCTATATTTGGCCTTACAGTTGGCTTTAATGAGGTCTGCGGTATTTTTACACTGAGAAATAGGGTTTCCTTGAATAGAACGGAACTGCAATACCGGAGATGACCATTAGATAAGTGTGGCGCTGTTTCTATAAAAATAGCAGAATGGTTTTCTAAACCTGGAAGACAAATGAAGTTGCTTCCGATTTGGAGGACTAAAAAATTTAGGATCCTCTATGGACACTAAGTAAAGACCACTATACTGGCACAGGGGCCGAATCCTTTCCATGTAACAAGGTGAGAGCCCGCACGGCCTTGCATCAGTTCATAGCAAAGGTGTTGGATGGGGCTGAGGTCAGGACTGAGCGACTATAAGACCAGGATCAGTCCCCACACAATAGACTGATAAAGTCCATGGAAAGTGAGAGCTGACACAGAACATGGCTTTACATCACTATAATATTTTTATTGAAAGACAATATCATAAAACCAAAGGCCGTCTCCTTTGTCCAACAAGTAGTCAGAAGGAATAAACAAGATGCCAAATGGTCGGCGATTTCCAAGGATATAATTTGCAGTTAAAAAATCTTCATAGAGGTTCATTGTAGTATCCCTGGTGGTCTGAGGGACGTGAATAGTTATCGCCGGTATCCCTGGTGGTCTAGTGTGGTGGCGGAGATAAGGTCAGCATTCCTAAAGTTTAACAATTCTGTTGATCTAAAGGGGTTAATACTAGCTGTCCTGGTGGTCAAGGGTAGTGGTGAAGAAAAATGCCAACATTCCTGGAATTAATTGTGCATCATTGTTGGTCTTGGGTAGTGAAAGGAGCAATGCCAGCATTCCTGGTGGTCTAGAGTAATCTGCAATTAATGCTGGCATCCTTGGTAGTCTAGGGTAGTGAAAGTGGTTAATACTAACTCTCCTGGTGGTCTAGACTTGTGATGGTATTAATTCTGGTATCATTGGTAGTCTAGGGTAGTGAGAGGGGTTATTATAAGCTGTCCTGGTGGTCTAGAGTTCTGATTAAATTAATGCTGGCATCCTTGGCAGTCTAGGGTAGCGAAAGGGGTTAATTACAGTATTTCTGGTGATTAATGGTAGTGAAAGAATCTAAGCCGCTGCAGGGGTTAATGTCAGTATCCCTGGTTGGCTAGGTTAGTGAAAGGGTAAGTAACACCATAACTAGAAGCCCAGGGTGGTGAAGAAATAGATGTCAGTGTATGTAACGGGTTAGGGTAGTAAAGGACAAAAAAACACTTATTCATGAAGTATTAGGCTGTATTCACACTGAGTAACGCTGGCGTTTTTTGTGCTTATTTTTGCACATAGCGCCACGTTAATGCCGCGTATACGCCGCATTAACGCCGGTCAACGCCACCGCAAAATAGCGCGGCGTTAACGCGGCGCTATGTGCAAAAATAAGCACAAAAAACGCCAGCGTTACTCAGTGTGAATACAGCCTTAGTGATAAGTACTAGCTGTCCTGGTGGTCTAGGATAGTGATAGATTTAATGCTGGCATCCTTGGTGGTCTAGGGCAGTAAAAGGGGGCAATGCCAGCGATATTTGTGGTCTAGAGAAGTAGGCAAATTATTATCTTAACTGGCTGTGACCATGAATGCAGGAACCTTCTATGTTAAGATCTGATTCGTGAGTTGCAGTGTCTGTTGTTGTGTGACATGTGACCAGTAGATGGCAAAAGAGAACAAAATACTTTCACTGCAGTAATGAAATATATATATATATATATATATATATATATATATATATATATATATATATATATACACATGAAATACTCTGAATATTATAGGGAGCAGTCATATAATAATTACATAGGAGTAGTTTTATAGTAGTTATATTCTTGTACATAGGAGTAGTATTATAGTAGTTATATTCTTGTACATAGGAGTAGTATTATAGTAGTTATATTCTTGTACATAGGAGTAGTATTATAGTAGTTATATTCTTGTACATAGGAGTAGTATTATAGTAGTTATATTCTTGTATATAGGAGGTAGTATTATAGTAGTTATATTCTTGTACATAGGAGTAGTATTATAGTAGTTATATTCTTGTACATAGGAGTAGTATTATAGTAGTTATATTCTTGTATATAGGAGGTAGTATTATAGTAGTTATATTCTTGTACATAGGAGTAGTATTATAGTAGTTATATTCTTGTATATAGGAGGTAGTATTATAGTAGTTATATTCTTGTACATAGGAGTAGTATTATAGTAGTTATATTCTTGTACATAGGAGTAGTATTATAGTAGTTATATTCTTGTATATAGGAGGTAGTATTATAGTAGTTATATTCTTGTACATAGGAGTAGTATTATAGTAGTTATATTCTTGTACATAGGAGTAGTATTATAGTAGTTATATTCTTGTACATAGGAGTAGTATTATAGTAGTTATATTCTTGTACATAGGAGTAGTATTATAGTAGTTATATTCTTGTACATAGGAGTAGTATTATAGTAGTTATATTCTTGTACATTGGAGAAAGTATTATAGTAGTTATATTCTTTTACATGGGAGTAGTATTATAGTAGTTATATTCTTGTACATAGGAGTAGTATTATAGTAGTTATATTCTTGTATATAGGAGGTAGTATTATAGTAGTTATATTCTTGTACATAGGAGTAGTATTATAGTAGTTATATTCTTGTACATAGGGGTAGTATTATAGTAGTTAGATTCTTGTACATAGGAGTAGTATTATAGTAGTTAGATTCTTGTACATAGGAGTAGTATTATAGTAGTTAGATTCTTATACATAGGAGCAGTATTATAGTAGTTATATTCTTGTACATAGGAGCAGTATTATAGTAGTTATATTCTTGTATATAGGAGCAGTATTATAGTAGTTATATTCTTGTACATAGGAGTAGTATTATAGTAGTTATATTCTTGTACATAGGAGTAGTATTATAGTAGTTATATTCTTGTACATAGGAGTAGTATTATAGTAGTTATATTCTTGTACATAGGAGCAGTATTATAGTAGTTATATTCTTATACATAGGAGCAGTATTATAGTAGTTATATTCTTGTACATAGGAGCAGTATTATAGTAGTTATATTCTTGTACATAGGAGTAGTATTATAGTAGTTATATTCTTGCACATAGGATCAGTATTATAGTAGTTATATTCTTGTACATAGGAGTAGTATTATAGTAGTTATATTCTTGTACATTGGAGGAAGTATTATAGTAGTTATATTCTTGTACATGGGAGTAGTATTATAGTAGTTATATTCTTGTATATAGGAGGTAGTGTTATAGTAGTTATATTCTTGTACATAGGAGTAGTATTATAGTAGTTATATTCTTGTACATAGGAGTAGTATTATAGTAGTTATATTCTTGTACATAGGAGGTAGTATTATAGTAGTTATATTCTTGTACATAGGAGCAGTATTATAGTAGTTATATTCTTGTACATAGGGGTAGTATTATAGTAGTTATATTCTTGCACATAGGAGCAGTATTATAGTAGTTATATTCTTGTACATAGGAGGTAGTATTATAGTAGTTATATTCTTGTATATAGGAGGTAGTATTATAGTAGTTATATTCTTGTATATAGGAGGTAGTGTTATAGTAGTTATATTCTTGTACATAGGAGTAGTATTATAGTAGTTATATTCTTGTACATAGGAGTAGTATTATAGTAGTTATATTCTTGTACATAGGAGTAGTATTATAGTAGTTATATTCTTGTACATAGGAGTAGTATTATAGTAGTTATATTCTTGTACATAGGAGTAGTATTATAGTAGTTATATTCTTGTACATAGGAGTAGTATTATAGTAGTTATATTCTTGTACATAGGAGGTAGTATTATAGTAGTTATATTCTTGTACATAGGAGTAGTATTATTGTAGTTATATTCTTGTACATAGAGGTAGTATTATAGTAGTTATATTCTTGTACATAGGAGGTAGTATTATAGTAGTTATATTCTTGTACATAGGAGTAGTATTATAGTAGTTATATTCTTGTACATAGGAGTAGTATTATAGTAGTTATATTCTTGTACATAGGAGTAGTATTATAGTAGTTATATTCTTGTACATAGGAGTAGTATTATAGTAGTTATATTCTTGTACATAGGAGTAGTATTATAGTAGTTATATTCTTGTACATAGGAGTAGTATTATAGTAGTTATATTCTTGTACATAGGAGGTAGTATTATAGTAGTTATATTCTTGTACATAGGAGCAGTATTATAGTAGTTATATTCTTGTACATAGGAGTAGTATTATAGTAGTTATATTCTTGCACATAGGAGCAGTATTATAGTAGTTATATTCTTGTACATAGGAGTAGTATTATAGTAGTTATATTCTTGTACATTGGAGAAAGTATTATAGTAGTTGTATTCTTGTACATAGGAGCAGTATTATAGTAGTTATATTCTTGTACATAGGAGTAGTATTATAGTAGTTATATTCTTGCACATAGGAGCAGTATTATAGTAGTTATATTCTTGTACATAGGAGTAGTATTATAGTAGTTATATTCTTGTACATTGGAGAAAGTATTATAGTAGTTATATTCTTGTACATAGGAGTAGCATTATTGTAGTTATATTCTTGTACATAGGAGTAGTATTATAGTAGTTATATTCTTGTACATAGGAGTAGTATTATAGTAGTTATATTCTTGTACATTGGAGAAAGTATTATAGTAGTTATATTCTTGTACATAGGAGTAGCATTATTGTAGTTATATTCTTGTACATAGGAGGTAGTATTATAGTAGTTATATTCTTGTACATAGGAGTAGTATTATAGTAGTTATATTCTTGTACATAGGAGGTAGTATTATAGTAGTTATATTCTTGTACATAGGAGCAGTATTATAGTAGTTATATTCTTGTACATAGGAGTAGTATTATAGTAGTTATATTCTTGTACATAGGAGTAGTATTATAGTAGTTATATTCTTGTACATAGGAGTAGTATTATAGTAGTTATATTCTTGTACATAGAAGTAGTATTATAGTAGTTATATTCTTGTACATAGGAGTAGTATTATAGTAGTTATATTCTTGTACATAGGAGCAGTATTATAGTAGTTATATTCTTATACATAGGAGTAGTATTATAGTAGTTATATTCTTGTACATATAAAGACATATTAGTGTTTTACCACTGGTTACCACTAGATGGCTCGTTTTGTGCTTACCATTGCGATCTAAGCTCAGTACATAGGCAATGTAAACAGATCTGTAATGATCTAGAATCTAACTGACAGTGTTAATTACAGATGATGATCATATTTTAATAGTCCATAAGCGTGATGTGATCATGTTTATCTTAGTTTCGATATCAGTGAAACACCTTTGATCGATGATTATGGAAACCTGGAGTAAAGCTGTGTGTATGTGAAGAATAAGCGCCTGCGAGCTTCTATTGGCTGATATGGGACATGTGACTATTTGTATGACAGTTGGAATATGAGTGAAAGACTTGCTGGCTTCTATTGGCTAACGCAGGTCATTTTTTTGGGAATTCTATATCTCAGGAATAGTACGTCCTAGAGAGCGTAAATCTGGTTTAAAACCTTCCCGGACACCTTATGTGCCTGTGTGCCAAATTTGGTGTGGATTGGTCCAGCCATTTGGTCGTACATAAAGAACAGACGGACAGAGAGAAACACATAACAGAGAAAGAGATATTAGTGTTATACCACTAGTCACCACTAGATGGCTCCTCTTGTGCTTACTACTGTGGTCCCAGCTCAGTACACAGGCAATGTAAACAGATCTGGAATGATCTAGAATCTCACTGAAGGTGTTAATGACAGATGATGATGGTATTTACAGCACTGAACATCATATTATGTAAGAGCGGAATAATTCTGTGAATCCGGTTATAAGAGCTTGATCAGACAGACGTTGTGGTGGAAGGCGCGTGTTATATGATAAGGTGATGGATTCCAGGGTTATTGTAGCTGTATGAATTGCTGATACAACTCCCAGAAAGCAGCACTGGGTCTTGCTATGTGGGGTCTTAGTCTTAGACTAATTCTGTGTTAGCTCAATGGATCGCCCAATGGCGCCATGAGTCGTGTGTACAATAGCGCCATGAGTCGTGTGCAGCCTACAAGCCGGAGTTTGGGCACCGCTGCCCTAAATGGAGGTTTTCGGACAACTATTGTACCCTTTACGATCATCAGATCCAGGTCTGTCTCATGGAATAAATTTCTATGGACCTTCATAGATTGTCCTGTAACCACTCACATTACGTAAATGACAACACCTCTCCGTTCCTAATTCCCGTTTATTACGCGATTCTTCACTTTCTTTAACACAATGGAAACAACTACTGATTCATTCACTCAACATTCATGAGCAACTTTCTCTCATTTCCAAGAAGAAGTCTCTCCATTTCTTTTGAGCAATCTCTGCGCCTTCCACGTGGATCCGTCTGGCACCGGGCCCTGTTGGCAGAGAAGGGAATCTTCTTTCATCACCTCACTGTAACAACCTGATAATATTCAGCCTCATTAACCCCGGGCTGGCCCCGAGCCCAGACAGTGAACGCAACGACCTCGGGACGATGGTGCATTTCCATCTCTGTCCACAAGAGGACCAATAAGTAAGAAGTTTCTCCAGCCCCAATGGATCTGTTACTTTCTAACCTGGTGAATTGAAACATGAAGCGAGAATTTTTTTTTCTTTATTTTATTAACTTGACTTAGATTTTGCCAGGTTGCCTGAAAAAATTTGGGGAGATTGCAGCCGTCAGAAGAAAGAACCAAAGAATAAGAATACTAAATTTGTGACTGGTGGTCAGCTTCTTATAATGGACACCTCCTCTCTCTCTGAACCTCATTGGCAAGAATGGATTGCTCAACCAACGTGAGATCCTTCTTCAAAAAGAGGGTCCAAAAAGAGGACACAAGAACATGAGACTCCTTCCCAAGTGAGAGATGCGCCTTGAAAATTGGGCTAGTGGGTTGTAGTTCCTTCAGCATATGATAGACCAGAACGTACATGGTAGCTTACCACCATGACACAATCCATCAGTCACCCAAAACACACTTTTGTTGGACCTCAATGTTGCTTTGTGGCAAGGAGCCAAAATCATTGACCCCGTTGGTGTTGGCCGGGGAGATAACCCCACCATTGTGGTGAAAGATCTGCCGTGGACTTGTCATCAGACCATTTTTAGAAGATCTCAGCCATATTTGGACTCAGTCGCAACCATCTTGGTTTCTTTCCAGAAGAGGGTGTGGAGACAAGTATTTAAGAGGCAGTTTGCTATATTATAGCTCCTGCGTTGGCAATGCCTTCTTCGTAAACCCGTTGACTTCTCGAGAGTCACGCTATCAAGGCAATGAGAGGCTGGAAAACTACAGCACTCGCTCAACCGTGAAATTACTATGGGTACCCAGGTGGTGGCGTGTCATAGTCTCATCTCAAGCAAAGAACCGAAGAACCTTTATGGGGAAGATATTTGAGATTCCTCCAAAGCCCAATTATTGGCTTGTTGTGACTTTCCCAGAGCCCTGAATGGCCACTGACTGTACAGAATAGTGATTTGGAACCAGGGGGTGTGCGATTATAAAACAAGGTGACATTCTTCCTTGCATAACTCCTTGAAGGCTTGTAGCGCTCCACCTGTCAATATGACCTGCTAGAGACGGATTATTGATTGGTGTGGGTTGTATCACGTACTGCCATATTTATCAGAGGTGTGGCAGCCTCAGTATCCTGAATACTAATTCTAATGGAGAGTGATTTCTCAGAAATGCAAAATGTATTCGAGGAAGTCGCTAACTGTAGATCTCATCCTAACAAGGAAAAATAGGCCAAGTAAGACAAGACCTTGTGAGGTGTCAAAGGTTGTCCAGTGCTTAATAATGATGATCTGTCCTAAGGCGTCACCCTGCTGATCAGATGTCTGAAGTCCATTGTGGCAACCAGAAAAAGTCAATGTGGAACTCCGTAAATGGAAATGTCAGAATGTGGCGATGTGTAGAAATGTTGCTGTCTATAGAGAGCTGTCCCTGCTTCTTATTGTGTACCGGGTAGGGGCTATGTAAAGTGAAGATAAAATCAGGGTGCGGAGGGTCACATCACATGGCCATATCTCAGGCATTATAACACAGAAACTTGCTTTTGGTGTCATATGAAAGAGGATTCTGATCTTTCCATGACATTAAGGATGCAGATCCTTATTATAATATAGACAGTCATGGGGCAAAATGGTGGCTCAGTGGTTAGCACTGTAGCCTTGCAGTGCTGGAGTCCGGGGTTCAAATCCTGCCAAGGACAAAACATCTGCAAGGAGTTTGTATGTTCTCCTCGTGTTTGTGTGGATTTCCTCCCATACTCCAAAGACATACTGATAGGGAAAAAATATGGGGCAATAATCTAAATTAAAAAAAAATAAAAAATAAAATATACAGTCATGTCCGTAAGTGTCAGCACCCCTGAAATTTTTCCAGAAAATGAATTATTTCTCTGAGAAAATTATTGCAATTACACATGTTTTGTTAGACACATGTTTATTTCCTTAAATTCTGTGTAAATAACTTTGTTTCCAGCATGTGATGCTCATTCAAACTCACCTGTAGCAAGTAACAGGTGTGGGCAATAAAAAACCCCACACCTGATACCAGATAAAAAGGACAGACGTGGACTCAATCTTTGCACTGTGTGTCATACTAAGCATGGAGAACTGCTCAGAAATAACTTTTGTTTTAAGGGGGCCACACGGTGGCTCAGTGGTTAGCACTGCAGCCCTGCAGCACTGGAGTCCTGGTGTTCAAATCCCACCAAGGGCACAAAAACCATCTGCAAGGAGTTTGTATGTTCTCCCCATGTTTGCATGGATTTCCATCCCATATTCCAAAAAAGACATACTGATAGGGAAAAATGTACATTGTGACCTCTATGTGGGGCTCACAATCTACATAAAAGAAATAACTTTTGTTTTAAAGGTGACTGAGCAAACTGTCAGGATCGGCAGGATCTACACCTCCTAAGTATCAAATATGGAAATATCCTTTATGTGTCTCTATATATGTGTCATTATATAACGTCATTGATATAACAGTATTATTATTATTATTATTATTATTATTATTATTATTGTTACAAAATTTTGAAAAACTAAATTTTTCCTGTTTTCTATATTTCATAAGGTTGAGATATAAGACAAGATAAGATAAGAGAATCCTTTAATAAGATATATATGAAGAAATCTCTGTGTTCTCCCTCCTCTTCACTGTCTGCATGTGGCTGCAGCAGGAGCCTCCCCCCCCCCTTACCTGTCTGCAGTCCTTCCCCTAAAAAGGCTTCCGATTTATCACCTGATGAGACTGATGATGGGTGATACGTCTGGTGCATTCTTAGACTGTCTAGTTTATGCCCCCTATTAGAAATTTTTTGAAAAAATATCTGTGCGGTTTTTCACTTTTGTCACATTTAAGCCATGTCTATTGCCCTTCTAAGCCACACCCTTCTCAGCTAAGCCACACCTACTGAAAATAGATGGGCCATAATAGATACATTAAAGTCTGATACAATTTTGTTACATTTCTGCCCCAATGTTACCTCTAGGGTAAGCCCCACCCATCAAAGCCAGAAGTGGATCCACAAGAAGGAAGTTATTATTTTATTATTTTATTTTTCTCTTTCCTGTTGAACCTATTTTTGGCTTGGAATAAAAATAAAATAATGTAATAAAAAATTGCTACAAAATTTGTGACATTTTTCTAAAAAATTTGTGCGTGAAACCTCTTAAATGTCCTTTTCTTGAACACCAATGATACTTTGCGACGAGAAGCCAAATTCAGACCTCAGCTCCTCGCTGCTGGGTGAAGGAAGAGTCGAGGAACATCCATCACTGTGGTGAAGGAACTTGTCTATGACTTGTCTTGAGGTGTGCACGGAAATTTTTTTCTGCGATCCCAGCCATATCTGAATTCAATAACAACCATCTTGGCTTCTTTACAGAGAAGGGTGTGGAGAAATCTATTTCGGAGCACTTTGCAGACACACCTCCATATTATAGCTCCTGGGTTGGCAATGTCTTCTCCATAAACCCGTTGACTTCTCGAGAGTCACGATAAGACAATGAGCAGCTGGAAAACTACAGCACTCGCTGTTGTTTCTGAAATTTTTTTGGTAACACAGATGAGGAACGAGGCTCATTGCAAAAAAGAATTTAGGAAAAAAAATTGTAGCACCAAACCAGAACCATGTCCTCTTCGTCTTAGGGTTGATGTTGGTCCAAGTGGCCCCCACTGGTCATAAGGAGATATTGCTTTACAAGATGAGACCAACCTTTACACTGGATCTAAAGGTTGGCTGAGAGCAATACAGGGCGACAGCCTGACAGACAGCTATGTAATGTCTATGACCAGCCTTATCCTGGTTAGGGAGTCACAGGAATGACCTGTCTCCTTTGTACGACTGCCACTGACTAGTGAAATGGAAGGCTGACCACTAACGTAATGAAATTCCCTCCAGAAACAACAGCAGATTGCATGAGAACGTCCAGGGCGCTCAATGCAATCATCTTGTCCCTCTGGAGCAATGATGGATGAACCTTATGAGATTCCTTTTGCTAATATTTGCAAGGTCACCCACAAGATTTGGTTTGGTCAGAACAACAAAAAAGAAACAAAAGAAATTTTTTTTTTTTTTTTTTTTTTTAATTTCTCATTCTATGCATATCAGCTTCTTGTTTTGGCACAAACAATTGCAGAAAAAAACTGCAACAATTGTAGCATTTTTCTAAAAGCTTCCACATGTGAAAGCTCCCTAAATGACTTGCCTTTCTTCACCTTCCTGGGGCCCCGCCATGGTGTCCAGTCTTCTATCACAGTGTCTTGCAGCCTCAGTGGTCATGTGGTGGAATCAATGTCATGAGACAAAGCTTCAAAGTATCAAGATGTTGGTGCCCTTATGGAACCACTAAGACCAAATCAAAGTCCTCAGTAATGGCCAGGGCCGATGACATTACCCACGAGGCTGGAAGAAGACTGGACACTATGGCAGAGTCCCGGGAATGGTGAGTATGAGGTCTCCGATTGTAATACTCTGGGGTCTTAACCTCAATTTTTGGAAAACACCTTGTTGTAACAACTCATAACCTAGCGTGTTATGGGCTGATCTGAGTAATAAGAGTGTAAACAGACTAAACCAAGGACAAGTCCAGATTTGATATTAGAAGAAGGAATCCCACCAGCTTTCCTTGGTTCTTGCAGGTGGCAGAACTGGTCAGGGAACTTGTTCCCACCGCCATCTTCTGTGGCTGTAGGCTTGTCCAATCCGTCTGTCTCTTCATGTCATCCCAGACAGATGAGGATTCCTCCTCCAAAGGGTAAAGGTCACACCAAATATTGATGGATTGCTCTTTTCTCCATTCGCTTCATAATGAGAAGTAAGAAAAATAATCTATTAACCCTTCCATCCCTGAAAGCATTCTTACCGTGCAGCATTTTTCTCTGCCTAACACTTTTGCACCCCTCTATATACAATTACTCTGCTGAATAATATAAGACACATCAGCTTTGTATCAGATCATTTTATGTTACTGGAATTTCTATACAAAAGGAATAGAAAACAAGTCTAACACGATCCGATCCGCTCTCATGACGCTTCCTTGGCGAGTTGTGTGAGTGTGAGCCTTGAGAGAGTCTCATAGGGTGACAGCGGGGGCAGGACATTGTTAGGTTACTACATCTTTGTATCTGTAAGAAAGATTCTCTTGTGGCTTCTTTTCTGAAGAATCCTGAAGGACTTTCTCCAAACTCTCCATTGGTCAAGGAAGAGGTGAAGCAGGACATGTATTGTCTGTCATTCAGCCCATAGGGACCATGTCATCCCAATAATCGGAGACAAACATTTCTAGTATTCCAATATATTTGTATCACTTATTACATAATAGATGGATGCAAGTATGGAAATAAAAATGTAACCAAATCCTGATTCTACTTTGTATCCAATTCCAAATAGGCAAAAATAATCTGGAGGAAGGGACCAGCACTGCGGGGGTTATATTAAAGGTGAGAAATATTTATCGAATCCAAAATCTAAAAAACAGAGAAAAAAACATCCTTACCAACACGTCTCTGGTCACAGAGAGCGGAATTTTTTATGTCTTTTTTTTATGTTGCGGATTCATTAAATATTTACGAAAAGAATCCTAAATAGAATCAAATATTTAAAATATTATAATGTTGAAATATAAAATTGTTAAAAAAATAACTATTCTACGTTACAATTTGGGTGGAATTTTATTGGAATTTCATATTTTATAGACTTCTTACTAGACTTATAGGGATCTGATAGAAAAAATCTAACGGATTATTTCTTGCCATGTGTTTGATGATTTACAGTAACAGATTGTATCCTAAAAAATAAAGAAAAAACAGAAAAAGCGGAAAAAAAAAAACATCAATATAACCCTGTATGAAATCACTAAGTACAGAGACAGGTAAGGATGGTAGAATTTTTTTGTTATTAATTTCATATTTTTTATATATTTAATGTTTTTATTTGTCCATATGTCCCATCATTGTATCAGTGATCGGTGGGGTCTGACCTCTGTTCCTAAGACTGTATTATAGCACAGCCATAGAGGCCGTCAAAGGGTTAAACCATAGACAGACCCCCCCCCCACCAATCGTAAGGTTTGATGAGAATACACCCCATCACTACAGCAGGAATGCAAAATTCTGCAAATTTTTTAAAATGTTTTTGCCAAAATTTAACAATCTTTCAAATTCGTCTAAATTTTTATGTCGAGGCGTTGTTATCACTCACCGATCTCAGCTGAGTTTATGGCGGCCGTGACTAGTAGGATCCAGCCAGAGGCAACTAGATTGCTACTATTTTTGTTATAAAGGTTACGTGCGAACTATCAGAATAAAGAAGATTTACGGCCTCATCTCCATGGCTGTTAAACACAAGTATGGAAAATGTCACCAGGATGAAATGTAGATGTCAGGATAATTACTGTCCTCGCTGCTATATTTACTATTATTGTGCAATACTTGGTGACGTGAAATATTTCCTGTGGAAAAGAGAAATAAATAATTTGTGAATTGCTCCCTATTTGTGTAAATTTTGTAATTTTTGTATTTCCTGAATATTTTTGTTCTAAATTTTAAATTTGCAAATAATTCTGTAGATTTTATTAAGGAAATATTTGTAATTTGTTTTATTTATATATTTTTTAAATCTAAATTGATTGAAATATTTCACTAAAATTATCTCTAATATTTGAATATTTTCTAAAGAAACAAATTTCCATTTTTTAGGGGAGAAAATAGAATAATCAAATAAGGATAAAATAATTAGATTGAGATAATTAAAGTCATCGTTACATTGTTGCTGTGACTATTTTTAGGATTCTATTTCTTTAGATAGGAAAACTTACATATTGTGCATTTCTGCCACTTACGTTGCAACTTTTTGGTCCATAAATCGGTTCTATAAATCTTTTTATGATTTGAATTCACTAGGGTTGAGGAAAGATCAGATTCCGATCGGCGATCGAGTAAATTTCACGATCGGGATGATCGAAAATCGTGTTTTAAAAACGGTCCTGAAATCTCAAGATCGGCTCAACCTTACAATCCACGGAATTATTTGATATTAGACATCAATTCTCATCTTGATTTGTTACTGTGTCTTAGAAAAGCTAAATCTGTCAAGGAAACTCAGGTCTATTTTTAGTGTTTTTCATGATTCCTAACTTATTTTTTATTTTTCATTTTTTTCCTACCTTTTAGTCTATAAATATATCGAAATAAAAAAAAAAATCTGCATCTGTCATCATTGAAGAATAAATGATCAGAACACAAAGGTAGAGCGAGATGGGGAAGGAAGGGAAAGGATCAGGTTTGACTTGGTAAAAAAAATTGACTTTTTTAAACTTTTGTTATTTTAATTTATTTAGTTGTTTGTTTTTTTTAATGTAAACATTTAATTACTATAAAAATTAGACAATATCTCAAGATCAGATCAGCCCTAGTATAGTGTATATTTTATAACTCTCCTCTTCTGACTGTATGCCACTTTTTAGTCACGATCATCCCCTTTAAGTCTACAGCCGTAAAATACATCCATTTTTATTTGGGTGCATGGACAGATCTGTGAAAAGAAGCAAAAATAGGACAACGGATCGTCATGTGAATATCCCCCATTGACTGTCATTGAATTTAATGCTGCTGTGTGAGAATGTTCTGCCTAATAACTTATGGTCGGGACAATGGAGAGTCAATGCTGAGAACTGATTGTGTATGTGCTACGTATGGACGTAATCATTACAGAGAGAAAATTATATCTGAACTCGCTGATCTCCCGGTATCTAGGACACTGAACTTGGTCTATCATTATAGAGCACACGTGGTACATGTGGCCTCGTAATAGCCAAATCCATCAAAACAGCTACGTGTGGTCATGGATAGCTTTACTGTCAGGCATGTGTAACTGTACCAATGAGCAATCGTAGGGTTCAGAAACTGGATATCAAAATACGAATTGAAGCCCCTTTTATTATGGTTTGGTGTGTAGTTGATATCTGGTATGGTTTGGTGTGTAGTTGACATCCGGTATGGTTTGGTGTGTAGTTGACATCTTTGATGGTTTGGTTTGTAGTTGACATCTGTTATGGTTTGGTGTGTAGTTGACATCCGGTATAGTTTGGTGTGTAGTTGACATCTGTTATGGTTTGGTGTGTAGTTGACATCCGGTATGGTTTGGTGTGTAGTTGACATCTTGTATGGTTTGGTTTGTAGTTGACATCCGGTATGGTTTGGTGTGTAGTTGACATCTTGTATGGTTTGGTGTGTAGATGACATCTGGTATGGTTTGGTGTGTAGTTGACATCTGGTATGGTTTGGTTTGTAGTTGACATCTGGTATGGTTTGGTGTGTAGTTGACATCTGGTATGGTTTGGTGTGTAGTTAACATCTGGTATGGTTTGGTGTGTAGATGACATCCGGTATGGTTTGGTGTGTAGTTGACATCTCGTATGGTTTGGTTTGTAGTTGACATCTGGTATGGTTTGGTGTGTAGTTGACATCCGGTATAGTTTGGTGTGTAGTTGACATCTGTTATGGTTTGGTGTGTAGTTGACATCCGGTATGGTTTGGTGTGTAGTTGACATCTTGTATGGTTTGGTTTGTAGTTGACATCCGGTATGGTTTGGTGTGTAGTTGACATCTTGTATGGTTTGGTGTGTAGATGACATCTGGTATGGTTTGGTGTGTAGATGACATCCGGTATGGTTTGGTGTGTAGATGACATCCGGTATGGTTTGGTTTGTAGTTGACATCCGGTATGGTTTGGTGTGTAGATGTGTTAGGATTGTGCAGAGACTGCGGCCATGATATGGGCGTCGCTGTCTGTGCCTCTGCACAATCTAGGGTTGCAAGGGTTAACTTGCCTTGCAACAGCCGGGCGTGGTCGACTGGTTGATCGACATGTGTGTCAATCAATGGACGCTCGGTTTGGGCAGCTGGGCTATTTGCTGGTGACCGCCCCTTGCCTATATAAGGGGGCTGGTCTGGACGCCCGGCGCTCTATGATCTCATTCAAAACCTGAATTGATATGTGTGTGTATGTATGTTTGGGTTCCAGCCTGTAAACATTGCCCTAGTTAGTAAATGACCCCGAGATAGCAATGCCACTGTTTGGCAGGCAGCACGCTGCCCTGTATGCGTGTGTTTGTGGTAAAACTCTGTAGGGTCAGCTAGCAGTAATTCCCAGACTGGGTGACTGGGAGTGGACTTGGCAATAGTTGCCTGGGTGGTTGGGTGGAACTACCACACACAGGGTTACTTGGTCTCTGGCTAGTCCTGGAGTTCAGGCTAGCCAGCTTGTTTATTTGTGTGGCTGCTCTGACTGCACAGGGCTCTGTGAATATTAACAGAGCACACCTGGTCATTTAATTTAGCTGGCAGTGACAGGAACTGTTAGTCTGTATTCACACCACGTTGGTTGCAGTAATGGCCCAGAGGGCTCCGTAGGGTTTTATTTGTTTATTTTTTTTAATAAACCCTGCTGACCATAACAAGATGACATCCGGTATGGTTTGGTGTGTAGTTGACAACTGGTATGGTTTGGTGTGTAGTTGACATCTGGTATGGATTGGTGTGTGGTTGACATCCGGTATGGTTTGGCATCTAGTTGACATCTGGTATGGTTTGGTGTGTAGTTGACATCTGGTATGGATTGGTGTGTGGTTGACATCTGTATGGTTTGGTGTGTAGTTGACATCTGGAATGGTTTGGCATGTTTTTAACATCTGGCATGTACAGGCAACCTAATTCTTAAGCAACCCATAAACATGTCTTGGCTAATGTATATGGAGGCCTCCTAAATCTTCCCTGATGGGAGATGTTGGAGAGCTAAAGATCATTCACAAGGATAGTCAGAGGATAGGACCTTGCTCCCTGGATAAAGTGGGACTATGTATCTGGATGTAAGGTTTTATTTATTGGACTAAGCTCTTCATACGACTGCACATACGACTCCATCTTTGGATCTCCCTTCACAAATCTCTTCCCCCGGCCACCAGTTTCTCTCTTGCTCTGCTCTCTAACACTAACTATGGCACAAAAACTTATAAAACATATCCAAAGACTGAGGACGCTCAATGCATAGAAACTTAGTTATATTACAACCATTGCACCCCCCTGTGCTACGCCACCAGTCTCGTTGGCACCTCCGATGGATTAGGACCTGTGGCCTCGTACACAGCAGCACTTGGCACGCCATGATGGGTTATGACTGTAAGTTACTGCGTAGTGTAAATAGTTTCCAGCTGTATCTGTATCGGATCTTCTCTGTGACCCGTGGGATGGGCGTGGGACGTTGGCTCCTCATAGTTATCATAGATTTTACTACAATAATTAGATTAGTAGATAAATATAGAGGCCGAGAATTAAGGTAACCTGTTGGGCGCCATCCAACTATGTGCCAGTCAACAATCTGTGTCATGAAGTTCATCCTGACATTGTATGTGCCTATAAACATGGCCGGACCCCGTAATGTCCTGCCTGCGTAAAGACCCCAAAGACCAAGTTTTCGGAGCTTCAGGCAGATCTTGGTGGGTCTTCCCCATGAAGCTGCTTTCTGTTCCCATCTTTCTCCTTGCTTTAGTCCAGGGCTCTTCAGCTGCACAACAACTACAACTCGTATTAGAGCTCCAGCTCCTGCGATCTCACTGTATGGGAGTGATCCAACAAACAGCAGCCCTAAGCACTGGGGCCAGTCTGGGCTGTCCGTTCCTATATATAGCAACATAATATCTCTGTAGACTTATGTGCTCTCGGTTACATAAAGCTACTTCATACATTACATAAGTGTGCCTGGTCTCGTCCCCTCCAGCCATCGCCGTCCTACACCTGCATTAGGATTACATAAGGAAATGCTACTTGTTGTTTAAGGTTTCTTATATATGGCTGGATTAGGGATCCCTGTTATTGGGACCCTTAATACGGTGCTTGTAGACTGCTCTGGGTCCACATTGTACCTCCAGTATAAAGGTATATACACACTTACACAGGTATTAGGGTGAGCAACATCCCTTACAGGGGCCCTGGACTGCAGCACATTCTGGCTAATGCCATCCACACATTGCAGAAAAAAATTTGTAGCGGAAATGTTGCAATCTCAGACACCGTCAAGTTTTTGTAAATTGCAACGTCAATTATATCTGTGGAAAAGCTAATAGTGTTCATAGAGGTATAACAGAAGCAGAAAGTCCGCACAGAGAAATGGATGTGGAAAATACTTTACCGCGGCGGTCTTATCTGCAGCGCTTTTTGGCTGAGGTTTACTAGGTGGGGTCTTAGCCTAAGGGATAAAATCTCCAAATTACTTTTTATTATTTCTATATAAAATATTTAGAACAGATCCTAGGTATACACGTGCTGGACATAACCTCCAGCAGTCCTATATATTTATATATATATATATATATATATATATATATATATATATATACACACACACAGTATACATATATATATACACACACAGTGATGGGGACAGTTATGCAGGACAGATATATTTCTCAGAGGTTTCTATCACATGTATTCTATGGTTACAGTCTCAGATTTTGTCTTGGTGTTGTGGAATAGCCGCTGTGCTCCTGTCCTGGGTTTGGACTGTGCCAGGTCTCCTGATCCGTGCCTGGTATTACCTGGTATTAGGTTCAGGTCTCTGGGTAATCGGCCGCACCTGCAGTATATAAAGGTGCAGGCGAGGAGTTTGTGGGGCTGGAGCTATAGGTGATGGCTGTATACGGTGTGGCAGTGTGTATACTTACCTCTCTGCGGTGTGTCCTGTGCCCGGTATAGTCAGGCTACCTGGTTTATTAGTCAGGGCTCAGCCCAGAAGGTTTTGGTTTCTCCTTATTGATAAAGAAAGTGAATTATTTGTTTTGGATCCCGGGATTTTACTCTTTTTGTCTGTTTTGTGTCTCGCTTAGATCTGAGTGTTCTGGAAGTGACTGCTATACTGTAACATAGAAAGGTCCGGTATATACACCTGTATACACTACTCCTCTGCTCTCTGCACTCTTGTATTACTCAGATGTCAGTGTAATGAGAGATTCCAGGGCTAGGTCTTTGGGTTTCTGGATACTTCATGTATCCGAGCTATTCATACTGTGATACTTTGTGTATCCGAGCTATTCATACTGTGATACTTTGTGTATCCGAGCCATTCATACTGTGATACTTTGTGTATCCGAGCCATTCATACTGTGATACCTTGTGTATCCGAGCCATTCATACTGTGATACTTTGTGTATCCGAGCCATTTATACTGTGATACTTTGTGTATCCGAGCCATTTATACTGTAATACCTTGTGTATCTGAGCCATTCATACTGTGATACTTTGTGTATCCGAGCCATTTCTACTGTGATACTTCATGTATCCGAGCCATTCATACTGTGATACTTCATGTATCCGAGCTATTCATACTGTGATACTTTGTGTATCCGAGCCATTCATACTGTGATACTTTGTGTATCCGAGCCATTCATACTGTGATACCTTGTGTATCCGAGCCATTCATACTGTGATACTTTGTGTATCCGAGCCATATATACTGTGATACTTTGTGTATCCGAGCCATTTATACTGTGATACCTTGTGTATCCGAGCCATTCATACTGTGATACTTTGTGTATCCGAGCCATATATACTGTGATACTTTGTGTATCCGAGCCATTTATACTGTGATACTTTGTGTATGCGAGCCATTTATACTGTGATACTTTGTGTATCCGAGCCATATATACTGTGATACTTTGTGTATCCGAGCCATATATACTGTGATACTTTGTGTATCCGAGCCATATATACTGTGATACTTTGTGTATCCGAGCCATTTCTACTGTGATACTTTGTGTATCCGAGCCATTTCTACTGTGATACTTCATGTATCCGAGCCATTCATACTGTGATACTTCATGTATCTGAGCCATTTCTACTGTGATACTTTGTGTATCCGAGCCATTTCTACTGTGATACTTCATGTATCTGAGCCATTCATACTGTGATACTTTGTGTATCCGAGCCATTTATACTGTGATACTTTGTGTATCTGAGCCATTCATACTGTGATACTTTGTGTATCCGAGCCATTCACATTATGATACTTCGCTTCTTCCTTAGTAATTACCAGGAGATTCCGGAGATTTCTGAGGCCGGAGCAGCGACCTCTATAATTACCGCTAATTAGCTATATGCAGATGAATCATCTGTAAGTGCTGAGTATGTACAGTCCCCTAGTCCCGCTGATACTGCACTGGCTGCTGGCTATAGCCCTGTAGGTAGCCATGTGGCTACTAAGCCCAGGATCAGTGTGACCGGCCCTCACTATGAGAGGGGCACGAGCCTTCCCACCAGCAGAGGAGTTATTTTGCATCCAATCCCATTACTTATCCTGCACAGATCTCCAGTATTGTTGAAACTCCAATAACATCCAGAGCTGCATTTACAAAAATTTAGAAAACGGCAGAGCATTACACAAAATAGCTAGCCCTCTAGATCAATGTCTCTACATAGAAACAAATTAAACTTAGTACAATTCTGAAAGCAGCTTTGGGTGTGACTAGAGTATTAGTCTGAGAATAACTAGGTCAGGATGGGTTTGCATTCACTGGTGACTCTTGTACAGATGGAGACATTGTAACAAAGTATTTATTACTTATATATTGTTTATTATATATTATGTAAATTGTTACAAGTCTTCACTAAATGTAACAAAAATCTGCAGCTCTGATTGGCCGGTAACAGGATTGCTATAGTGATGAGCGACATCTGGTGGCCACAAAGAAGAAAGGCAGCCTGAAAGTTTTTGGAATTTTCCAAAGGGCAGAGTTAGTGCTGCTATAGATGGGCGTAGTAATACAGAGATCCTACAGCTATGGTGGGACTACAACTCTCAGCAAGCAGATGTGCTTTCCAAACAGTACAGTAGTTCAATGTCCGCGATCAGCTCCTGAGCAGCCGCCATATTTAAATACTCGACATCTGCCGTATTGTGGTGAAGGTCGGGAAAGGATTATAATAAGACTTATATACAATAATGTGCAAATATTTGCACAGATAAAGCCCTGATCTCACTAACATCCAATCCG
The DNA here is from genome assembly GCF_031893055.1 of Leptodactylus fuscus. Lineage (NCBI taxonomy): Eukaryota > Metazoa > Chordata > Amphibia > Anura > Leptodactylidae > Leptodactylus > Leptodactylus fuscus. Next base: position 5,834,496 of record NC_134274.1, on the reverse strand, counting down.
TCTGGGATGACATGAAGAGAAAGACGGATTGGACCAAGCCTAGATCTATAGAGGATCTGAGCTCAGTTCTCCAAGATGGTACATACTGTATAATGGAACAGATGCTTGACCAACCTGAAGTTCTTGGACCCCAATGCTTGGACCCCAATGTCTCTGAGGCCGCCATCTTTGCACCCCTCTGTGTTCCCACTCCCTGATATACTGTCCCTGTGTCCTTCAGAGAGGAGCCGGGCCGGTAGGTGAATGTTATGTGAGGATATCGGATGTGATGGAATGTGAGAGCCAATAAAATCATAGAGCGTGAAGACATTACAAGAAAGTTCCACATCAGGTCTAACCCTGCGCCATGTCTCTGAGCCTGATACTATCGGCAGAGCGGATTATGGCCATGTGATACCTTCATATCCCTTCCGAAGGAAGATTAAGCGCAGATATCACTGATTAATAAGTGACGGAGGCTGCGAGGGTAATGGCCGGAGCGCGGCGATATCACATCAGATAAATCCCCACCGGATATCACAGGAGGAAAGGGACAAATAAGAGAACAGTCAAAGAAATACTCGGAAGAGATGGAAGGCTCCGTCTTAAAACGTCCTGGGGGTCATCAATCAAAAATCAATGGGGTACAAAAGCAATAACCCAAAAACTTGACTGCTCTCTAATAAGACTAATACTAGTATAGAGTGACTTTGGCTGAAGTGACCAAAGATTATCATGTCATCCTGCGACTTCTTCAACCATCTAACCGAAGTGTCCAGCTACTTCTTTGCAGTCTTAGAACCCCCTGGACCAAAATGTTACTCCGGTCACTCATGTTAGTGTAGGGGTCACAAGGCGACAAGGCGCTGCAGCCAGCTGTCCGCACGTCATGTCGGTATTGCAGCTCTGTTTTATCGAATGAATGGGGCTGAGCCCTTGGACAGGTATAGAGATGTTTAGGAAAGATGGCAGTCTTGTTTTTCCAATTCCCTAACACATAATATATAAATATATGTTTCTTATACATTAGTAAATTCCTTGCCGTTTATCAGTGTTTTTCCTACACTTTGTGCTCTGTCTATACGCCGGTGCGGAGGTTTCATCATCACCTTCCTGTCCGGTCCTGCCACTGCCGATGGGGACAATCCATTACAGATTAATGACCAGATATCATGGACATTAACTTCCAATGAGGCTGAGCTGATAAGATAAGGCCGTGAATGAGGCGAACGACCCCCCCCCCCCCCCGGCCGTCACATTAACCTTCACCCAATGGCTCCAGCCTCATCTCACTGCGGAAAATAAGAATATTAACTTATTGACCTGAGCTCCTTACAACTTCCCGGACATCTTCTCATGGCTGCCATAAACCCTCCCACTGCGGATGGTTGCCCACTAAAGACAGGGAGGTTTAACCCTTTGCATGCACACAAATTTGAAGCTGACTTGATTTTTTGGATTGATCTAAAATCTGGTGATTCTACTGGAGAGAATTTTTTTTTTAATGCAAAATGAAATAGAATATGGCGGGCTCTGACCACCTCTCTTTTCTTATCAGTGCCACGTGCCAGCGCAAAATATACCACGTGCCGAGCCATCCAAATTAGAAAACTCTCAATGGGTCAAGGGAGACTTTAGTGTCCACAGCCTTGACCTAAGATACTTGGTCCAAATGCAAAATATTCAGTTGAACCTTCCAATGTCAATTCTAGTATTTAGGTTTTCATCAATGGCTATAGCGCCCCCTTCCTAGTCACCAGGGCACATGACCCTTAGGGACAATATAAGCTTAGACCGCGCCAGACTTAACTTGTCCAACGTTGGATATGGATGATACATCTGAAGATTGTCCAGTAGGTTCACACCACTTAATACTTGGCTTAGTTTTTGAAACATTGCGGAATTCTTGTGCAAAATTACTGTTTGCAAAAATTTGCAACGTTCTACAGTAGCAGATCTGGATCCACAAATTATAAGACAGAGTAAAATGTTGCTGAATGTTTGTTTCGTTGTAGAATTATTAAGATTAAGTTACACGGGACTGAAATCTGGTTTGGAAGTTCTGTGTGTGATGATGTCGTGATCAGTGGTGTCATGTGATCACTGTGACATCACATTCTAGGCAGGGGCAGGATAATCAGAGGTCGAAACCCTGCAAGAGGAAATAAGTTCAGTAAGAGCAGGACTCAGTAAGGAAAAGGAGGACAAACCTAACTGAAGGTGGCCGTCCTAAAAGACAAAGAAACCTAGAAGAACCCAAGAAGGACAACCATTAAACCCAACATGGATCTAAAGTTACTGTTCCTCGTCGTCGCCCTCATGCACATATTCACCATCAGACAACTCCCTGCAGGAAAAAAGATAAAGAGGCAGGAGAACGAAATCACCGAACAAGGAGGTAAATAGAGACCAGGTCTGTGGTGTAAAAATCTCACATCCAATGTCCGTCTGCTCAACGTCTTAGGAGCCACCGATATCTCAGAGAAGTCCATGCACTTCCTGCTCATAGAAACATCTTCTCAGTTTCTTTTTGTCCTCTCTCTTCTCAGGCGCCGTGCGGATGATAGAAACCTTCTATGTGGCCCCTCCAGATGAGAATAGTGAGCTCATAGACATGATCATTTCCACAGAAGACTCGGGGCATAAGATTCGCAATATGATGTTCTCTGTCATCTTCTGGATGGCAATTTTTTTATGAGATATTCCATCGTGGATCTTTTGGATGTCTTGATGGAGATGGAGATAGAACCATGGGCCCGCTTCTTCATGTCGTAATTAAACTGGATTCACTGAGGTCCTGTCTTTGTATCACCCCATGGCCTATATATTATATATATGAGTCTAACTTGTCATGTGTAGTTCGGATTGTCCCCTTTTCTATTGAGAATGGAGAATATGGTGATTAAAGGGAATGTCTACTACCAATGTCCACTATCAATGTCCACCATGACCCTAGTATTGACTAGAATGACCAAGGAGCCTCCATGAAACCTACTTCTAATGTTTGGGAGATGTTCTTCATTACCCTGCCTCGCTGTCATGAGTACACGGTGACATTGTCTCAGGTCACTGTCTTCTTTCTGCCAGGACATTCGTCATAACGATTAGACGAGGAATTTCCTACAACATTCCTCAGTAACGCGGCTTAAGATTTTAGCCAGAGAGTAAATATCACTGATCTGGAAATACATCAAGTTTCTAGGTGTTCACGGCCATGAATGAGATCTCAAGGATGGAAGACTTTACATAATAAGGATATTATTCATACAAGGTTGGGGGTTGGTCCAACGAGAGGGGTCTCCACCGGCCTAAGGCTCTGACACAATAATGGTCCACCACTACACCTCCTCCTACTACATGACCCCAAAGGTTCAGCAGATGGATACCCCACTTGGACATGACTTAGAAGACCATGTTCTCAGGGGTTTCTTCCCACCCTAAAAAAGACAAACTGGGTTTATGGAATATAGAATGTAAGTTCTTATTAGTAATAAGTGATGACCATGTCCGTAAAGAAAGAGAAGTAAATAATAAGGGGGATCCATCGGGGTCTGTTGGTGTCTTTGGCAGGAGAACAACCTTCAGCAAAACCGGAAGGAAGGAAGTTACTGAAGTTAAAGTTTACGTTGACGTTTCCACATGCAGGCACTGTAGTATTCAGATTCAGGGAAAATGTAACCTTAAAGGGGTGATGCCATGAAACATGTCTTCACAATGTGTTTTTAGGATGGGTGGTGGTCTCAAGGGTGAGACCCTACTGATCTCCAATTTATTCTCAATACTATGGCTAGAGGTTCATAGTATAATGTAAATGGAGACCATTCAGAAAAATGTGTCCTGTGTCTCACGGGATGACTCTCACACAGGCTCATGCGGGGGTGGGGAATGTCCTGACTACACCTTGCCTGAGGGTCTTCTCCAAACCACCAGACGACAGGGCTCACTGTCCACGTCACAGCTCACGTTCACTCCTTGTTCTTGTTCTGCATGACATGGGACAGATACAAGGCAGGGTAATCCCCGGACTCCTCTTCACTTGCACAGGGACAAGATGTCTTTGTGAGGTTTTAGCTTTTGGCTATGAAGTTGTTCCATTGTTGACATTTGGCCTGTCTGTGTAGAGTGATACCTCTGCCATGTTCACACACGTCACGCTTGTCATCTTCTAATAGCTCATATCCCAAGGAGTTTTACGCTTTGTCAAGACTGCTAAATACTTACTGTCATGTTCAGATTCTTCCATAGCAATGTATGCAGAACGTGCGGGTCATGTCAGGAGGAACGGATTACAGGGCAATCAATGGGATGACAGGGACGGGTCCTGTAAACCAGTCCATGATGGTGGTAGTAATAATGGGTGAGGAAGCTTCAGTTTTTGGGGGAGATTGGTCATCATTAATTAATATCTATAGGAGGTGGAAAGGAAGCAGTTGTACGCAGAATGCCACATAAGAAGATACCAGTAGACAAGGGGCCCCATTACAGATCTTACACCAGGGCCAAGCAGAGCTTATCTCTGTGATGATATAGGCAAAATGACTGCACCGGTATCTACCTCATGTGACCCATCATGAATGCAGGAACTTTCTATGGTCTGGGAGTTGTCAGAAACCCAGCCATGATGTCCTCATTGTTATTCAGTTATCAGACAGGGAAACTACATGTATGAGAAGATAACCCGACCACAATAAGGACATCATGGCTGGTTATCAGGAGGACACTACATGTATGAGAAGATAACCCGACCACAATAAGGACATCATGGCTGGTTATCAGGAGGACACTACATGTATGAGAAGATAACCTGACCACAATAAGGACATCGTGGATGGTTATCAGGAGGACACTACATGTATGAGAAGATAACCCGACCACAATAAGGACATCATGGCTGGTTATCAGGAGGACACTACATGTATGAGAAGATAACCTGACCACAATAAGGACATCGTGGATGGTTATCAGGAGGACACTACATGTATGAGAAGATAACCCGACCACAATAAGGACATCATGGCTGGTTATCAGGAGGACACTACATGTATGAGAAGATAACCCGCCCACAATAAGGACATCATGGCTGGTTATCAGGAGGACACTACATGTATGAGAAGATAACCTGACCACAATAAGGACATCATGGCTGGTTATCAGGAGGACACTAGATGTATGAGAAGATAACCCGACCACAATAAGGACATCATGGCTGGTTATCAGGAGGACACTACATGTATGAGAAGATAACCCGACCACAATAAGGACATCATGGCTGGTTATCAGGAGGACACTACATGTATGAGAAGATAACCTGACCACAATAAGGACATCATGGCTGGTTATCAGGAGGACGCTACATGTATGAGAAGATAACCCGACCACAATAAGGACATCATGGCTGGTTATCAGGAGGACACTAGATGTATGAGAAGATAACCTGACCACAATAAGGACATCATGGCTGGTTATCAGGAGAGGACACTACATGTATGAGAAGATAACCCGACCACAATAAGGACATCACGGCTGGTTATCAGGAGGACACTACATGTATGAGAAGATAACCTGACCACAATAAGGACATCGTGGATGGTTATCAGGAGGACACTACATGTATGAGAAGATAACCCGACCACAATAAGGACATCATGGCTGGTTATCAGGAGGACACTACATGTATGAGAAGATAACCCGACCACAACAAGGACATCATGGCTGGTTATCAGGAGGACACTACATGTATGAGAAGATAACCCGACCACAACAAGGACATCATGGCTGGTTATCAGGAGAGGACACTACATGTATGAGAAGATAACCCGACCACAATAAGGACATCATGGCTGGTTATCAGGAGGGGACACTACATGTATGAGAAGATAACCTGACCACAATAGTCAGTCAAGAAGAAAAGGCACTTCAACCAATCACGTCCATCGCAGACCTTCTTCAGACCTCTGTCTTGCCGGCAGAGTTAGGAGGTAAATAGGAAGACAAGTGGTATGGGCTGTGCAGACCAGAGAGTAGATATCATCTCACTCACCTTCCTATAGTCCTCCTAACTTCTCTGGCAATCTGGTCTGAATAAGGTTTGTGATGGACTTAAATCCTGTGTTGAAGGAGAACCCAAGTACAGGGCATTGTATTTGTAGATTCCACTGCTTTATATGCAAAGCGATGGACCACCTCCTCTTGTGGGCCTAAGAACAGGCCCAACCTTGTTGGGTTCTGATGCCAAGTCTGATCCTTAATGTAAAAATAGTTATTATAAAGTGGCTGTGGCCCCCTGTCTGCTGTTCAGGGTTATTTTTCTTGGCTTGTTAGGTGACACCACAATGGTTCCTCTTACCTTCCTCAAAAGAGCTAGATAGTAAAACAGATGTCTCAATTGTCATAAGAATACTAATACTTAAGTAAGTCTTGGCCAGAAGAGAAGAATTACATTGGAACCTGTAATATAATATTCTGGCACCTTACACCTTGATAACATTGGGATTTAATATCATCAAGAGATGAAGAATAAACTAAAAACAACTGGATAAATCCGATAAAATGTCACTGACCTTTATTAATGAATGGGCCCATCAACATGTTATCACAGTATCCTGCACCGACCACCCAGAGCTTCTCACCATGGAGATTACAGAAGCTTTCATGTGGAGGAACATCTGTCTGCTCCTGGCCGGGGTTCTTCATGTTCTAGGCTCGGGGGGACCTCTAGATTTATTCCATTCCAGGTGGATGACACATCCAGAACGAGATGACTCTGTATTCTTACTATGGGGATATGACCGAGAAGTCCAGGAGATGTCACTGGAGATACAAACACCCTTGTCCTCCGCAATTGTTCTGGGTTTAGGTCCAGATAAATCTTTGAATAAGACGGATTTTGTGGTGGCGGGATGGAACGAGCACGGCGAGACGTATTTTTATGTAAGTCTAAGAACAAGAAGCAACAATGTACTAAATATTATGTAACTTATTATTGTGTCTCATATCAATGTATAGGGGGCAGTATTATAGTAGTTATATTCTTGTACATAGGAGTAGTATTATAGTAGTTATATTCTTGTACATAGGAGTAGTATTATAGTAGTTATATTCTTGTACATAGGAGTAGTATTATAGTAGTTATATTCTTGTACATAGGAGTAGTATTATAGTAGTTATATTCTTGTACATAGGAGTAGTATTATAGTAGTTATATTCTTGTACATAGGAGTAGTATTATAGTAGTTATATTCTTGTACATAGGGGTAGTATTATAGTAGTTATATTCTTGTATATAGGAGGTAGTATTATAGTAGTTATATTCTTGTACATAGGAGTAGTATTATAGTAGTTATATTCTTGTACATAGGAGTAGTATTATAGTAGTTATATTCTTGTACATAGGGGTAGTATTATAGTAGTTATATTCTTGTATATAGGAGGTAGTATTATAGTAGTTATATTCTTGTATATAGGAGGTAGTATTATAGTAGTTATATTCTTGTACATAGTAGTATTATAATAGTTATATTCTTGTACATAGGAGTAGTATTATAGTAGTTATATTCTTGTACATAGGAGTAGTATTATAGTAGTTATATTCTTGTACATAGGAGGTAGTATTATAGTAGTCATATTCTTGTACATAGGAGTAGTATTATAGTAGTTATATTCTTGTACATAGGGGTAGTATTATAGTAGTTATATTCTTGTACATAGGAGTAGTATTATAGTAGTTATATTCTTATATATAGGAGTAGTATTATAGTAGTTATATTCTTGTACATAGGAGTAGTATTACAGTAGTTATATTCTTATATATAGGAGTAGTATTATAGTAGTTATATTCTTGTACATAGGAGGTAGTATTATAGTAGTTATATTCTTGTACATAGGAGTAGTATTATAGTAGTTATATTCTTATATATAGGAGTAGTATTATAGTAGTTATATTCTTGTACATAGGAGTAGTATTATAGTAGTTATATTCTTATATATATAGGAGTAGTATTATAGTAGTTATATTCTTGTACATAGGAGCAGTATTATAGTAGTTATATTCTTGTACATAGGAGTAGTATTATAGTAGTTATATTCTTGTACATAGGAGGTAGTATTATAGTAGTTATATTCTTATATATAGGAGTAGTATTATAGTAGTTATATTCTTGTACATAGGAGTAGTATTATAGTAGTTATATTCTTATATATATAGGAGTAGTATTATAGTAGTTATATTCTTGTACATAGGAGTAGTATTATAGTAGTTATATTCTTATATATAGGAGTAGTATTATAGTAGTTATATTCTTGTACATAGGAGTAGTATTATAGTAGTTATATTCTTATATATATAGGAGTAGTATTATAGTAGTTATATTCTTGTACATAGGAGTAGTATTATAGTAGTTATATTCTTGTACATAGGAGGTAGTATTATAGTAGTTATATTCTTGTACATAGGAGCAGTATTATAGTAGTTATATTCTTGTACATAGGAGGTAGTATTATAGTAGTTATATTCTTGTACATAGGAGTAGTATTATAGTAGTTATATTCTTGTACATAGGAGTATTATTATAGTAGTTATATTCTTGTACATAGGAGCAGTATTATAGTAGTTATATTCTTATATATATATATAGGAGTAGTATTATAGTAGTTATATTCTTGAACATAGGAGTAGTATTATAGTAGTTATATTCTTGTACATAGGAGTAGTATTATAGTAGTTATATTCTTGTACATAGGAGTAGTATTATAGTAGTTATATTCTTGTACATAGGAGGTAGTATTATAGTAGTTATATTCTTGTACATAGGAGTAGTATTATAGTAGTTATATTCTTGTACATAGGATCAGTATTATAGTAGTTATATTCTTGTACATAGGAGTAGTATTATAGTAGTTATATTCTTGTACATAGGAGTAGTATTATAGTAGTTATATTCTTATATATAGGAGTAGTATTATAGTAGTTATATTCTTGTACATAGGAGGTAGTATTATAGTAGTTATATTCTTGTACATAGGAGTAGTATTATAGTAGTTATATTCTTGTACATAGGATCAGTATTATAGTAGTTATATTCTCGTACATAGGAGGTAGTATTATAGTAGTTATATTCTTGTACATAGGGGGTAGTATTATAGTAGTTATATTCTTGTACATAGGAGGTAGTATTATAGTAGTTATATTCTTGTACATAGGAGTAGTATTATAGTAGTTATATTCTTATATATAGGAGTAGTATTATAGTAGCTATATTCTTGTACATAGGAGCAGTATTATAGTAGTTATATTCTTGTACATAGGAGCAGTATTATAGTAGTTATATTCTTGTACATAGGAGTAGTATTATAGTAGTTATATTCTTGTACATAGGAGGTAGTATTATAGTAGTTATATTCTTGTACATAGGAGTAGTATTATAGTAGTTATATTCTTGTACATAGGAGGTAGTATTATAGTAGTTATATTCTTATATATAGGAGTAGTATTATAGTAGTTATATTCTTGTACATAGGAGTAGTATTATAGTAGTTATATTCTTGTACATAGGAGTAGTATTATAGTAGTTATATTCTTGTACATAGGAGGTAGTATTATAGTAGTTATATTCTTGTACATAGGAGTAGTATTATAGTAGTTATATTCTTGTACATAGGAGGTAGTATTATAGTAGTTATATTCTTATATATAGGAGTAGTATTATAGTAGTTATATTCTTGTACATAGGAGCAGTATTATAGTAGTTATATTCTTGTACATAGGAGGTAGTATTATAGTAGTTATATTCTTGTACATAGGAGTAGTATTATAGTAGTTATATTATTGTACATAGGAGGTAGTATTATAGTAGTTATATTCTTGTACATAGGAGTAGTATTATAGTAGTTATATTCTTGTACATAGGAGTAGTATTATAGTAGTTATATTCTTGTACATAGGAGTAGTATTATAGTAGTTATATTCTTGTACATAGGAGTAGTATTATAGTAGTTATATTCTTGTACATAGGAGTAGTATTATAGTAGTTATATTCTTGTACATAGGAGCAGTATTATAGTAGTTATATTCTTGTACATAGGAGTAGTATTATAGTAGTTATATTCTTGTACATAGGAGTAGTATTATAGTAGTTATATTATTGTACATAGGAGGTAGTATTATAGTAGTTATATTCTTGTACATAGGAGTAGTATTATAGTAGTTATATTCTTGTACATAGGAGTAGTATTATAGTAGTTATATTCTTGTACATAGGAGTAGTATTATAGTAATCTTCTTGTACATAGGAGCAGTATTATAGTAGTTATATTCTTATACATAGTAGGCTGTATTATAATTGTTATATTTTTGTACATTGGATGAATTATGGTTAGTTTCAATGAAACCAAGCTGTTGTCCACATGAGAGCTGTGAGGCAGGAGGTTAGGATAGTAGTATAATCTGCCTAATGAGAATTAAACATAAATGTTTTACTGGAGTTTCAATAGTTTAGGTAATGTGATGACAATTGCTGGGGCAGTAATCGTGGCCATATTTGATGTTCTATCAATTTTCTAAAAAACTTAACTATTTTTCCAATGTGTAACATTAAATAACTGACGAGGATGCCCAATTGTTACATTTTCTCATGATTACTTTTTTGTTTAGTGTATTGATGTAAATGTAACTAGTGAACTAGTTTTCTCAATGTTGATATAGTTAGTATGACTATTGCTTGCTTCAGCGTTAACTCTTTAAAATATTTCTATCATATTTATCCTTACACAGGATGCTCACACAGAAGGCAGTTGGCCACCAGTGAAAGACAAGTCCCAGGACTATGAACTGCTCAACCTGAGCCGCAATAAAACTCATACTGTTATGAAAGTGTGGCGTCAGTGGTTCACATGTGACCGTCATGATCATGAAATTGAGGTGAGTGGTCGTACATTTACAAGTGCAATAGGGTATATAAAACATTACAACCCTTGTCAGGGTTAATATATACATACATCCTGAATTATACTCCAGAGCTGCACTCACTATTCTGCTGGTACAGTCACTGTGTACATACATTACATTACTAGGTTTGAGCGATCGGGATCAGAAAAGATTGAATCCCTATCGGCGATCAAGTAAATTTCACGATTGCGATCGGGTTCCGATTCCACCTAAAGAAGATTGGGAATGGAATTCCGATCCTGATCACTCAACTTACCTGCACAGATCCGCTGCCACTCCCCATTCTTCACGCTCCTCTTCTCTCTCATTCACATGCCTTCAGAGCGCCGTGCACGCCCTCGCCTCCCTAGAATAATATTAGAGATGTTGGGAGAAGGTGGGGCTTGTGGCTTAGGAGAGTGTGGGCAGTTACTGGGAAGTGAGACATGAGTGATGCACTCACCTCTCCCTGCCCTGTACCCGCCCACACTCTCCTAAACCACAACAAGCCCCGCCTACTCCCAGCATCTGTAATACTAGCCTAGGGAGGCGGGAACGTGCACGGCGCACTGAAGGAATGTGAATGAGAGAGAAGAGGAGTGAGAAGAACGCAGAGCGGCAGTGGATCTGTGCAGGTAAGCAGACACCAGGGGGGACTAAGTAGCCTGGGGATTTTTTTTAAATCACTACACAGCGTGGAGTCCAAAAATTAAAGCGTTCAATTTTTGGACTCCATGCTGTTTAGTGAATAGGATCGTTTTCAAAATCCCATTGACTTTCATTAGTATCGGAATTGGGATCGGGACCGGGTTTGAATGGAAAATGATAGGAAATCGGAAGATCGGTCCAACCTCAGTCATTACTTATCCTGTAATATACTGCAGATATATGTCACTGTTATGAGGACACTATAGATAAATAGACTAATCTACGGACATTGTATATCCTATTTCATGTTTCTCTAGAATGACACGGTGAGAGTTATGGTCGTCATTGGGAGTGGAGAACCGTTAGAACTAACAGATGACAACACCTTCCGAAAGTCCATCTTCTTCCTGGAAGTTCCGGATGATGTGACAGTTCCTGAAATACTATTAACCCATGAATTCAGGATGAACAATGTAAGGACCAGAAACCAAACATTTAAGTGTGTTTGAAAATTCCAGAATATGCCCCAAACCATCAATTCTACAAATATGCGTTGACTATGTAGGTTGGAGAACTCCTTTGTGGTCCTCATGGTTAGATGTTTCCTGTTATATCCGCCATACATGTTTCATCATAAAATATTCATAGATGATGATATCTTTAGTTCAGCTAAAACTCTAAAAGTTCTCTGGTGCCAAAAATTCTAATTCGGAGACCCCATTGGTGACATCAATCTAGAACCACCAATGTAGGTCTAAACTATCCTGAATCCAGTGAATGGACAGAACATTTGGCCAGTAGGCTGGGCATACTCCAGTCATCTTCTCACATTGACATTGAGGTGTGGTGGTAGGAGATACTATTGGCACCATTTGCCATGGGGTGGCGGGATGGATTTTTTTCTATTTGCAGCATACATGATATACTGAGTGCTGAATATGGATTTTCCTCTCCCTACTAGTTTCTTGTTCCAGACCAAGATACGACTTATGCCTGCACATTCCTTCCAATCCCGAGACTGTCCAAGAAACATCATATTATAAGGGTAAACCCATCGTATGTTGTATGGTCAAGGGTTCCTCTTCAAACTTCACAGCCCTGTTTTAGATATTGTAGAGGAGTCCAAGATGGTTGAATACTATTTTTTAACCATTGGGTTGGGCAGGTCTGAACGGACCACGGAATATAATGACAATTTTTGGGTGGCCAGATCTGAGATTTTTGGAAAGTTTGTAATGAACTTTTTCTGAGCTGTTTTGGGCAGGAATACTGTATAAGGTCACCTACGTTCCCCCACCTGCAGATTCATAGAAAGTCTATATGTTCTTTGTATTTCTCTCTGTTCCTATTTTTCTACCTTCAGTACGAGGTAATCGAAGACCCAGATACAATCGGGATTGTGCACCACATCCTTATATACATGTGTGGAAAACACACCGTCCCCATAACGGAAGTCGGAGATTGCTATGGCAGTGATATCAGATTTTTCCAGTGCACCACTGCTACATTTGGTTGGGCTGTCGGTGGAGAGGTGAGTAGATCACCAGGTAGGAATCTTAGGAATTGGTATTTGGCACCCAAATGGCCACCATATGGGCTCTATACAGTGGACACTTGCGCCGGGTGTCGTTGGGGATATGAATGACGGAGATTGTTACCCATGGACACCCGCGGACTCCATAGATTATAATGGGTCCTCCATGCAGGACTTTGCCGATTTTTGGCGGAGTCTCCTTAGGATGTAAACCTAGCCTAAGGTAACTTTCCAAAATACCCAACTTTTCCCCATTCTCTTTCTTTGCAGCCATTTAATTATCCAGCACAAACCGGGGTTTCTATCGGTGCAGAGGGAGATCCGCAGTATGTCCGAATCGAAATCCATTACAGTAACTTTGAACTGAAAGAAGGTAGCAAAACCGAATCTAATTTTTTGTCCGCCCAACTTGGTCCCTGATCTAGGCATAATACAATACAATGTTGTTTTCTTGAGTGTATTTTATTAAAAGAAAATGATAAAAAAAAAACAAATTATTAAAATGATCAAAGACCAAATCTAATGGTTACAGGACAGAGGCACAATACACTTAAAGGGGGATTCCCATTCTAGACACTTATGGCAGTTTTTGGAAATTTGGGGAGAGTCACACATGCATAGGCACCGCTCCACATACAGTGACTCCGAGATGTGGGACAAGGAACCTCTATTCTGGAACCCATGCCTCAAACCCACCTATAATCCCTTAATCCCTTTGTACACCCAGGTTCAGTATAATGCCCCCTTAGAGTTCCCATATAGTTTCATGCCAATATGGTCCCACACAATTTAATGCCCCATATGGACACCATGATTCCATACGGCCTACACAAAATATAATGTTACCCCCAAAGAGTATATAGTCCCATTGTGGTCCCACACATTATAATAACACAGTATAATGCTTCTTCCTTGTGGCCCCACATATTATACTGTCCCCTTGTGGTCCCTACACAGCATACCATGGAGTAACAGGCATGATGTAGCCATATCACTAGATCTCACCAGGCTACATCCATGTTGCCATCAGCAGTGGTATGGGGTGAATGGAGAAGCAGGGAGAACATGGCAGCCACCACTTATAGATCACACAAAATCAGCAGGTCCACCAACAAATATCTAATGTCCATAGGAGATATGAGTTGGCCATAGAAATGACAGGAGTTGGCTTCACCATCCTCCAGCAGAAGAACATAGTCAATGCCAAGTACAGTCTGACTGGTTCCAGGACACAATGAGCAAACTACTCCCATGGTGATCTGGATGATCAGGATCCAACTTACGTCTTTGGCTTTCAGGACTGATGGATAGTTCTGGTATCAGGATTTATTACACCCCGGAGATACGACCATACGACTCTGAAACCTTGGGGGTTGGAATCTTTACACTTCCCTTACACTTTATCCCTCCTGGATCTAAAGAATTTAGAAGCTATGGACTTTGCAACACTTCTTTAATGGAGGAGGTAAGTGACCAAGGCCTTCAAGAGTAACTCAGTAGACATCTGAGGCCATTGTGCTTCCTAAAAGGTCACCTCCTTTGTTCAATGTCCTCTACACCTTCATAAAACTCATGTCCAGCCATAGCCATGGATTGAAATCTTACAATAATTCTTTGACGTGTTCGGCCACTGACCACTAGATGTCCTCAAAAGCTTAAATGTGATTTCAGTCCTGTATGAACATGTACCAAAGCTAACTTGGACACTGAAAAGATATTGAAACTGTCAAGTTAAAGGAAAATTCCACGTGTTAGGAAGAGGCTCGAAGACTGGGACAGACACCCGATGAGGTGACGGAGCCCAGGAGAGCAGATTATGTCTGTTTGTTATGTTTCCATGCCTCTCCTGGGCCTCCCAGGAGATCCCAAAGTATAGTGATTTGCCGGTGGAAAACCCTAAAAATTTTGGGTTTGCAAGACCTTAAAATTTTTGGAAAATTCTTACTGAACTTGGATAGTTACAAACTGGTTCACTCATCCCTAGTAAAGAGGAGTCAGGAGACAGACTGCTCGGCTAATCCAATGCTATGGCCAGCATTAGTTTTGGCTTAGCTGTGGCCCTGGTTAGTCTTACTGACCGGCATAGACCAGGCTCAAAAAGGTCTTCTCAACCAAGGTCACTTCTGAAGATATCTCCTGTTCTTCTTTAGATATCAGATGAGCCCATTCCTGACCTTAAAGTCACATCATACCTACTTCATGGACATCTCACGGCTCGGGGCGTGCGGACATTGCATTACAGGTAAGGGCACTGATGGCTTCTGTATAGAAATAAACTAAGTTCTAATAACATCATGTGAAAGCTTTGTCTGGAACTATCTCACCTCTCCATAGAAATGGCACGTTAATAGGAAGCCTCGGAGAAGACAAGACATACGATTTCAATTTTCAGCAAGTCAGAAGTTTGCCAAAAGAAGTTACAATAAAAATGGTGAGTGTCTATATTCCTCTTCATTCTGATAGGACTATATATGTATAAAACATAGTGTATGACACTGTCAGGGCTCCTAGAAACCTATCTATAATACATAGTGTATGACACTGTCAGGACTCCTAGGACTATATATATCTATAATACATAGTGTATGACACTGTCAGGGCTCCTAGGAACCTATCTATAATACATAGTGTATGTCACTGTCAGGGCTCCTAGGAACCTATCTATAATACATAGTGTATGACACTGTAAGGGCTCCTAGGAACCTATCTATAATACATAGTGTATGACACTGTAAGGGCTCCTAGGACTATACTGTATATCTATAATACATAGTGTATGACACTGTCAGGGCTCCTAGGACTATATATCTATAATACATAGTGTATGACACTGTCAGGGCTACTAGGAACCTATCTATAATACATAGTGTATGACACTGTCAGGGCTCCTAGGAACCTATCTATAATACATAGTGTATGACACTGTCAGGGCTCCTAGGAACCTATCTATAATACATAGTGTATGACACTGTCAGGGCTCCTAGGAACCTATCTATAATACATAGTGTATGACACTGTCAGGGCTCCTAGGACTATATATATCTATAATACATAGTGTATGACACTGTCAGGACTCCTAGGACTATATATATCTATAATACATAGTGTATAACACTGTCAGGGCTCCTAGGACTATATATATATATAATACATAGTGTATAACACTGTCAGGGCTCCTAGGAACCTATCTATAATATATAGTGTATGACACTGTCAGGGCTCCTAGGAACCTATCTATAATACATAGTGTATAACACTGTCAGGGCTCCTAGGAACCTATCTATAATACATAGTGTATGACACTGTCAGGGCTCCTAGGAACCTATCTATAATACATAGTGTATGACACTGTCAGGGCTCCTAGGAACCTATCTATAATACATAGTGTATGACACTGTCAGGGCTCCTAGGAACCTATCTATAATACATAGTGTATAACACTGTCAGGGCTCCTAGGAACCTATCTATAATACATAGTGTATGACACTGTCAGGGCTCCTAGGAACCTATCTATAATACATAGTGTATGACACTGTCAGGGCTCCTAGGAACCTATCTATAATACATAGCGTATGACACTGTCAGGGCTCCTAGGACTATATATATCTATAATACATAGTGTATGACACTGTCAGGACTCCTAGGACTATATATATCTATAATACATAGTGTATAACACTGTCAGGGCTCCTAGGACTATATATATATATAATACATAGTGTATAACACTGTCAGGGCTCCTAGGAACCTATCTATAATACATAGTGTATGACACTGTCAGGACTCCTAGGAACCTATCTATAATACATAGTGTATGACACTGTCAGGGCTCCTAGGAACCTATCTATAATACATGGTGTATGACACTGTCAGGGCTCCTAGGAACCTATCTATAATACATAGTGTATGACACTGTCAGGACTCCTAGGAACCTATCTATAATACATAGTGTATGACACTGTCAGGGCTCCTAGGAACCTATCTATAATACATGGTGTATGACACTGCCAGGACTCCTAGGACTATATCTAGCCCATTTCTTGCTCTCTAAGTTAAACATAGCCAAAGTAATGTCACATGTATTGTTATGCACCACAGATGGTAAGCAGTGGATACAAACTTCTAGTTGGGAGAAGATGCTTGCTAATGTGTTTTCATACACTCAATGGTTATATTGGCAGATGCAATGGTTTTATAGAACAATTAGGGGAAAGAGTTTTTGCAGCGACCTGCATTATTTGCCTATAACACTACTGTCAGGTTTTTTGTTTTTTTCTCAGGGGGATCAGATCGTGGTTGAATGTCTCTCCTCCACAATGGACAAAGAAGATATCACCTTTGTAAGTCCATGTCATTTTTTACAATTGTACATGTTTTTTGTGCCATAGAATAGGCGCTCAGTGTTTGGTCAGTGGAGATCCTGCCATCTGCAATGTACCAATGAGACTGCAGTGACAATCTACTGTCATGGCCGCTCCCATGCAGGCAGGATGATCGCTATGTCCATGATAATGATATGCTGATCTGTGTTTTGATCCCAGAGAACCTCTAAAATTAGTCTGTGTGACAGAACTGCAATACCAGACACAACCTATGGGTCAGAGTGGAGCTGTTTCTGAAAATAAAGCTGGCCACAAGGGGGCATTGTTCCTAATACAAATTGTTTTTACAGGGGGGTACTAGCACTTTAAATGAAATGTGCATTACATTCCTCTTCTACTATCCTGCTTCCTCAATCTCCTTGTGCGTGAGTTACACAGATATCTTTCACGTCACCGATGCCTTGGGAATGGAAAGAGAAGACAGGTAAGTTACACCTTACATAATATTACTATATACAGACTCTGCAGTACCGGGTTGTACTTCACAAAACCTTTTATGATGTTGATGGCACCACCGTGAGATAATTGATACCAGGAATCCAGTAGAGATGACTCAACCAATTTGGATCAAACCGGATTCCACCCGAAATTCTCAAGATCGACCTGAAAAGACCCCAGAATATAAAAATTATGCTTCCAATTCATCACAAACTTGTTCAGCCCAAAATTAAGCAATGCTGCTTTAAAACAGAAAACAATTGTAGACCAAAAATGTCATGTTATACCTTAGTCATGTTCATCTCGGCTAGATCCAACCTAGATTTTGTTGCTTCACATAGTGTCCACCATGTGTCTTACCCAACGGGACCTTATATCTGTGACACTGTGTCTTACCCAACGGGACCTTATATCTGTGACACTGTGTCTTACCCAACGGGACCTTATATCTGTGACACTGTGTCTTACCCAACGGGACCTTATATCTGTGACACTGTGTCTTACCCAACGGGACCCTGTGTCTTACCTAACGTGACCATGTGTCTTACCCAACAGGACCCTGTGTCTTATCCAACATGACCTTATATCTGCGACCCTGTGTCTTACCCAACGGGACCTTGTGTCTTACCCAACGTGACCCTGTGTCTTACCCAACGTGACCCTGTGTCTTACCCAACGTGACCCTGTGTCTTACCTAATGTGACCCTGTGTCTTACCCAACGGGACCCTGTGTCTTACCCAACGGGACCCTGTCTGTGTCTTATCCAATGTGATCCTGTGTTTTACCCAACAGGACCCTGTGTCTTACCCAACGGGACCCTGTCTGTGTCTTATCCAATGTTACCCTGTGTTTTACCCAACGTGACCCTGTGTCTTACCCAACGGGACCCTGTGTCTTACCCAACGGGACCCTGTCTGTGTCTTATCCAATGTGATCCTGTGTTTTACCCAACGTGACCCTGTATCTTACCCAATGTGACCCTGTATCTTATCCAATGTGACCCTGTGTCTTACCCAGTGACCCTGTGTCTTACCCAGTGTGACCCTGTGTCTTACCCAGTGTGACCCTGTGTCTTACCCAGTGTGATCCTATGTCTTACTCAATGTGACCATGCCTCCAAGGGTTCTGTCTCCTGGTCACATTTACCTGCATTTCGAGGGTTTTGTTCTCTGCTCACTCAAGATCTGACTTTTGGTAAATTTTGTTGAGGTTCAGGAGGGGCCTTGAAGGAGAGAAATACAAGCCCCTGGATATTATTTAGACCTCTTCTTTTTTCCTCCATCCCACAACCTGCTGGTGTCTTTTTCAGTATAATAGAAGCCGTCCTGAACATGGATACTGTAGAATGGAATGACGAAACCAGAGCTACTGCCCAGAAGGCCGTTATGGAAGCCAATCAACTTGCCATGGTTTGGGACATGGAGGTTAGTAAAGCTTATGACCGGCCAGCTCATCTGTCTGGTAGGCTCATGTTATAGATCAGAGTTCTTGTGCCATTAAGTAGTATCATCACATTTATTAAACAATTGTAATTTAATTATTTTGTATTTTCCTGCTCTTCAGGGTCGTAGGTTGAACAGGACATGTCCATTACCACCCATCTCCCTTCCACCTCCTTACCACTGTGAGGGAGATTCCTTGGAGTAAAACATGTGAACCTTCTAGTAGGAGTCCAGCGATCTGCAAACTATTTAGAGTTCCTTGAAGAATTGACATATGTTTTCTAGTCTATACATCTGGGATGTTTATAAGGAGATCTTAGAAGTCACATGTATGGAGAACAAATTCATACCCTACAGTTATGGGACTTTGGACTTCCAGATGCTTCTAGATATCGTTTATGACACTAGCGAAGAAGGCATGTAATAGATTAGCCTTTTCCTCATCCTCCTCCACCATTACTCCCAGATTATTTAGTGGTCTTCTTAGTTTCCTTGGCAATGAACGTCTCTGTCTCAATTTTTGTCTCCTTTATCTGTTTTTTTTTACACAATTATTTTTATCTTTACAATTCTTTAGCACGTTGCCACTTCCCATCTGTTTTAAAGGGGTTGTCCGGTTTCAGCAAATAGTTGTTATGGTTTGTATAAACAAAAGTTCTAGAATTTTTCCGAATATACTCTTTGTAACAATTCCTCCTGCTTTTCTAGATCTCTGCTTGCTGTCAGTCTTTGTTTACCTCCCGTGGATACAAATCAGTCCGTCAGTTCTATAAGTGCCCCAGATACAGGGAAAACCTGAAAATTAAAACAAAAAATACATACAAAAATTTAGACCCCCCCACCCCATGAAAATGACAGACACAAAATAGTACTATGGGAAGAATATGCAAATCCGCCTTCCATGATGTAATTAGGAAGACAGTTGCTGCCTCATTGTTGCAAACCAATAGAGGGCGCTCACTGGAATGTGCAAGCCTGTCTTAAGACAGGATTCCAGTGAAATAACCCAATAATGGCTGCTCCCTTTAGCCTCATGCCCGACCTTCCAAGAGGCCTTTGTTTAGCAATGACGCTGGGATTATTACCAGGTTATAGTCTCTCAATCGAGGACAGCTGTTTCGATCTGGTTGGATCTCATCAGCCCGATGTAGAGAGGACTATAACCTGGTAGAGGTGAGAGGCTTAGACAGGGTTCGGGGGATATTGTCACTCCTTAGGGAGAGACCACCATATAGGGTAAGCCATATAAAACAGCTGAGACAGCTAATCAGAGAAGGGAAAGCCAACTACAGGCGGAAGATGGAACTACAGATGGGGGAAGGTAGAATCTCGAAGGTGTGGGATGGCCTTAAGACTATATCTGGACACAAACAAAAGGCAGCTCATCAGATAAAAGGTGACAGGAAGTGTCTTAATGAGCTAAATCTATTCTTCAATAGATTTGACTCCAAACCAATTGTCCCGTCACCAGCATGTCAGTCAACCCCCCTCCCCTCACACACCAAGACCCAACCCCCACTGATGGCAGTAAATTGCAGTCTTACTATCTGATCCTCAAGGAGTCTCAAGTGTGTAGAGAAATTAAGAGGATTAAAGCAGACAAGGCTGGTGGACCCGATGGTTTAAGTGCAAGAGTTCTTAAAGTGTGCGGAGACCACTTGTGTGGCATCATCACCCGCATGTACAATATGAGTCTAAAGCTGGGAGTGGTACCTCAACTGTGGAAAACATCTTGTGTGGTACCAGTACCAAAGAAACCCAACCCGATGGACTACAATGACTACCGACCCGTAGCACTGACATCCCACCTGATGAAGGCCCTAGAGAGACTGGTCCTGACACACCTACGCCCTCTAGTGTGCTCCGCTCTGGACCCCCTCCAGTTTGCCTACCGGCCGGGCATTGCGGTAGATGACGCCATCGTCCACCTTCTTCACAGAGTTCTCTTTCACCTGGAGAAGCCCGGGAACACTGTGAGAATAATGTTCTTTGATTTCTCCAGTGCATTCAACCCCATTCAGCCAGAGCTACTGAGAGAGAAGCTGAACCTTGGTGGAGGGACCATCACCTGTCCAACTGGATCCTAGACTACCTGACAAACCGCCCTCAGTATGTGAGAGCCCAGGACGGTGTGTCTGACACTGTGATCTGTAGTACGGGGGTACCACAAGGTCCAGTTCGCCCCATTTCTCTTCACACTGTACACTGCTGGCTTTAGGCACAACTCATCCAGCTGTTACTTACAGAAGTCCTCCGATGACTCTGCTATAGTCGGCCTTATCACTGATGGCGACGATAGGGAATACAGAGACTTAAACCGGGACTTTGTTGAATGGTGCCAGCGGAACCAGCTCAGGATTAATGCTGGGAAGACCAAGGAGATGGTGGTGGACTTTAGCAAATGGAGAAGTGCTCCGACCCCAGTGGAGATCCAAGGGACATGCATTGAAATAGTCAGGACCTATAAGTACCTGGGTGTGCTCCTCAGTAATAAACTAGACTGGGCTGATCACCTGGAGGCGCTGCACAGAAAGGGCCACAGCAGACTCTACCTGCTCAGGAGGCTGAGGGCCTTCGGAGTCCAGGGGACACTTCTTAGGGCCTTCTTCAACTCTGTGGTTGCTTCAGCCATCTTTTTCGGTGTGGCCTGCTGGGGGAGCAGTATATCAACCAGGGACAGAAATAGACTTGACAGGCTGATCATGAGGGCCAGCTCTGTCCTGGGGAGCCCCCTGGACCCAGTACAGGTGGTGGGTGACAGAAGGAGACTGTCTGTGGTGACCTCCATGCGGGAGAACAAATCCCACCCCATGTATGGGACCCTGATGGGACTTGGCAGCACTGTAAGCGACCGTCTGCTTCACCCCAAGTGTGAGAAGGAGCGCTATCGCAGGTCCTTCCTTCCAACCGCGACCAGGCTGTATAATCTACATCAGACCAAGCGAAGATCACTCTGCACAGAGAACTAATGATTATGACGATGAAGTCTTCCTTCTCTCGTCTTCTGTTCCTTAGCTGCTATGGACTCCTAGTATATCTTCTCTTCTCAGCATATGTGTGTCTACGTCTGTAATATATTACTGTGTATTATCCTGTATCTGTATTACTAGGCTGCTGTAACATACTGAAATTTCCCCACTGTGGGACTATTAAAGGATTATCTTATCTTTACATAGAGAGTAAATATCACTGCAACTAGTTAAATTTTCCATGTAGTCATTTATGAACGTTTGCAACGTCGACATGACCGATCACTGTAGTAAACATGTAAGCAATTTTGGAAACCGTACATTCTGGGACAGTTGGACCCCTGATGATGTAGAATTGATGGGTTATCT
This sequence comes from Leptodactylus fuscus, assembly GCF_031893055.1. Lineage (NCBI taxonomy): Eukaryota > Metazoa > Chordata > Amphibia > Anura > Leptodactylidae > Leptodactylus > Leptodactylus fuscus. Next base: position 5,811,813 of record NC_134274.1, on the reverse strand, counting down.
TAAAGGGGATGTCCAGGAAATGTGCAAACCACGAAGGAAGCCGGAGGAGGTGTCGCATTAAAAACAGAAGAACCTACTCCTCTGTCCCTGAAGCTCCACTGTCCATAGCCATTGGTCTGGGCCCTCAAATCCAGACGACCTGCGCCCCACAAGACTACTGAGTCCAATCAATATCTTATGTATGTCTATGTGTGACCACATATTGCAGATTTCCAAGGCTTTTTCGATTGAGTGGATAAGTCGGTATCTTCAACCAAGTTGGAGGTCACTTGAGTGTGAAGATATTCGTACTTTCCTATATTTGTTTGTCCTAGTCATATTCTGAGATTATTCCTTATCTATGGAAAGATAAACCCGGTGTATAAAGATCTGGTTGTGTAATGTGAACACTGCCGGAGAGAATTCAATCACTTATTATATAAAGACGTCTTCTACAGGATCAGGGTAAAGGGGCAGGAGGGGGAAAAGCTAAAATATTGCAACATACAAAGACCACCTTATATACAAAGACCACCTTATATACAATGACCACCTTATAATACAATGACCACCTTATAATACAATGACCACCTTATATACAATGACCACCTTATATACAATGACCACCTTATATGCCATGACCACCTAATATACAATGACCACCTTATATACCATGACCACCTTATATACCATGACCACTTTATATTTTGAAAAAGGGGATAACTAGAATAAAGCCCAAAGCAAATTTCCAAATGTCTGTAGTCACAAATAAGTCAATGCTATGAAGGATCGAGGGGCAGAGAAGGGCCCAAAATACACCCAGCATAGTCCCTGATCCTACTGATTCTACCATGTGCCCCTTCTCTATCCCTAAAACAGTGACCATCTTAGTTAATGACACAGATGTCTCAAATATCAGCTGAAGAGATGATTTAATTCCTATATAATTCTCAGTCCCAACATGGAATATAATATTCTGCCACCTGGGACCTCGATAAGATAACACTGGGATACAATGACTTCAACCCAGGAAAGAACAATGTCGTAAAACCCACTGGAGAAATCTCAGAGAACGTCACAGACCTTTATTAATGAATGGACCCACCAAAGAATCACCACCATGTCCTGCACCGACCCACCCAGAGCTTCTCACCATGGAGAATAGAGAAGCTTCCATGTGGAGGAACATCTGTCTGCTCCTGGCCGGGGTTCTTCATGTTCTAGGCTCGCGGGGACCTCTAGATGTATCCCATTCCAGGTGGATGACACATCCAGAACGAGATGACTCTGTATTCTTACTATGGGGATATGACCGAGAAGTCCAGGAGATCGCTCTGGAGATACAAACACCCTTGTCCTCCTCAATTGTTCTGGGCTTAGGTCCTGGTACATCTCTAAATAAGACGGACTTTGTGGTGGCGGGATGGAACGAGCACGGCGAGACGTATTTTTATGTAAGTCTAAGAACAAGAAGCAACAATGTACTAAATATTATGTAACTTATTATTGTGTCTCATATCAATGTATAGGGGGCAGTATTATAGTAGTTATATTCTTGTACATAGGAGTAGTATTATAGTAGTTATATTCTTGTACATAGGAGTAGTATTATAGTAGTTATATTCTTGTACATAGGAGTAGTATTATAGTAGTTATATTCTTGTACATAGGAGCAGTATTATAGTAGTTATATTCTTGTACATAGGAGCAGTATTATAGTAGTTATATTCTTGTACATAGGAGCAGTATTATAGTAGTTATATTCTTGTACATAGGAGCAGTATTATAGTAGTTATATTCTTGTACATAGGAGTAGTATTATAGTAGTTATATTCTTGTACATAGGAGGTAGTATTATAGTAGTTATATTCTTGTACATAGGAGGTAGTATTATAGTAGTTATATTCTTGTACATAGGAGCAGTATTATAGTAGTTATATTATTGTACATAGGAGTAGTATTATAGTAGTTATATTCTTGTACATAGGAGGTAGTATTATAGTAGTTATATTCTTGTACATAGGAGCAGTATTATAGTAGTTATATTCTTGTACATAGGAACAGTATTATAGTAGTTATATTCTTGTACATAGGAACAGTATTATAGTAGTTATATTCTTGGACATTGGCGGCGTAGTATACTGTAATATTACTACCATATTTATTATTACACAGGATGCTCATATAGAAGGGGATTGGCCACCAGTGAAAGACAAGTCCCAGGACTATGAACTGCTCAACCTGAGCCGCAATAAAACTCACACCGTTATGACAGTGTGGCGTCCATGGTTTACATGTGACCGTCATGATCATGAAATTGAGGTGAGTGGGCTTACATTTGCAAATGCAATAAGATATTTGAAACACCACAATATTTTAAGGGGATCAATATATATATTATGTACTGTTGTACTGATAATGAATTATTTCTTGTGTTCTACCCCAGAGCTGCGCTCACTATTCTGCTGGTGCAGTCACTGTGTACATACATTACATTACTTATCCTGTATTATACCCCAGAGCTGCGCTCACTATTCTGTTGGTGCAGTCACTGTGTACATACATTACATTACTTATCCTGTATTATACTCCAGAGCTGCGCTCACTATTCTGTTGGTGCAGTCACTGTGTACATACATTACATTACTTATCCTGTATTATACTCCAGAGCTGCGCTCACTATTCTGCTGGTGCAGTCACTGTGTACATACATTACATTACTTATCCTGTATTATACCCCAGAGCTGCGCTCACTATTCTGTTGGTGCAGTCACTGTGTACATACATTACATTACTTATCCTGTATTATACCCCATAGCTGCGCTCACTATTCTGCTGGTGCAGTCACTGTGTATATACACTGTACTATAGATGAATACTGATGTAAGGACAATCTGGTCTTCTTCTCTTCAGAATGACACAGTGAGAGTGATGGTCGTCATTGGGGATGGAGAACCATTGGAGATAACGGAGGACAACACTTTTTGAAAATCTATCTTTTTCCTTGAAGTTCTGGAGGATGTGATGCTTCCTGAAAAAACATTTATCCATGATTTTAAATTAAATGATGTAAGGACCACAAACCAAAAATCTATTCCCCAATATTTTTCTGTGGCACCATATCCTGTGGCGTGAGAACTGATTGCCATGGTCTCACCGTCTACAAGTAGGCTCTTTATCTAAGTCCTGTCTATCACAAAGGGAGATTTTCTAATGGTGATGACCTGACCTTGTGACCATATTGCTGTGGTAATGTGCAAATTATCGGGTAGCGCGACATCCTTATAGTTTAGACATTACTATAGTAATGTGTCCTAGCGCAAAGTATCCAGCTAAGACTGAGGCCAGCCTGCTGCCCCACCCCTCGGACCGGCAAAAAATCCCACAGTCCTGGTCCATGGATCGGTGGTTGGGGACCCCTGTCCTAAGAAGTTTGTTCCAAGATGTTCCAAGTTCTAACTCTGCACTTTCTTTCCCTCTCCCTACTAGTTTCTTGTTCCAGACCAAGACACGACTTATGCCTGCACATTCCTCCCAATGCCCAGGGTGTCCAAGAAACATCATATTATAAGGGTAGGTCCGTGTCAATGTCATATGCTTGTACCTGTGTAAACCATAGTTTTTGAAGAGAACAATGCTATTATTTCTTTACATGTCATAAGATACTCATCTGTATAATTAAGAAAGATTGTTGGTCTTAACTGTGGTAGAATTTGCTTATGATGCCCACGCCTTAGGTTTCACCTCATTGCCTGCGAGCGTTCAATTCTAACACACCCTTCTGTCATGTATGTGAAGCCATCTGATGTTGCCTCAAAGCAATTGTTTATTTTATAGTACCAGATCTGATCATGTAATACTAGGCTTCCTCCAATGGGAACAATGCCTTTAAGGCATCGCTTCCAATCAGAATTGTCATAACTATATAACAGTTAGATATCAACAAAGGATACAACACTTCACAAACTTCCATCGACTTCCATTGAAGTCCCTATGACTTGCCCAAAGTATGTAGATATAATATTGAACCTTTAGTATCATCACTTTATTGTTACTTTCTATGCTCCAAAAACATTCGTCTTTTTCTATCACAATATTGACTGATCCTATTTTTCTCCCTGATACAGTTCGATCCAATCAAAGACCCAGATACTATCGGGATAGTGCACCACATCCTGATCTATATTTGTCCAAACAACACTGATATAGCGACAGAAACAGGAGATTGCTATGGCGGTGATTCCAGATATACCCAGTGCATGACTACTACGTTTGGTTGGGCTGTGGGTGGAGAGGTGAGTAACTACATTTGTGAGGAATTAATGGTCTTCCCAATTGGAATTGTGCTGTGGCACGGCTTTCTGATTGTACTTTTGGCTGAATGAGACCTATAGGAACGTCCAATCCCAATCGACCTGATGGAGGGAAACATGACAGTATGGACAATGACACCATGAGAGCAATTTATATACCAGAGTATATGGCTGACAACCGCTATAGATATTGTTATGGTGCTCATTAATGGGTGTCAGACCTTAGACCAAGCCATAATTGGGCTACTATAGACCCTTTACATATAGACCTAGATATATGCCAACACTGGGTCCCCACTTATTATACTCTGGGGTCCAAGCACTTACCAATATGGCAACACACAAAGAGACCAATGTAACTGAAAATTTCCAAATGTTTCCATTGTCTTTCTTGGTAGCCATTCGATTATCCGTCTGAAGTCGGCTTTTCTATCGGTACAGAGGGAGATCCACAGTACATCCGAATCGAAATCCATTACAGTAACTTTGAGAACAAAGAAGGTAATACTATTAAGTCCAATTTTTTAACAAGATGTCCAGATATCTAACACCAGTCATAGACATACAGTACATTAGAATCCTGCCGGTTGCGAGTGTTGTCAATTTCGCTAAATTTCGCAATGCTGGACAATGCTACAAATATACAAAGTAGCCGGGACTGGATTTTGATACATTTTTGTATTTTCAGGATTGAGAGATAGTTCTGGAATAAGGATTTATTACACCCCGGAGTTACGCCCCAATGACTGTGCTATCTTCATGGTTGGAATCTTTACGTTTCCCATACACTTTATTCCTCCTGCATCTGAAGAGTTTAGAAATTATGGACTTTGTAACACTCGTCTAATGGAGGACGTAAGTGACTGAGGCCTTGAAGAGCAGAAGTATACTGTAGACCTTTTATGTCATTGTCCTATCTATAAAGGTTTCTCCCTCAATATGTCCAGTGACCCAACAAGCTTGGTCCGAAATGAACATGCCATTATTTGTAAAATGAATCTCACGAGGTTTGTCTATCTCTCTCAACAATCCATTTTGTTTTAGGTGGATTGTTTAGATAAACCTAAGAAACCTTAGAGAAGTTTACTCACCATCAATGGTTGGCATAATGAACATTCGTACCAAGATTCTTTCCCGATCATTGCCCTCTGTACACATGTCCAGAAACAAATGGATGACGATTGTTCATCACTAGGGTTGAGCCGATCTTGAAATTTCAGGATCGTTTTTAAAATCCGATTTCCGATCATTTTCCATTCGAACCCGATCCCGATGCCAATGCAAGTCAATGGGACTTTTTAAATAATCGGAGATTGGATTTTAAAAACCATCCTATTCACTACACAGCATGTAGTCCAAAAATTGATTAAATTTTTGGACCCCACGCTGTCTAAGATAAGATAAGATAAGATAATCCTTTAATAGTCCCACCTTGGGGAAATTTCAGCGTGTTACAGCAGCATAGTAATACAGATACAGGATAATACAGAGTAATATGTTACAGACGTAGACACAGATAAGCTGAGAAGAGAAGATATACTAGGAGTCCATGGCAGCTAAGGAAAAACAGAAGAGAAAGAGGAAGACCTCATGGTCATCCTCATAATCATTAGTTCTCTGTGCGGAGAGCTCTTCGTTTGGTCTGATGTAGATTATACAGCCTGGTCGTGGTTGGAAGGAAGGACCTGCGATAGCGCTCCTTCTCACACTTGGGGTGAAGCAGACGGTCGCTTACAGTGCTGCCAAGTCCCATCAGGGTCCCATACATGGGGTGGGATTTGTTCTCCCGCATGGAAGTCACCACAGACAGTATCCTTCTGTCAACCACCACCTGTACTGGGTCCAAGGGGCTCCCCAGGACAGAGCTGGCCCTCCTGATCAGCCTGTCAAGTCTATTTCTGTCCCTGGTTGATATACTGCTTCCCCAGCAGGCCACACCGAAAAAGATGGCTGAGGCAACCACAGAGTTGAAGAAGGCCCTAAGAAGTGTCCCCCGGACTCCGAAGGCCCTCAGCCTCCTGAGCAGGTAGAGTCTGCTGTGGCCCTTTCTGTGCAGCGCCTCCAGGTGATCAGCCCCGTCTAGTTTATTATTGAGGAGCACGCCCAGGTACTTATAGGTCCTGACTATCTCAATACATGTTCCTTGGATCTCCACCGGGGTCGGAGAACCTCTCCGTTTACTAAAGTCCACCACCATCTCCTTGGTCTTCCCAGCATTAATCCTGAGCTGGTTCTGCTGGCACCATTCAACAAAATCCCGGTTTAAGTCTCTGTATTCCCTATCATCGCCATCAGTGATAAGGCCGACTATAGCAGAGTCATCGGAGTACTTCTGTAAGTAACAGCTGGATGAGTTGTGCCTAAAGTCAGCAGTGTACAGTGTGAAGAGGAATGGGGCAAGAACTGTACCTTGAGGTGCCCCCGTACTACAGATCACAGTGTCAGACACACAGTCCCGGGCTCTCACATACTGAGGGCGGTTTGTCAGGTAGTCTAGGATCCAGTTGGACAGGTGATGGTCCACACCACCAAGGCCCAGCTTCTCTCTCAGTAGCCCTGGCTGAATGGTGTTGAACGCACTGGAGAAATCAAAGAACATTATTCTCACAGTGTTCCCGGGTTTCTCCAGGTGAGAGAGAGCTCTATGAAGAAGGTGGATGATGGCATCATCTACCCCAATGCCTGGCCGGTAGGCAAACTGGAGGGGGTCCAGAGCGGAGCTCACTAGGGGGCGTAGGTGTGTCAGGACCAGTCTCTCTAGGACCTTCATCAGGTGTGATGTCAGTGCTACAGGTCGGTAGTCATTGTAGCCCATCGGGTTGGGTTTCTTTGGGACTGGTACCACGCAAGATGTTTTCCACAGTTGAGGTACCACCCCCAGCTTCAGGCTCATATTGTACATGTGCGTTATAATACCACACAGCTGGTCACTGCACATTTTAAGAACTCTTGCGCTTATACCATCAGGTCCCCCCGCTTTGTTCGCTCTAATGTTCTTCATTTCCTTACACACCTGAGACTCCTGCAGGATCAGATAGTCAGATTGCAGTTGACCGCAGTTCGGTGGGGGTCGGGTCATGGTGTGTGAGGGGAGGGCGGTTGGCTGACATGCTGGTGGAGGGAGCATTGGCTTGGAGTCGAATCTATTGAAGAATAGATTAAGCTCGTTAAGCCACTTCCTGTCCCCTACTGTTCGGTGCCCTGTCTTTTCCTTGTGTCCTGAAATTGCCTTAAGGCTGTCCCACACCTCAGAGATTCTACCCTCCCCCATCTGTAGTTCCATCTTCCGTCTGTAGTTGGCTTTCCCTTCTCTGATCAATTGTCTCAGCTGTTTCTGAAACCGCCCCCAGGCCATCTTTGTCCCCAGACCTAAAAATTCTCTTTTTTTGCTTGAGGAGAGTTTTAATCTCAGAGTTAATCCATGGTTTGTTATTGGAGAAACCAAGCATTGTGGGGAATAAGCCCCTTGATCTCGATCCTGCCCAAAAAGATTGGGACGGGAATTCCAAAATTTTCTCGATCGCTGATCGGAATCCGATCTTTTCCGATCCCAATTGCTCAACCCTATTCATGACCAATCATATGATGATTGCCGCAAGTATAGTAACATCTGCCGATCGACTTGGAATGGGCATTGCCCAGTATTCATCGTAAGACCCTTAACCCGACCATACACGTTAGATGCATGTTGGCCAAGCTTGCCACTTTTGGAAGAACCATCAAACTGTCTAATGTGTATGAAGTTCTCCCAACCATTATTCGATACCAGATATAAGGAGAATGAAGGCAGTTGGACTTGAACATGACCAATTCTTTTGTAGTCAAGTTGAGAACTTCTTCTACCCCTCTCCCCATTCACCATACCTTACCCAGGTCCTCTTGAAAAAAAAGTTTTTATGCTTCCAAAGCAGTAATCTAAGTCTGGAAACATCTCCTGTTCTTCTTTAGTTATTAGGTGAGCCCATTCCGGACCTTACAGTCACAACCTTCCTATTACATGGACATCTCTCAGTACGGGGCGTGCGGATAATGCATTACAGGTAAGAGCGGAGAATTTTTTTACAATCCAATCACTATTACATAGAAATGTGTTGTCCATTGCTTAGGAAATGTTAGGGGACAACCAATATGGCTGCCACTCCACCCCGCTATAGGGAGTGCGTCCTATCCTCATGACTGTGGGGGCTCAAAAAACTTTCAGAATAATAAAAACTAGTCTAGTTTTATCTGGAATGATCTCATCTCTCCTTAGAAATGGCACTTTAATAGGAAGCCTGGGGGAAGACAAGAAATATGATTTCAATTTTCAACAATTTAGAAATTTGCCGAGAGAAGTTACAATAAAAATGGTGAGTCTATGCCATCGTTCAATGGTTTACCCAGATGTGAAAAAAATCCATTAAGAATGTTTCCAGAAATGGAAGGGTTAAAGGTTTATTTTTGTCGAAAAAAGAGGAGAAATCTAAATCCAGGGCTTTGGAGTTGGAGTCGGGATCGATTTTGGCTGGAAGCAGAAAAAAAGTTACTGACTTGTTACATACTTACCTTCTTAGGAATTCTAATGTATCAGAGGAGTGTTACTACTTCTGACTGGCCATGGCCGCCATTGGTGAGTCGAGGTCAGTGGTTTGGGTGATCGGTTTGGTCTAAATCATATCGATATTTGGTACCGTACCTCTCCTGAGCCTGAGTTTTAGATAGAAGTGATAGAATAATGACCAGAGGGCGGGGAAGGGGCTAAAAATAATAATCAAAAAAATCACTCAACCGTCCTAGACCTCGCCACAGGAGCCATTGGTCTTTCTGTCGTCTTCTTGGTCCTGTCTGGTCTTGATGACGTAACTTTGCCCCCACGTCACTGTTGAGTCTTGTGATTGGCCTCAACAATCGCATAAGGGGCAGCGCATGTCCAGTATCATGATGTCAGCTGGAGTGTTGAGAGCCCTATGACCTTCATCACCCCCATGTGACCGCGGAAGTCAATCACAGGTCTCAGCTGTGACTTGAGGGATCAGGATGAAGGACACAACCGAGAAGACCTTATTTTTAAGCCCCTTCGCTGTCCAGAAAGCAGATAGCAACATTGTGTTTTTTGTGAAATGTATCTCTTTTTTTTTTGTTGACCAGGGGGATCAGATAGTGGTGGAATGCACCTCCAACACAATGGATAGAGAAGGTGTCACCTTTGTAAGTTTTTGTACATGTTTACATGTTTTGTGTCTTAGAATAGGCCATCAGTGTTTGATCTGTGAGGATCTGCCCTTCTGGATCCCACCAATCAGATGACATAGCTGATGTCATAGACACTTCAAGCCAGCAGGAGGTGCCTATGTAAACTATGAGCAGGGTAGCAGCGCACTTTCTTTATACCCATCGACCATCCAGAAGTTAGACCCTCATCAATCCATCTACGAAGGGATCACCAATGATCTAGCCTTGGAGAACCTCATCTATTGAGGTGAATGTAGCTGAACTGCAGTACCAGGCACAACCTACATACAAGAGTGGCGCTGTTTTTGGAAAACTTTTTTCCGTCATACCTAAACAACCCCTTTAAACTCTCCACCTCCAATGTATATATGTATATTTGTATTTTTCCTGCCTCCTCAATTACTTTCTTTTATAGATAGAGAGAATTGGCAACAGATAATTCTTAATTAGATGTTGCCAATCATTGTTAGCATCATAATAAACTCACCACTAGGGGGCATTGTTCTTAATAAAAAAATGTCTCTACAGGGGGGTCCTAGCTCTCTTAATGAAATGTGTGTTGGATGTCTGATCTATTATCCTGTCCACCCGATTGCCTTCTGCTTTAGTTTAATGGATATCCATCATGTCACCGATGCCTTGGGACTGGAAAGGGGAGACAGGTAAGCTTCACCTTATATAACGTAGGCTATTATGATATATACAGGCTCAGGGTTACTAAATAAGGAATATTGTTATGGTTCTGGGTGGGTCATTTTGCTGCGCAACACCTGGTGCCATGTTGATGGTGCCACCATTAGATAACTGGTATAGGTGGCCCATAGTAGATTGGTAGACCATGGCCATAATGGGATACACAAGGTCAGAAACAATAGTCAAGTACAGTAGATGTAGTCAGAGGTGGACCTCAGTCATGATTTGTAGTACAGCTCTCCTCACATGGGAGCGTGGTGACATCCCTTCGCCAGTCCACCATACCTCCTCCTATAACTTCTCACAACACCCTCATAGGCTCAAACCTTTGGGGTATCTTTGACCCCTGTGTGTAGTATTTCTGGGACTCCAATAGACTCCAATAGAACGTGGTGCAAATACACAAAGTAGATGAACAAATATGCAACTAGCTTGATGGTTTTATTGAGGCAACTGACTCAGTGGTTACAGAGGCCAAAATAAGATTACTGGCTTGGTGGTTATAAGACAGTATCTCAAGCCTAGAGAGCAAAGCAGAGTCTTTGCCACCAGTTTGACGAATAAACAGAGTCTTGAAGCTATGGTTGTTGTTTTTTCCTTCGTCCTTGCCACTCTTGTCTTTTCCAGTGTCATGGACGCCATCTTGAACATTGATTCTTTAGAATGGGATGAAGAAAAAAAAGTAATTGCCCAGAAAGCCATCATGACAGCCAATTACGTTGCAATGGTTCAGGACCGAAAGGTTAGTCAAGTTGGTGACCGGCCTGTTTGTCTGGTGAGCATATGTCATGTCATTTATCCAGTGAGCAGATCTGTAGTTCCTCAAGCCAACCTGGTGGTAAATATAGGACCTCGTAACTCCTAGAACAAGTAATAGTACTGCTATCTCACTGCTTCACTATGTTGCCCCTTAAAATGAACTAGAAACACATAGCTTGGTGCTAAAAGTCAACTCACTATTGGTCCAGTGTCAAGTTTGGATGTTAAAAATAAATTCACAGTCAACTTTTTCCAATTATCAAACTTAACATTCCGACCTGATAGTCCTCTGATGACCACAGAGGTCACTTGGGTCTCCTCCCTGAGGAAAAGGGTAACAGAACTTTTAGAACAGTGACTTGTATCGCTGCCCAAAGAGACTCAGGACCCCATTATACACTTTAGAGGTTCTACCAACACCCCTGAAGTCCATGGGTTTGACAAACATTTACCTAATTTGTATGGCCACCTATTCTCTGAGATACTTCGCCATATTGGGTCAGCACCTACTATAACAGGGGTAGGGAACCTTTGACTGAAACATTGTAGAAAAGGGAACTTCTGTGGAGAGTAGGTTGTAACAAAGTTTTGTGTGTTTTCTTGCTATTTAGGGGACAAATATGAATGAGACGAGCCCATTACCACCCATCTCTCTACCGCCCCCTTACCACTGTGAGGAGGATTCCTTGGAGTAAAACATGTGGACCTTCTAGTAGGGGTCCAACTGTTTGCAAGCTACATAAAGTTCCTTAAAGAATTGATATGTTTTCTCGTGTATGTATCTGGGATGTTTATAAGGAGATCTTAGAAGATGTGACGTGTATGGAGAAGAAATTCATACCATACAGTTATGGGACTTTGCATGGACTTCTAGATGCTTCTAGATATCTTTCATGACTGTAGTTTTCAACCTATGGCTCTCCAGCCACCAGGCCATGATGGGAGTCGTAGTATTTCAATTTCTGGAGGTTCACAGGAGGTAGATCACTGTTTTATAATGTAGAGAGAAGACAACAATGTCTGATCGATGTATAGACAGTACCAATAACTCAATGATATTCTCAAGGTTCTATCTTGTAAGACAGATGGCTCCATGTATGTATGGAAGACACATCTATATCTCTCTGAATACTGGAAATCTTACTCTATAAATATAATTCAAGGTCTTGAGCAAAATGAATGTGACTGAATGGAACGTCTTAATGAATCGAGGAGGTGCAATAAAATACAGAACATCTGCTTTCCTTGGCTTGGCTACCAGTCGTTTATTAGAATGTAGTTGCATCTTCCAGGAGGAGACCTGTAAAGTGATAGCGCCACCTTGCTGCATATTAAAGATAAGGAACTGCAAGAATAGAATGACAAAATGCTGCCCCCGATTGTAAGGGAAGGGTGGTCACTTAGGCAAACTTCTCACTTTGAGTTGTGGGTTGTCCACTCCCCTGACTACACCTTGGAGAACCAAGCCCAGATCTTCTGGGGATGTTGCTTGCCCCAATCCTTCTGTCTCTTCATGTCCTCCCAAACAGTCTGGATGATGTTTATATTGGGTCTCATTGACAGCCAGACTGCCCAGAAAGAAGGCAGGGACTATCCCTGCCTTCCCATCACTATCCCTGCCTTCCCATCGCTATCCCTGCCTTCCCATCACTATCCCTTCATTCCCATCACTATCCCTGCCTTCCCATCACTATCCCTGCCTTCCCATCACTATCCCTGCCTTCCCATCACTATCCCTGCCGTCCCATCACTATCCCTGCCTTCCCATCACTATCCCTGCCTTCCCATCATCACTATCAATGCCTTCCCATCGCTATCCCTGCCTTCCCATCGCTATCCCTGCCTTCCCATCACTATCCCTGCATTCCCATCACTATCCCTGCCTTCCCATCATCACTATCAATGCCTTCCCATCGCTATCCCTGCCTTCCCATCACTATCCCTGCCTTCCCATCACTATCCCTGCCGTCCCATCACTATCCCTGCCTTCCCATCACTATCCCTGCCTTCCCATCATCACTATCCCTGCCTTCCCATCGCTATCCCTGCCTTCCCATCACTATCCCTGCCTTCCCATCACTATCCCTGCCTTCTCATCACTATCCCTGCCGTCCCATCACTATCCCTGCCTTCCAGATAACTGAACACTTAATGAGCCACCATGATGAAGATTCCCCCTCCGACCTACACTCAAGGTTATTCATTGGGCACTGCAGGGAACGCCACAATCTTCAATGCTATCCTGACCGCATTATATTAGTAACTATTCAGTTTGATGAATTGGAAAAACTGCACTTTGTCTTGAAGAGATTTGGAGCAGATTCCAAACTTTACAAGTGAAATAATTCTTTAACTTTGTGTTTAACATAAAAAACTCCAAAAACACTGAAAAAACTACGCACGGTTTTTATAAATGCAGTTTTTTTTTGGATGCACCCCATGAAAGCACCTTCATAGTAAACATGACAACTAAAGGGAATGTACTCATCGTCAATGTAAGTTATTCCAATAAAATACTGTAGGTAGACACTCCTTAGAGCGAGTACACCATGTAAGGGCTCGTTCACACGGGCATAGAGGGGCGGATTATGGCGCGTAATCCACGTCATAATCTGCCCCCTCACAATGGTTGTCTATGGAGACCGCCAGGCTTCTGTTTTCTGCTAGCGGCATGTTGCCACTCACAGAAAAACGAAGCGAGCTGCCCTTTCTTCAGGCGGATTCCGCGGCTTGTTGAGCTCGGCAGCAACCTCCGGAGTCGACCCATTAATTTGAGCCTCCTCCGGAGGGGGAAGCCGTGACTGTCGGGAGCCATGACAGTTGTGGCAGGCGGATTTTGACCCGAGAGTGACGTGGCTCCTCTGCGTCACTCTCGGTGCCAAAATCTGCCTTACCACCCCCCGTCTGAACTTACCCTTAAACAACCCACTGTACAAATGTAGACAGCCTGGATATAAAGCCGTCCCATCCCCCCAACTGAAATAATGACCACGACACAGAGGTCACCATTATGTACTTCCACTTTTGCTAAATGAAAATTTTTTTTTTCAAAAACATTTAATCTTGTGTAGGGTTAAGTGGTTGAGTGATTGGGATCGGAAAAGATTGGATTCCGATCGGAGATCAAGTAAATTTCACGATCTCGATCGGAATTCCAATCCCAATCTTTTTAGGCAGGATCGCGTTCGGAGGTTATTTCCCACAAGGCTTTGCTACTGGCCAAGCATTGTAGGAAAAGCTACCACTGTTAGCTAGGTCCCATAAGAATGAATGGATGCAGCCGGCGCACAGCTTATCTCCCTCATTCCTATGGGAGCGAGGTATTTGAAACTATGTTTCGAATACTATTCAAATCAGCACTAGAGGCAACCAAGAGGCCAAGAGAATGTTGATTGACTTTCAGGTTTCAATGGCACCCCGTTAATTAACCACAGGGGACCCAAAACTATGACGAAGGGGTGGCGGGGACCCCATCCTACCACAAAGATGATGTGATTGCTCTCCGAGCTCTCCGAGGCTTTCATGTATCTGTTGAACAGAATCGGTTACGAGATAAATCGGTATCTCTAACCAGCTTGGAGGTCACTGGAGTGTGGACAGGTCTTGTTTGTCCTAGTCATATTCTGAGATTATTCCCTTATCACAAACACAAAACCCATTTCCTTATCTATGGAACTATAAACCCAGGAGAGAATTCAATCACTTCTTATATAAAGACGTCTTCTACAGGATCAGGATAAAGAGGAAGGAGGGGGTAAAGCTAAAATATTATTTCATACAATGATCTCCTTCTAAACAGGAAGACAGCTGAATAGGGCCCAATAGCAAATTTCCGAATTCACTTCACCCCCCCCAAACTGTAACAAAATATAACTCATTGTTACTAGAGATCAAGTTGCAGAGAAGGGGCGACTGTGCAATGATGGCGATGGCTAGGAACTTGACCAGCTCCTCCAAATCTCCTCCTAAGGTGGTGCTGAGAGGCCATTGATGGTGGTGGCCGCAGCAATCCAAATCCTGATCCCCGACAATGATAGTGACCATCTTACTGTCTCAAATGTCAGTGAGTCAATGATTTCATTCTTACGTAATTCTTTCTGACAACCTGGAATATTCCTGAAACTCAGACCTCGAGAAAGATAACACTGGGATGAATGACTTCAACACAGGTAAGAAGAACGACATATAACCCGCCGGAGAATGTCACCACCTATAAATGTCACCGACCTTTACTAATGAATGGAACCATCAAAGTGTCATCACCATTAAGATAAGAAAGACTTCCATGTGGAGGAACATTTGTCGGCTCCTGATGTATAGACTCAAGAGAAACCGTAACTATGATGTTCTCAATGTTCTATCTCGTAAGACAGACGACTCCATGTATGTATGGAAGACACATCTATAATTCAAGGTCTTCAGAAAAATATATGCGACTGAATGGAACGTCTTACTGAATTGAGGATCCAATACTATCCTATATGGAAAGGTGCAATAAGATACAACATCTGCTCTCCTTGGCTTTATTAAGAGTCGTTTCCTAGAATGTACTTGCATCTTCCAGGAGGACATAAGATTTCCAGTTGCAAAGAGTGTGATTGTGACCTGGCACAAGGTGTGGATGGGACCAGTAGGCGTTCACAAACATGGAGACCTACAAAGACTCTCTGCAAGGATTTCACACCGCTGAGCGACATTTCGTGTACCGATACAATGGTTCCTTATGTTCTGGATGGACCATAATACCCCGGGCAGGACCTGGTGCGACACCCCGGGGGATACATTACAAAGATTCCCAGGACCATTAGCCATCAATTCAATCCCAGTTTCCAGTCTGAAGGTGAAGCCTCCTTAGGAACAATGTCTGATGTCATCCTACAACCAGCAGTCTCTACTAGTCAGGATCATACGTGTGGCGTCCATACACACAGACGAGAGAGCGGCAATCACTATCATTATGTTTATTGCCAATCTCTCTGCCGTAGAAAGAAGTCAGAAGGCTCGACATTAAAATGGGATTCCTTATTGCACAATGGCTACTTTGTAAGGAATTCCAGACTCCTCAATGTTATCCGGCAATATACTAGCAGGGGTGCACCCTGTATTTGTTTTTTTTTACAAGTCTCATTTTTCTCTTCATAGTTCTTTAACACCCTATGAGTGCACCATACTAGTAACAATACCCATCATGTATGTAAGTCATTGTGTCACCTAAATGATTTGTCTTTGGGTTACTCCTTTGGGCATTTTCACCATTTAACCCCTTATACAAGGATCTGGTGTTCACTGCCAGGGACCACTGGGTTGATATCTCTAGGCGCAGTCCCAGTGTTTGTAACAGCTGACCCTAGCAGATCAAGAGACACTATTGTGGCACTGAAAGGACGGGTGAGAGGTAAGATCAGAGTCAGATATACAAATGCTGGTCTGTACAGATGACACAAGGTCAGAGTGAAAGAGTTCAGGATAGTGGCACAGGTTCAGCATGGGCGGTGGCCACGACCGCCCATGGGCGGTGGCCACGACCTCACCGATCATGCTCAGTATGAGCAACATGGCACTTAGCCTCTGATCGGCTCCAAAAGGTCCGAGCATGCTCAGTGGGCCGAATGCTGGACTTAAATTCCAGACACCTCACTGCATGAGGGTGAGGGTTGGATTGGCCCGCACGTGGCACTATGTGCTGGACAGGAAGCCTGCGGGACCCGATCCTAACACTGTCACTCTGAACCTGTTTCACCTGCCCTGAGTGTTTACAATACTCTGATCCAGCCCTGACCTCGGCCTGTTTCCTGATCACATCTCTGTCTGAACCTTAACTATCTCATGTCCTTCCAAGGCATCTTCTCCCTCTCTGTCTTTGTTTGAGCCATACTTGCATACCTGACTCTGAACCAGTGCCACCTGTCCTGACCTCTCTGTGTGTACAGCGCACATCAATATGAACCTGTGCCACGAGCCGTGACCTCTGCATGTACATAGTGTCTGTCACTCTGAACCTGTGCCACCTGCCCTGACCTCTGTGTGTGTACAGCGTACATCATTATGAACCTGTGCCACGTGCCGTGACCTCTGCATGTACACAGTGTATGTCACTCTGAACCTGTGCCACCTGTCCTGACCTCTGTGTGTTTATAGTGTCCATCATGATGAATCTGGAGAGAGGTCAGGACAGGTGGCACAGGTTCAGAGTGACAGACACCGTAAACACAGAGAGTTCAGGGCAGGTGGCACAGATTCATCATGATGGACACTATAAACACACAGAGGTCAGGACAGGTGGCACAGGTTCAGAGTGACATACACTGTGTACATGCAGAGGTCACGGCACGTGGCACAGGTTCATAATGATGTACGCTGTACACACACAGAGGTCAGGGCAGGTGGCACAGGTTCAGAGTGACAGACACTATGTACATGCAGAGGTCACGGCTCGTGGCACAGGTTCATATTGATGTGCGCTGTACACACAGAGAGGTCAGGACAGGTGGCACTGGTTCAGAGTCAGGTATGCAAGTATGGCTCAAACAAAGACAGAGAGGGAGAAGATGCCTTGGAAGGACATGAGATAGTTAAGGTTCAGACAGAGATGTGATCAGGAAACAGGCCGAGGTCAGGGCTGGATCAGAGTATTGTAAACACTCAGGGCAGGTGAAACAGGTTCAGAGTGACAGTGTTAGGATCGGGTCCCGCAGGCTTCCTGTCCAGCACATAGTGCCACGTGCGGGCCAATCCAACCCTCACCCTCATGCAGTGAGGTGTCTGGAATTTAAGTCCAGCATTCGGCCCACTGAGCATGCTCGGACCTTTTGGAGCCGATCAGAGGCTAAGTGCCATGTTGCTCATACTGAGCATGATCGGTGAGGTCGTGGCCACCGCCCTGTTGGGCGGGGACTTGCCTTTATATAGTGTGAGCCGAAGCCCGCCCGGTGCTCACACTTTGATACCAATACTTGAGACAGGAGGTCAGGGCCAGGTTCCTATTAATGGCAGGTTGTCAGTTCTAGGGAACTAGTTAGTATTTCCTTGTCTCTGCCTGGGGGAATCTGTAGGGCCTATTGTACTGTCCATTGGTATTGTGGCTCCAAGCCGTTGTGGAGTCTTTTGTGTTTCTGACAGGGCTGACGATTAATCCCTGGCAGCCTTCCCTGTGAAGCAGGTGCTCGAGTCTAGCTCTTTGCTGAAGGTTCGCAGATCTCTATTGCTAGGCCTCAATTGGCTTCATCCCGCAGGTATACACAGGTCTACTTTCCCAGTGAAGTTAACTGGTGAGAGTTTGTTTCAGTCAGTTCACACCAGAACCGCACAAACGCCACTGCCAGTGCAGTTAACTGGTGGTGCGCATTCAGACAGACGGCCGCCCACTGGGGCCTGTGGACCTCACTGCAGTGTCTGCAGTCTAGCGGTTCCGTCTTGGTTAAAAATTACTATTTTTTATATATAGAGACAGAACCGTAACAGACAGACACTGTAAACACAGAGAGGTCAGGACAGGTGGCACAGGTTCAGAGTGACAGACACCGTAAACACAGAGAGTTCAGGGCAGGTGGCACAGATTCATCATGATGGACACTATAAACACACAGAGGTCAGGACAGGTGGCACAGGTTCAGAGTGACATACACTGTGTACATGCAGAGGTCACGGCACGTGGCACAGGTTCATAATGATGTACGCTGTACACACACAGAGGTCAGGGCAGGTGGCACAGGTTCAGAGTGACAGACACTATGTACATGCAGAGGTCACGGCTCGTGGCACAGGTTCATATTGATGTGCGCTGTACACACAGAGAGGTCAGGACAGGTGGCACTGGTTCAGAGTCAGGTATGCAAGTATGGCTCAAACAAAGACAGAGAGGGAGAAGATGCCTTGGAAGGACATGAGATAGTTAAGGTTCAGACAGAGATGTGATCAGGAAACAGGCCGAGGTCAGGGCTGGATCAGAGTCATCTAACAAGGAAATAATCAGATCATCAGGAAACACAGCAGTAGAAAAACATCAAAGCAGGACATCAGCAGGTCAAGAACACTTGTACAGTCACCTTACTGTGTAGGAAAGAGCCTTCAATAGCCCCAGGATGGGAGCAGACCCCGGAGACAAGGGCTGGAACACCACATTCACAGAAGGAAGAGAGAACGCATGCAGTTATATTCAACTTTATCTATGTCCTCCTGCAATGGAGCGCTGTCCTGTTCGATCTGAGCCAACTGAGGGGCCCCCCACTACAAGAGGTGCTGGCTGGTATAGAGTTTGCGATTGGACTCAGGACCATCATGCCTCACCACTCCTGAGCTCTGCGATCCTTTTCATCTTTTTCTAGCCTCTTAGAGACCCCAATTCAAGGGTGGCGAATCCCAAAGGATTTTGGTCATGCCCAAATTTTCTGCTGGATAGCCCCTTTAACCCCTTTAAGGACGCAGGGTAGTTTGACTTTTTTCGATTTTTTTTCCCAGTGTACAATATAGTGCAATACTTCTGTATTGCAATACATTTTACATGGGCTCCCCATCTGTAACAGGGAAAGGCAGCCAGGAGACCATCGATGGACCCCCCAGGCTGTCATGGCACCTTGTAATCTCACTCTGGGGAATAACAGGGGATAGGGGTGCTTCCTATCCTAGCCAACCAGATACTGTGATCACTATTGATCATGGCGGCATCTAGAAGGTTAGGAGGGAGTTGTTCTTTTTAATACAGCCTGCTACACAGTAGCATCATGTGACGACGGGGCTCTGTGTTAAACATATGCTCAATCCAACATAGACTACGGTAGTATGGCGTACAGTGGGAAGGGGATAAGCTGCTCTAAATGCAACAATGTAACAAAGCGATCCACTAACTGTCTCATCTGTCTCCATGTTGCAACTTTTTGAGGCTTTTGTTACCTCTTGTGATATTGTGTAGAATTGGTTTCCAGACAAAACAGTATCTTTAACCAAGTTGGAGGTCACTTGAGTGTGGACAGGTCCGTACTTTGGTATATTTGTTTGTCCTAGTCATATTCTGAGATTATTTCCTTATCATAAACCCCAAACCCATTTCCTTATCTATGGAAATATAAAACCGATCTTGTTGTGTAATGTGAACATTGCCAGAAAGAATTCAATTACTTATTATATAAAGACGTCTTCTACATTGGATCTGGATAAGGAGGCAGGAGGGGGGAAAGCTAAAATGTTGCCATGTACTATTCACAACAGGTTTAGCTACTATAGGGAGGGCCAATAGCAAGTTTCCAAATGTTCTTTGTACCAGGACAGATGTTGGTGGATGGAAATTGCCCCACCACAAAATGGATCATGTTCCTCCAAGTCCTTCAGGCCCCCATAAGCGACCAAAGTACCTTATGTCTCCTGAGCCCCCACTTATTATCTTACATAGTATCACCGATGTCTCAAATGTCATCTGAGAAGTTTTAATTCTTATGTAACTGTTATCCAGAGCAGATTATTAGTATCACACCCCGGAATATAATATTCTAGCAGACCATGATAAGATAACACCGGAATTCAATGACCCAAACACAGGAAAGAACACGAAATATAAACCCCTGGAGAAATCCTACAAAACGTCACCGACCTTTATTAATGAATGGACCCAGCAAAGAATCGCCACCATGTCCTGCACCGACCCACCCAGAGCTTCTCACCATGGAGAATAGAGAAGCTTCCATGTGGAGGAACATCTGTCTGCTCCTGGCCGGGGTTCTTCATGTTCTAGGCTCGCGGGGACCTCTAGATGTATCCCATTCCAGGTGGATGACACATCCAGAACGAGATGACTCTGTATTCTTACTATGGGGATATGACCGAGAAGTCCAGGAGATCGCTCTGGAGATACAAACACCCTTGTCCTCCTCAATATTTCTGGGCTTAGCTCCAGACAAATCTTTGAATAAGACGGACTTTGTGGTGGCGGGATGGAACGAGCACGGCGAGACGTATTTTTATGTAAGTCTAAGAACAAGAAACAACAATGTACTAAATATTCTGTAACTTATTATTGTGTCTCATATCCATGTATAGGGGGCAGTATTATAGTAGTTATATTCTTGTACATAGGAGTAGTATTATAGTAGTTATATTCTTGTACATAGGAGTAGTATTATAGTAGTTATATTCTTGTACATAGGAGTAGTATTATAGTAGTTATATTCTTGTACATAGGAGTAGTATTATAGTAGTTATATTCTTGTACATAGTAGTATTATAGTAGTTATATTCTTGTACATAGGAGTAGTATTATAGTAGTTGTATTCTTGTACATAGGAGTAGTATTATAGTAGTTATATTCTTGTACATAGGAGTAGTATTATAGTAGTTATATTCTTGTACATAGGAGTAGTATTATAGTAGTTATATTCTTGTACATAGGAGCAGTATTATAGTAGTTATATTCTTGTACATAGGAGTAGTAATATAGTAGTTATATTCTTGTACATAGGAGTAGTATTATAGTAGTTATATTCTTGTACATAGTAGTATTATAGTAGTTATATTCTTGTACATAGGAGTAGTATTATAGTAGTTATATTCTTGTACATAGGAGGTAGTATTATAGTAGTTATATTCTTGTACATAGGAGTAGTATTATAATAGTTATATTCTTGTACATAGGAGTAGTATTATAGTAGTTATATTCTTGTACATAGGGGGTAGTATTATAGTAGTTATATTCTTGTACATAGGAGCAGTATTATAGTAGTTATATTCTTGTACATAGGAGTAGTATTATAGTAGTTATATTCTTGTACATAGGAGTAGTATTATAGTAGTTATATTCTTGTACATAGGAGCAGTATTATAGTAGTTATATTCTTGTACATAGGAGTAGTATTATAGTAGTTATATTCTTGTACATAGGAGCAGTATTATAGTAGTTATATTCTTGTACATAGGAGGTAGTATTATAGTGGTTATATTCTTGTACATAGGAGTAGTATTATAGTAGTTATATTCTTGTACATAGGAGGTAGTATTATAGTGGTTATATTCTTGTACATAGGAGTAGTATTATAGTAGTTATATTCTTGTACATAGGAGTAGTATTATAGTAGTTATATTCTTGTACATAGGAGCAGTTTTATAGTAGTTATATTCTTGTACATAGGAGCAGTATTATAGTAGTTATATTCTTGTACATAGGAGTAGTATTATAGTAGTTATATTCTTGTACATAGGAGGTAGTATTATAGTGGTTATGTTCTTGTACATAGGAGTAGTATTATAGTAGTTATATTCTTGTACATAGGAGGTAGTATAATAGTAGTTATATTCTTGTACATAGGTGTAGTATTATAGTAGTTATATTCTTGTACATAGGAGTAGTATTATAGTAGTTATATTCTTGTACATAGGAGGTAGTATTATAGTAGTTATATTCTTGTACAAAGGAGTAGTATTATAGTAGTTATTCTATATACACTCACCAGCCACTTTATTAGGTACACCTGTCCAACTGCTCGTTAACACTTAATTTCTAATCAGCCAATCACATGGCGGCAACTCAGTGCATTTAGGCATGTATACATGGTCAAGACAATCTCCTGCAGTTCAAACCGAGCATCAGTATGGGGAAGAAAGGTGATTTGAGTGCCTTTGAACGTGGCATGGTTGTTGGTGCCAGAAGGGCTGGTCTGAGTATTTCAGAAACTGCTGATCTACTGGGATTTTCACGCACAACCATCTCTAGGGTTTACAGAGAATGGTCCGAAAAAGAAAAAACATCCAGTGAGCGGCAGTTCTGTGGGGGGCGGAAATGCGTTGTTGATGCCAGAGGTCAGAGGAGAATGGCCAGACTGGTTCCAGCTGATAGAAAGGCAACAGTGACTCAAATAGCCACCCGTTACAACCAAGGTAGCCAGAAGAGCATCTCTGAACGCACAGTACGTCGAACTTTGAGGCTACAGATGGGCTACAGCAGCAGAAGACCACACCGGGTGCCACTCCTTTCAGCTAAGAACAGGAAACTGAGGCTACAATTTGCACAAGCTCATCGAAATTGGACAATTGAAGAATGGAAAAACGTTGCCTGGTCTGATGAGTCTCGATTTCTGCTGCGACATTCGGATGGTAGGGTCAGAATTTGGCGTCAACAACATGAAAGCATGGATCCATCCTGCCTTGTATCAACGGTTCAGGCTGGTGGTGGTGGTGTCATGGTGTGGGGAATATTTTCTTGGCACTCTTTGGGCCCCTTGGTACCAATTGAGCACCGTTGCAACGCCAAAGCCTACCTGAGTATTGTTGCTGACCATGTCCATCCCTTTATGACCACAATGTACCCAACATCTGATGGCTACTTTCAGCAGGATAATGCAATGCCATGTCATAAAGCTGGAATCATCTCAGACTGGTTTCTTGAACATGACAATGAGTTCACTGTACTCCAATGGCCTCCACAGTCACCAGATCTCAATCCAATAGAGGAGCATCTTTGGGATGTGGTGGAACGGGAGATTCGCATCATGGATGTGCAGCCGACAAATCTGCGACTGCAACTGTGTGATGCCATCATGTCAATATGGACCAAAATCTCTGAGGAATGCTTCCAGCACCTTGTTGAATCTATGCCACGAAGAATTGAGGCAGTTCTGAAGGCAAAAGGGGGTCCAACCCGTTACTAGCATGGTGTACCTAATAAAGTGGCCGGTGAGTGTATATATATATATATATATATATATATATATATATATATATATATATACACTGTGAGACCACCAGTCCCCTGTCTTCTTGTATTAACCCTATCTAATATTTCTATCATATTCATCCTTACACAGGATGCTCACACAGAAGGCAGTTGGCCACCAGAGAAAGACAAGTCCCAGGACTATGTACTACACAACTTGAGCCGCAATAAAACTCACACCATTATGAGAGTGTGGCGTCCGTGGTTTACATGTGACCGTCATGATCATGAAATTGAGGTAAATGTGTGATTTTACATTTGGAAGTAGAACCGGATATATAAAACATCATAATTATCAATGGTGTCACTTTATACATATAATACTCCAGAGCTGCGCTCACTATTCTGCTGGTACAGTCACTGTGTATATATATTGTTGATGAATTTGGACAATCTGTTTGTCTTCTCTCTAGAATGACACAGTGAGAGTGATGGTCGTCATTGGGGACAAAGAATCATTGGAGTTAACAGATGACAACACCTTCCGAAAATCCATCTTTTTCCTGGAAATTCTGGCTGATGTGGTTTATCCTGACGAAACGCTTATCTATGATTTCAAACTGGATGATGTAAGGCCCCGAAACCAGAAACTATGTCCCTAGGTTTTTATAGTGCCAACCTGTCCTGCAGTAGTATTCAGAGATTGTCATTGTCTCACTGTCTACCATCCCGCTGACACACACTGAGATTTACTCATAGTGACCGATAACCTTGTGAGAACATGTCTTGAACCTTCGCAGGGTTCGCCAGCGAGTTTTGCATCAGTACGAGCCATGAGAGATGCCGAAAAATTACATACAACTCATGCTTACTTTACCGGGGTTCCACCGCCCCATGTATTCTTCATCTTCTGGCCTCTTCTGTGATGTCAGTGGCCCCCGAGAGCTGAGGATAGATGCTCGTCTTGAGTTGTTGAGTTGTTTTTATTAATATGTTCCAGAATTCTGTCCCCAAAACTGGCCTAGGTGACTCGCTCTGCTGAAGTGTTTTTTTCTATTCCGCAGCGTATACGATATTTCGAGCACTATATGTTGATATTCTTTCCCTCTCCCTTCTAGTTTCTTGTTCCAGACCAAGATACGACTTATGCTTGCACGTTCCGTCCAATGCCCAGCGTGTCCAAGAAACATCATATTATAACGGTAAGTCCTTATCATGTGCTTGTAAGAAATAGTCGAAGGTTCTCCTTCAAAGGAACAGCTGCAGGCCATATTGGCTTCTACGGATCCTTATAAGATGGTCGCTTGTTACAATGTGTTCTAGGTGTTGCTGTTGTTGACATGTATTGGTTACTTACAGTCCTGTTCACATGTTCAGGACTCAGGACATGTTCAGGATCAGGACTCCTGTTCAACTATCATCCTCAAGATGTAGTGCCCTGCATCATAACTTTTTGGTAATGAACAGAAGGGTCACACACACCCTTTCCTGCCCCTGAGAACCTTCTTTAAGAAATCTACCTTCCACGATTCCTGTTAAGCCCCAACAAAGAAATTTAGACAAGCCACCATCCTCAAGCTTGGCACACAGCCCCTTCCAGGTGGGACCCATCAAAAGTCAAAACCAATTGGTTTCTCTCCAGACTGATTTCCCTTGCAGTTCCCCCAGAGGAGAAAACTCATATTGTAGGACAACCTGAACCTACACAGAAGAGCAAAAGGGTAACAATGTTTAGAATTCTTGACTTTCAAGCTCCATATCTCACCATCCACTACAGCTTGGAATGTGAGACAACCATCATGTTATGGACAACCAAGCTCCACCATTCCAGACCTCTGACATGTTACTATAGCATGTCCAAAGTATGTAGAGATGATAGGTTACCTTCAGTATTATCACTATTTCTAGATTCCATTGGTTTCTACTACCTCCTATCATATCTCCTTTTCAGTATGACGCAATCCAAGACCCAGATACTATCGGGATCGTGCACCACATCCTGATATATGTTTGTCCCAACAACACGGAGATTGTAACAGAAGTTGGAGATTGCTATGGCGGTGACCCGAGGTTTTCCCAGTGCATGTCTGCTACATTTGGTTGGGCTGTAGGTGGAGAGGTGAGTACATTTTGGAATGGGCCGGATAATCCACTGGAGAGATCACCAGACACCGAAATAACTGAACCAAATACAAGCTATGGTAAAGGTGGGCACATCTGTAACTTACCTGTATGGCAGCACACCGAGGACTTACTATTCCACACTAAGGGTTCTGATGCCTCCTTATGAGCCAAAATAGCCAAATTTTTCCCCATTCTCTATATTTTTGCAGCAATTTGACTATCCAGCAGACGCCGGGTTTTCTATTGGGACAGAGGGAGATCCAATGTATATCCGACTCGAGATCCATTACAGTAACTTCGAATATAAAGAAGGTGATAACATCAAATCTAATATTTTTTGAGTCTATTTGTGACCCCAACAGGATGTCCAGTCTTCTCCCACCAATCATGGGCAAATCGAAAAATCATGACAGTTGACAGAATTAGGGTTGAGCGATCGGGATCGGAAAAGATCGGATTCCGATCGGCAATCGAGAAAATTTCATGATCGCGATCGGAATTCCGACCACAATCTTTTTAGGTGGGATCGAGATTGGTGATTACTGGCCAAGCATTGTGGGAAAAGCTAACAATGTTAGCCTTCACACTGAGTATACGCTCATTCTGAGCGGAGCATATACTCAGTGTGAAGGCTCTGCTGCGGTTCCATAGGAATGAATGGAAGCAGCCGGCACACAGCCTTAACCCCTTGCGCACCTGCTGCGTCCATTCATTCTAATGGGAGACTAGCTAACATCTCTAGTAGCTACTTACCTGCAGAGATGGCTGGTCCGGTGCCCGGTGTTCTCATTCTTCTTTGCCTCGCTGCTCCCGCCTCCCAGGTTAGTGTTAAAGAGCTAGGAAGAAGGCGGGATTTGTGGCTTAGGAGAGTGTGACGTCTCCCCTCCCAGTACCCGCCCACACTCTCCTAACCTAGGAGGCGGGGGCAGTGAGGTGAAGAAGAACGAGAACACCGGGCAGCGGAGCAGCCATCTCTGCAGGTAAGTGGACACCAGGGGGGACTAAGTAGCCAGAGGATTAATAAAAAATTCCTCTGGCTACTTAGTGAATAGAAAAAAATGACTACACAGCATGGATTCTAACAATTAAAGCGTTCAATTGTTAGATTCCATGCTGTATAGTGAATAGGATTGTTTTTAAAATCCGATCTCCGATGAGTAAAAAAATCCCATTGACTTGCATTGGGATCGGAATTGGGATTGAGAACGGGTTCAAATGAAAAATGATCAGAAATCGGATTTCAAAATCGATCCTGAAAAGTCAAGATCGGTTCAACCCTAGCGATCGAGCAAATTTCACATTCGCGATCAGCTAGAAAATGATTGAACGGATACATTTTTTGTGTTTTATAATATATATATATTTTTTCAGGATTGAAGGACAGTTCTGGTATAAGGATTTTTTACACCCCGGAGATCCGCCCTAATGACTGTGGTGTCTTGATGGCTGGAATTTTTACATTTCCCATACAGTTTATTCCTCCCAGAACGCAAGAATTTAGAAATTATGGACTTTGTAACACCCATCTAATGGATGATGTAAGTGACCGAGGCCTTCGAGAGCAGAATGGTAGACTATGGATGTCATTGTCCTATCCAGAAAGGTTTGCTCCTCGATAGGTCCAATGACAAGATTTTGAGATATTCAGCCACTGACCTCTACATGTTCCTAAAGCCTTAAATGTGTTAAAAAAACGTTCAATGGATGTCATGTGGATAAGCCCTTAGTCTTCGCCTAGTCATGGCGCTGGGTAGTCCTACAGTGAAACATAGACCAGGCTTAAGAAGGATTTCATACTCCCTTTAAGATGACTCCTGTTCTTCTTTAGATATTAGGTGCGCCCATTCCTGACCTTACCGTCACCACCTTTCTATTACACGGACATCTGACGGCTCGGGGCGTGCGGATAATGCATTTCAGGTAAATACGTCTAAAATCCAACCCCTTACATGTACTTGTGTTCTATGTAGACCGGGAAATGTGAGATGTCAAATAATTTCCACATCTCGTCGTCTAGTAAAAGTCTAGTTTTATCTGGAATGATCTTCTCTCTCCATAGAAATGGAACGTTAATAGGAAGCCTCGGGGAAGACAAGAAATATGATTTCAATTTCCAGCAAGTCAGAAATTTGCCAAGAAAAGTTACAATAAAAGCTGTAAGTGTATATATGTATCTGTTCATTGTGATAGATAGATAGATAGATAGATAGATAGATAGATAGATAGATAGGAGAGAGATAGATAGGAGATAGATAGATAGATAGATAGATAGATAGATAGATAGATAGATAGATAGATAGGAGATAGATAGATAGATAGATAGATAGATAGATAGAGCGATAGATAGATAGATAGATAGATAGATAGATAGATAGGAGAGAGATAGATAGGAGATAGATAGATAGATAGATAGATAGATAGATAGGAGATAGATAGATAGATAGATAGATAGATAGATAGATAGATAGACAGACAGTTGAGCGATCAGGATCGGAAAAGATCGGATTCTGATCAGTGATCGAGCAAATTTCATGATCGTGATTGGAATTCCGATCCCGATCTTTTCCAGCGGGATCAAGGTCGGAGGTTATCTCAATATTGGCTCAACCCTAAAAGTGACTTATCCTATAGAGAAGCATTGACTAGGGTTGAGTGATTGGGATTGGAGAAAATTGGATTGCGATCGACAATCGAGCAAATTTCACTATCGGGATCGGCTGGAAAATGATCGGAAATCAGATTTTAAAATCGATCCTGAAATCCAAAGATCGCCTCAACCCTAGTTATTTCAACTCCCTTACCTGCCCAGGAAATGGATAGGAAATGATGGGAAATGTATTCATCTCTACACATTATTATTGTATTTATTTTCTCAGGGAGATCAGATTTTAGTTGAATGCACCGCCGAAACATTGGACAGAGAAGGTGTCACCTTTGTAAGTTTTTGTAAATTTTTTTTAA
Source organism: Leptodactylus fuscus (assembly GCF_031893055.1). NCBI lineage: Eukaryota > Metazoa > Chordata > Amphibia > Anura > Leptodactylidae > Leptodactylus > Leptodactylus fuscus. The sequence continues at coordinate 5,783,139 of NC_134274.1, read as the reverse complement.
ATTGCGGTTACTTTTTTTGGTGCCATCAGTGTTTGATCAGTGGGGGTTCTTCCTTCTGAATCCGGACAATCAGATTGCAATGACTGATGTCATAGCCACTGTGTCTATGTAAACCATGAGCAAGATTGACTGAGATGACGAAGGATAGACCCCCATCAATCCATCGAAGAATCGATCACCCATATACACCACTTCTAGAGTAGATAATATAATATGTTGCTAGATAATTCTTCATAATAAACTGACCACTAGGGGGCATTGTTCGTAATCAAAATGTCTCTACAGGGGGGTCCTAGCTCTATGAATGAAATGTGTGTTGGATTTCTGTTCTATTATCCTGTTCTCCCAATTGCCGCCTGCTGGAGTTTCATGGATATTTATCACGTCACCGATGCCTTGGGAGTAGAAAGGGCAGACAGGTAAGCTTCACCTTATTGCATATATACAATTATTAGATACGCAGATTCAGGGGCCACTTAATAACTTTATAGTCCCAAGTAGGTCATTGTACATCACAAAACCCGCTGCCGTGTTGATGGTACCACCTCCAAATTATTGGTGTAGGTGGCCAGTAGAAGATTCATGGCCATAAAGGGATACACAAATGAGACTCCGTTATAGTAGGTGATGTCATGGGTGACCTCAGTCATGATTTATAGTACAAGTGTCTACACATGGAATAGAGGGGCTTGTAAAGTGGGACGGAGGTAACTTCCCTAGTGAGGTTTTTATTTAAGGGTTAGGATATTGGGCACCCTCACTGATCAGCTGTTATTCTGAGTCTTCTGGGAAAGTCTAGAAACCCTGGGTCTTCCTACCCCGCTAACTGAGGGATGCTGCTTTATTGTATCTGGCAAGTTATAAAAATGAATGTGTATGTGTGGCAAAAAAAATAAAATTACATAAAGTCCCCTATTTTTGGTGACGGGCCAGAGCAACAGCAGCCTGTCCTTATCAGTTTCTGAAAAAAACATGGTTTTCTCAGGCTAATAGCACTAGTCTATAGCTTCCCCCAAATCCAGCCATACTGGACCATACCCAGCTCTTCCTGGTACCCCTGGTGGTGGTTACACAGACACTAATCATGTCATGAGTACAAGTAACCCCCTATGGAGCCGTTTGAGGATTAGGTCACAGTTAGGTTACAGATCCTTAGGTTACAGTTATTGTATCTTCTCTTCCTCCCACAACCCTCTCTTGTGTCTTCCAGTATAATGGAAGCAGTCTTGAACCTTGATGCTGTAGAATGGGATGATGAAACCAGAGTAAAGGCTCAGAAAGCCGTCATGTCAGCAAATCACCTTGTAGTAGTTCAGAACCGAGAGGTTAGTACAGTTTGTCTATCTGGTGAGCATATGCTAATCTTGTATGTATCCTGTTATCTTCACCCTTTGTCTGGCTTATAGTTCCTCCTATATGGTATATCATACCTCCCATGAATTATTGCCCCATCTATCACCTGATGTATCACTGCCCTATTCTTTCACTATATTAACCTACCCAGGTTAATATAACCTATTAGTTATATAGGTTAATAGTATTAACCTATTAATACTACCCAGAAAAACATAGCTTGGCTGAGACCAAGTCAACTCAATATTGGTTCGGTGCTAAGCTGGGGAGATCAAACTAAACACATATGCTTCTCATACTTATTGCTCCTATGTGGACCCAGATAATGCTATTTGGACTACAGACATCACCTGACATCATTCAGGGTACTTTGGGCCTCCCAGAGGACATGAAGTGCCTGTCCTTGAGTAACAAAAGTGGTGGAACCTTCACTTTGGGATACAATGTCCTGGTGGAATCTTTACAATCCTCCTTTCTTCTAATACTTCCATTCAATTCAGAGTCAATGTGAGAAATGTTAAGGTGGGAAAACATCTCCAACAACCTGTTTGACCATCAGTAATTCCTTCCACCACCCCATACATATACACATTGGACTTGACTTACCCTGTGTTTGTCAGACATCTTTATCCTCTCCAGACACCTTGGACAGCAGCTTATCTCCATTGAGGACAAAAGGATGGGGCAATGTGCCTGATCCTCTTTCCTCTAACACCCCAGGATGCCTTCCTACATCTTTTGGTCGGCCAACCCAGCTGTAATTGATGGGTTTTTTGGAGATTCACCAATGTGTATGGTCACTTTTAGTCTGAGACTCTCCTCCAGACGAGGTCAACATCTATTATAGCGTATCCAAACACTCTCGAGAAAGGAGCTTGTGAGTAAAGCTGGCTAAAATTGAATATTTTGTGTGTTTTCTTGCTATTTAGGGGACCAGAATTAATGAGACGAGCCCATTACCACCCATCTCTCTACCGCCCCCTTACCACTGTGAGGACGATTCCTTGGAGTAAAACTTGTGAACCTTCTAATAGGAGTCCAGCCATCTACAAACTACATACAGCTCCTTAAAGAATTTACATATGATTTCTTGTGTATACATCTGGGATAAGGAGATCTTAGAAGATGTGACGTGTATGGAGAAGAACTTCATACCATACAGTTATGGGACTTTGCATGGACTTCTAGATGCTTCTAGATATCTTTGATGACAGTGGCCTCCAACCTATGGCTCTCCAGCAACAAGACCATGCTGGGAGTTGGAGTTTTGCAATTGCTGGAGGGTCACAGGAGGCAGATCACTGTTTTATGATGTAGAGCAAAGACAACAGTGTCTGATCGATGTATAGACAATACTAATAACTCAAGAGTAGGGTTGAGCCGATCTTGAGATTTCAGGATCAGCCGATCCCGATCGTGAAATTTACTCGATCGCCGATCGGAATCCAATCTTACCCAATCGCTCAACCCTACTCAAGAGATGCCATAACTATGATGTTCTCAATGTTCTATCTTGTAAGACAGATGGCTCCATGTATGTATGGAAGACACATCTATATCTCTGAATACTGGAAATCTTACTCTAGAAATATAATTCAAGGTCTTGAGCAAAATGTATGTGACTGAATGGAACGTCTTACTGTCTGAATTGAGGCCAACACAATCCTATATAGAAAGGTTCAATAAATTTCCATATGGAACATCTGCTTTGCTTGGCTTTATTAAGAGTCGTCATATCATAGAATGTATCTGCTTCATCCTGAGTATACCCGAAAAGCGAAATGGCATACGGAAAATAAGAAAAAGGCAGGATAACATGTCCAAATGCTGCCCCCTATAGTCAGGGAAGAGTGGTGTATCGGACAAAGGTTTCACCTTGAGCTGTGGACTGTCCACCCTTGACTACAGCCACTAATGTTAATCACTAAAGCTGGACATGCACCTATAGCCAAATGATCGCTCGGCCAACAGATACCTCTTCCGAGCTCCTCACTCAGAATATAAGACCCCAGTGCCGCAAACTGCTGACCACCGAGCCACTGCGCTCTCCTTGCATGTTTCATCCTAATTAAGACATGTGTACACTGGAACACCAGAGTTTAAAATATGAAGCAGTTTGCCCCCCTATCAATTATTACTACTATTGGTTTCTTGACATGTATTTCTGCCAAAAAAAAAACCAAGAAAAGCCCAATTGAACATATTGTAGAAGATCCAGGGACTCTGGACATCAAATCCAAGTTATGATGCAGCTAAATAGATCCCTGACAGAAAAAAGAGACATCTCTATGAAGTTTCCTCTTAGTATTGTGTACAGGCAGGGAATACAGAGCATCAGATCTGTATATAGTTCTGCTACTTCCCCCTTCATTCACTGCAAAGGGAAACCTGTACTCGCCCCTAAACTCACTGTAAAAAGAGAGACCTCCCCCTCACATTCCACTCAGTGCTTTCCCATATTGAAAGCACCAACTTTCCCATATTGAGCCTGCAGGTTTCTAAGGATGGAACTTCCCTAGTAACAGGGAGCGAACAGCAAATTGGCAAGAAGGGGAACACGTATTGGCAGGAACTTTAGAGAGGATTTTCAGGCAGAAAACAACTACATTTCAATCAGGGGCATTACATATTGGTCCGGGACCACATACTCCAGTAAATGAAATTAAAATGACTGAAAAGTTAGTGACCATTTAAGAGAATGATGAGCAGCCCATCCTGGTGTGCAGCCATAACAAACTGAGTATGGACCACCCTTAAACAGGCCAAACCCTTACATTTTTCATTTTCACTTAGTCATACAAGAGGGTTTTTTTTTGTTTTTTTTTGTAGGATGATTTCTGATTTTTGTTGGTACCATTTTGGGATGGATATAATTTCTTAAATATTTATTATACTTTATTCAGATCCACCATCTCTACACTGTGCCTATGATACAGGTAAGCTCTGTTGAGATGAGTCCACCTTTGATCCATTGTTGATCTTCTACTTGGTGTAACACAAGCATTGGACTGAGGTTCATTGAGCTCACTAGATAGCCAGCCACCCCTAGGAAATAGATGATGGAAATCTTCAATTTGCGTGTCTTCTGCTTGACCACTGCTGTATCAGAGCCTGGTCCCACCTCTGATACTTCGGTGGGTCAGTCTTACATTGCAGAGAACTGAAGTCCTCCATGTCTTGACTCTTTGGTGTCCAGTTTTGGGAATCCATCGCCCTTCCTTTAATAAATACAGAACATCTTCAGTAAATTGATACTATATCAGATGTTACTGTTACATGTTGATGTGACTCTATCCTTTGGCTCATTATTCCTACCGTTCTGTTGACATGACCCTTCACCCCTCCATTCACCGCTGATGTTAATGATTGCCCACATCTGTCTGTGTTTGTACAACTTTTTGTTTTTTTTTTCATTTGAAAAACTCAAATATAATAAAAGCAGAATTAAAAAACCAAAAATTCTGAAAAGAATTCCAAGATGGAACCCAAAGAAAAAGTAAAAAGTATACAAATACGGTAACATGTCTCCCCTCTATATAGTCTCACATAACCGCGAACTCCATGAAGGTTGGGTGGATGTTTTGTGCCACTTTTACGCCGATTTAATCGGAATCTGGGATGGAGATAAGAGAATACTAGTGTGACCCTAGGGTAAGCCTGGCACTAATGTCTATGGAGCGCAAACCCTAAAACCTGGAAACCTTTGAAATTGTTCCCTTTTGATACAATCTTAGGACGAGCTCCTAAACCTGGTCTGTGTTATCTTCATGATTCTCAGTTGTCTTGAGCACATGGACCTTTGGTGATGTTGTGCCATTACATCTTCACTTCACTGCCTGGACTTTGTGCATCTACACCATTGTCTACGTACTGGTGGTTGGATGGTGATCAGATTCTCATAATGTCCTTGCAGCAGGTGACTACATCTACAGTCAACAAGCCAAAGGACAAGTCTACCTGGATTCATGCCCACCACCACTTCAAAAAGGTTCCACCCCCTCTCTGCTGGTGACACCTTCTAACTCTAAGTGGTGCCTTCTGATTTGTTTTGCGGGGTTTGTGGGTAATAATGATATCTCACTAATCCGCCCACAACTCAACCCAAGCTGACGGTACATAATGCTGGAGCCCCAGCGAGATAGATCAATAGTAGAATTTACTTTCCATGAACCTTCAGCCAGGAGCTTTCCATCGGGAGAAGATGAGAGCTCTACATTTTGTGTTGTTCCTACCAATGCTCTACGAGACTGTATGGACGGACAGTGCCCTGACTCAACTCCATAATGCCCCAGTAAGAAACTTACCATATCGTTGGGTGTGTAGGTGTGTGCCGACTACTGATACTGGGAGATATTATCTAATACAGGTCCATTGAGTTACGTTGAAGTGTTTGATGTTTCTGCCTAGTGAACTGTTACTAGAACCTGAAGACACGGGCTTGGGTTTGGCTGGACCATTGCATGTTACTGTGTTGGCTTTAGAGTTGTGCTCAGGTATGGTGTGCCAAGGAAGTTGTAAGGCAATGCATAGTGGCCGCATATCTGCATTTAGCAATAATCTAGGTGAGCACATGTTACAAAATTGCCTTAACCAATTATTTTCCTATTTAGCCGCCTTTAGGGAATGATCACATGTGGGAATTTGATGCAGAATCTGCCTCCCATTCATTGACTTTCATTACGAGCTGTCTCAACACCCAAACATTGTATCTGACATATAAAACAAAGAGGTTACAAAGGGGGTAAGAAAGGAGGAGTTAACAAGGACATACTGTATAAGAGACCCAAAGACAAAAGCAAATAATACAGACACGAACCTCCATGAGACGGGACACTGGTAATGTCCTCTCCTCTTCTTCTTCTTTTAGTACTTGTTTCCTCTCAGTTTCTCTTCCAGTTCCCCCTGATGTTGTCGGGGTCATGTATGGGATTGAGTCTATACTGCCATGTTTGTCCTTGTTGCTTTTCCATGCTCCTGTTCTTTGTTGACAAGACCCTTCACCCTGCCATCTAGCGCTGATGTTAATGATCACCCACATCGATCTCTGCTGGGTTTGGATTGTTTTATTAGTTTTCTTATAAAAATATAAAGTCAATTGCTACAAATTAAAGGGATTCTATCATTAAAAAAACATTCTTAAACTAAAGAACATCCTTTAGAAAAGCTTTCCATCTCTTACCTTTACATATTCCTGCGCCACCTCTGTCTTTTGCTCCTGACACGTCTCCTCCTCTTCACTCCTCGTCTTACACGAGACCACCACAAAATGGCGATGGAACATTAAATAACATATAGAGTACAGTATCTAAAATTGATTGGCTTTATCAGTCCAGGATTAACAGTGTTCACATGTGCCAAGTCCTTATCTGTAGTGTATATAACTGATAAAGAACCAACACTAAGCTTGTAAAAGACGTCTTCATATCCCATATAATAAAAACATTGGGCAATAAAATCCCAAACACAGAAGCTTTCTCAGAAGGGATTTTTTCACTTTATTGAGACTTATCACTTACAAATGAATCAGTCCCCACCTATAGAAGTGATATAAGTCAGCCATAGCTATATACTCTGACCGATTGGGAGAGAACAAGTTTTTGTTTAACCACTTGCCGGCTGCCCATTGACCATAGACGTCTGGTTGGTGATTGGTTACATCCTTGTAAAATTAGAAGCTGAATAATCTTAGATTCTCCTTGAATTTCTTTCTTAATTCTGATCTTTACATTCCAGTCTGTTCCATTCAGAACCCGTTTTGACCAGGACCTCGAGGACGGCACCATGGTTATCATCAGTGGTCTTGTCTTAAGTTCGGCTACCGGGTTTGTCCCAAATATTATTACATTGGTAATATAAAACTTACAAATCCAGCGGATAGCCAAGTAAGAGTAAAAGAAATAGAAGAATAGAATGTTCTCTCGTCTTGTGTTGACATGGTGGTAAGAATAAGGAAGACGTAGACTTGCCGTTCCTCCAAGTGGTATTTTAATATAACACATAGTTACATAGTTACATAGTAGATGAGGTTGGATGAAGACATCAGTCCATCAAGTCCAACCTATAACCCTACAATCCCTACAGTGTTGATCCAGGGGAAGGCAAAAAACACGGCAGGTACAAGCTAGTCACTGACAATACCGCAAGGATATTTTATTACTATTATAATTCTTCCAGGTTCTCCATGAATTTCCAGTGTGGTAATGGTGACAATGACGACATCACCTTCCATTTCAATCCACGTTTCGATGAAGGACTTGTTCTCACCAACACGAGGGAAAGTAACAATTGGGGGACAAAAGTAGTGAAGTCCAATGTGCCATTCCAGAAGGGACAGGCTTTCGAAATCCGGATTTTAGTTACGAAGAATGAATACAGCGTAGGTTTTCAGAAGAAACATTGTGTCTCCTTTGGTTTCTTTGCTTTATTTTTGGGAAAATGTATCATTTTCTATTCACTATAAAGCTTTAATGTGGATATGGACCCCCAACTGATCACCTGTTTGGGGAGCACGAGAAGTTAATAGGATAAAGTCACCATCCAGACTATTCTTATTCCATTCCCATTACCCCCAATTTTACCTTCCCCTATCTTCCTCTTCTTCTTCCAGGTCCATGTCAATGGCCGTCACTTTCTGGCGTTTCAGCACAGAATTGCTCTCAGCCGGGTCTCCCATCTAGTGTTAATGGGCTCTATCAGTCTGACCAGTGTTGAGATACGACCAGAAGGGGTAAGTGACATTGTACTGCCCTGTTTACTGTATACTGGGGTGAATTGTCTTCCTGCAGTCAATGCTCGAGGTACTTCCTTCCTACGAAAATCGTATCAAATCTTTCTGGAAAATTCTGCAAAGCAGCCAAATCAAATTTTTGAAAAATTTGCTTGTCTCCAGTCACGAACTGTGTAGAAGGAATAAAAAGGGGCCATAGACCATGTGGGGGGGGGGGGCAAAAAAATGGTAATATACCATGTGGTGGTCCAGGAAATGGGGATAACAGTATAACAGGGTCTCATTTTTTTGTGGAGAGGCGCCTTTCTATAGTTCACCTCAGACAGCAGGGAGGCCAGGTTCACCACTGGTCTGGAGGTAAGCACCACCACCGTAAGTTTTAGTGATATACTATAATATTCTGAAGGCAAGCTGAACCAAACTTTTCTTTGGTGTTAGTTTGCCAAGTTGTTCATCGCCACCTGTGGGTGTCCCAGAGGAGAAGTCGGCACAAGACCTGTTCCCCGGCATTCACTAGGTCTTCCCATGGGTGTACAGGGATCCATTTGCCATCCTGGATCATCTCAGTCCCAAAGAGACAAAGCCACTTGTGTTAAAATTTTCTTCAATAAAACGATTGTAAAAAGTGCAGCCACATCGTATGTACGGTAGTATACTCTACCCTCACACTCAGGGATGTGGTTGGGCCATTGGGAACAGTAAATGTTTGTTCTCTTTTAGGTTGGACTCGATCGTCATTATTTTCCCGGCGGACAAACACCAAAAGTAAGTTTTGCCCCTGACAGTGGTCATTGCCACCATATCACTACCGTACATCATACTCACCAACGTTCAGCTGGCCTGGTCCAAGAAAAGTGTATGGCAAAGTCAAGTCCTCTTTGGGCAACGCTCCGCCTCCTAATGTATCAAACCTGAGACAGAAACATTATTACCTATAATAATCCATCAGTGTTACAAAGTATATTTCTAGACTGTACTGGAGAAGGAAACCCATGGTGTATATATGGTATATATGGTATATATGATGTAGGGGTCCTCTTCCAGATATGGTTCCTTTAGTTTAAAACGGTCCAATGCACAAACCGTGAAGATTCTTGGATTTCTGTATAATTGTGATCTTCACTTTCCAGACTATTCCATATAACACCCATTTCTACAGCGGCATCAGGGACGGCACCATCATTACTATCAGTGGCTCCGTCCTGACATCGGCCGAAAGGTTTGGATTCATTTTATCATATTTTATTCTTAATTTTTTAACTTGAAATAAAAAAAATCCAACAAATAATAGAAAAAAACACCCTTGGTGACCATGTCCTCTCTGATATTGACCTGGAAGTGCCGGAGGTGACAATTTGTGTTGCCGGTCACCACTAAGCAGCAGCATTGGCTTGGGTAATATACTTAAGGTCCTGCCCGTTTACGCCAACCATGCACATAGGATATCCTCAAAGATATTTTATTATAGGTGACCATCTAGGTCAGTATTTTGTATCAGTATTCGGGAGTCAAAGCCAAGAACGTCTCCAAAACCTGCAAATCTTCCCACTTTAGGATCCTCTTCTCCATACTGTCTCCATACTGGCTCGTGTATATTTTTCCAGGTTCTCCATGAATTTCCAGTGCGGTAATGGTGATAATGATGACATCGCCTTCCATTTCAATCCACGTTTCGATGAAGGACTTGTTCTCGCCAACACAAGGGAAAGTAACAATTGGGGAACAAAAGTAACGAAGCGGGACGTGCCATTCCAGAAGGGGCAGGCTTTCAAAATCCGGATCCTAGTGACAAAGAATGAATACAATGTAGGTTTCCATAAAGAATGGTCGTGCCCGCATTCTCCACAGATCTCATGTGCATATTGAGATATGTATGTACAGTATGTATGTATAAATGTATGCATACATACTCTATATAGGAAAGTTAGTAGTTTCCAGCTTAATAGCACAACGTTTTTGTCCACCACTATCAATTTTAATGGACTCCATTATAATCAATGGGGTGCGACCGAGCTCCATATGTAAATAGGTCTACCTGTACATTGTTCTAGTGCTTTGATGAACCAGAACAATGGACAGGTGACATTACTGTACCGAAACATCCCAGACTATGTTAATACCCCCTCCCCCAATTGTGTCTCTTCCTTTGACCAACATGGTTTTCCTGTGCAGGTTTATGTGAATGGACGCCACTTTTTGGTCTATCAGCACAGAATTTCTCTGAGCCGAGTCAACTATTTAGTATTAATGGGCTCCATTAAGCTGACTAGTATTGGAATACAAGATCAAGGGGTAAGTGAGATTGTACAATCCTGTTTACCTTACTGTCTATTTGTGCATGCAATCTTTGCTTTAGGTGATATCCTCACTGGGGTGTGGCTTCTGTGCAAGATTTTTCCTTGCACAGTACGAGGGAGAAATCTGTCAATCAGCCTATACAAAGCCACTAAATCGAACAAGTCTGTCACTAATCTATCCTGTATACCTATCATGACAGGTTCCATTTTAAGGCATAGTCCAATATGGGACATTTATGACATACCCTCCAGGGCCCATAGCTATAGTATCTTAAGATCTGGTGTGGTCACAATGGTGCACCAATGGTGGTCCAAGGCAAGTGATCCACCTATTGTAAGGAAACACCACCCAATAATTCCCCCTAGGTCTTAAGTGATGGCCTCATCCATTCTGTAATGTGATTGTGGGTCTAGTCCCAGGGAATCTCTTTCTCTGGACGTCATGAATTAAAAGAAAATTCCTGATTGGGCCAATTGGGATTTCCCATTAAGCAGTCCTTCTATGCACAGTGGTCTATCCAATGAGGGCATTTAGGAGGCCATCGCCTGTACCCATCAGCCGGGGTTAGGTGGCTGCTTACGGAGGAGAGGAAACCATTTTCAGATGCAACAAAATAAATCCCATTCACACTACAATGTATCATTTCATAGGTAATGTTTTTGTGTCTTCTAGGTTGGATTCCACCATCATTATTTTCCTGGTGCACAAATGCAAAATGTAAGGTTCACTATTAACAAAGTGCTCATTGCTAGCACGCTGTGTATCTTCTTCAAGACTTCTGTATCCTGGCTTAGCAGGGCGCATCTAAAAAAACTCATGGGCTGAGGTGCAAAAGATCAGGAGTTTCTCAACTGTGGCCCCAACAGTATGTGGCACATTGATGCAGCACTAGCATCTAGACACCTTAGCAGTGTCTTAAAGGGGTTGTACCAACTTTGCAAGTTATCCCAAAGGGTAGGGGATCACTTATGATCAATTTCCCCCCCTTCCCAATGTATTAACAATATGAAGATTTGCATTTCTTTCATAACTGTGGTCTTTACTTTCTAGTCGGTTCCATTCAGCACCCAACTTAAAAATGGCCTCAAGGATGGCACCGTGGTTATCATCAGTGGCCGCGTCCGGGCTTCGGCGGACAGGTTTGCAATTGTTTTAATATATTTCATTAATATTTTATAAAAATTGAAATAAAAAAAGTCTACACAAGACAAAAAAGAACAAAAATCCCTCATCTGGTTCCCTCGGGTGGCCGTGACCATGTCATCGCTCTATGATGTTGACCTGGTGAGACCTGCCACACATCAGCCGGGAATAGCTCCTGTCCCCAATACAATATTTATCGTGTTCAGTGAATGTTAAAAGCAAAAACCCGACAAATGCAGACAAAAAAATAGAATAAAAATCATCAAAAAGTTCTAAGTACAACAGAATTAAAACCTGCAAAAACTACAGCTCATCGCACAAAACATAAGCAAATCTTACCCTGCTGGTATCTCTTCTTATGACCCAGTCCTCTAGAACATAAAGTATCTTCATTCTAATCTGAAGACAATTCTATTCCTAATGACTTCTATGTAGGATTTCTGTGAACTTCCATTGTGGTGATGCTGAAGATGACGACATCGCCTTCCACTTCAATGCACGTTTCGATGAAGAACGTCTTATTTGCAACACAAGAGAAAACGACAACTGGGGGATAAGAGTGGAGAAGAGCAACATGCCGTTCCAGAAGGGACAGGCCTTCCAAATACAATGTAGGAACATTGGAATTTCTAGATCGATTCTATTTTATGGGATACGTTTACTGTTTAACCCCTTGGCTTTCTTAAACATTATACATTTTTGGGCCACGTAGGAATGATTAGATTTGGCGAAGGATATAACGACCCATTATCTGACCGAGCACAGAATGTGGAATTGTCCTAAAGAGATTCTTTGTTTTTCTCCAATTTAATCTCGCCCTGCGGAATAAAATGAAAGAAATGTGTGAGAATGATAAAGAAGCCCCTCGGGAAAATCATCAAATGGGATGGAAAAATAATGGAAGGAAAGGAAAACGTGTAAGATATAAAAAGTGATTATTCATACAGAAAGAAATCTGGAAAAAAAAAATTCAGATAGGAGGGGAGATAAATTATTCCCAATCCAACCTAATATCCAACTTTCAGAAGTTGAAATACCCCCATACACAGTACATAGTGGGGGGTCCTAACGAAAGTGCAGAGTTTGGCCAACCTTAAAGTGTTTGGCCAACTTTAGTCTCATTAATAGAGTTCTAGAAGCCCCTCAGGACGTTACTTGACCTTCTTCTATCCAAAATAAATTTCTCTTCCAGGTTTTTGTGAATAAGAATCACTTTCTGGACTACCAGCACAGAATTCCTCTGAACCGAGTCAACACTTTAGTCATAATGGGCTGCATCACTCTGACCAGTGTTGAGATACAAGCCCAGGAGGTAAGTGACATTGGACAACCCTGTTGACATTGACCTCTCTTTAGTCAGATGTTTCCTCCGAGGAAGTTGAGGTTTACTGATAGGAGGCAAAAATGGGAAAGAATTGGGGGTAGACGACAGTCCACTCCATGAGTGATCCAAGATCATCCAAGCAACGTTTCAGGTTGAATCAAGGGTCTTTCTCAAGACTGCTCTATTACTTGGGTCATGTCTTATTTTATTTCTTAAAGAAGTCCAACTTTTATAGGGTTCAAAAGGGAGACACGCGCAGGTCCCAATAATGTACTTTACAATCTCAAAAATACTTGGAAACGGTCAGATTATAAAATATCAGACAGGCAGATTGGTCCAGTCCTCGTGGTTAGACATAGAAGCCAGTGCATGTCCTAATTTCCCAATGGACCATCTTCATTTTCTCTCCAAGAAAACATCTCACCATTTTATGACCTGACCTCTCGTATTCTCTTTATGGAATACATTGTATCTTCTAAAGTCTCTCCATAAACCAATGGCCCAAGTAACTCAGAACTTGTATCCCTCACAATTTGCCTGGTGAATCAATAAGATGTTTTTGAGAATTTTTGTTTACATTTTTTAAAAATTTTTGTAAAAACCCTCCATAAATTTTACACTTCATCAAGAGTCTTCGAATTCCTATACAATGGATCGGAATTGGACAAGCTCGAATGGGATTTGTTTGTTTTTGAAAAGAGAATGGACAATTGACAAGTGCGTCAGGGTTGGACAGCACATTAGTTATTGAAGTTGGGCGACACTTCTGGAAGGGACCTTATGGATTAGAGGGTACGAGTACTTGCGGTACATTACTGAGATATGACAGTTTCTTTCCTAGGCTGGATACCATCATCATTATTTTCCCGGTGGACAACTACAAGATGTGAGTAAGAGACTCCATCTATAAATACAATGTAACAGAATTTGTTGCACTTTCTGTAACATACCGGCAGGTCCATCTACAGAACTGACCTTCTTCTCCTATATTTATACTTAATACTTACATATATTATGTGCATTACATTATATACACTCACTAATATGTATATAGAGTAGTCTGGTTACTTATAATCCACGTGAGATACGCACTTATTATGTACATTATACAGTTATAGACCTCTGTAATATACATAATATACAATGTAACATGACGTGGGATTCTCTTACACTTGTGACCTTTACCTTCCAGTCTGACGCATTCAGCTCCCAATTTCTCATGGGCGTCAGTGATGGCACCCTGGTCATTGTCAGAGGCGCTGTCCTACCCACAGGGGACAGGTTTGTACTTGGTTTAGTTTATTGCATTGATGATATATTTTCTATTAAAAATGACAACAATATTGCGGATTAATTGAAAAAAATCCCTATAAGTATACGTATAAGCCATGTTCTTCCCCTTATCAGACCCCAGATATAATAATCAGAGACCCAGGGGAGAAGACAAACATAAAAAGCACTGTTACTTACCTCTCCTAGGCTCGGCGCACTCCCCCTCCTCTGTATATGACCCCTCCTCTGTATATGATCCCTCCTCTGAATATGATCCCCTCCTCTGATTATGATCCCCCTCCTCTGTATATGATCCCCCTCCTCTGTATATGATCCCCCTCCTCTGTATATGATCCCCCTCCTCTGTATATGATCCCCCTCCTCTGTATATGATCCCCCTCCTCTGTATATGATCCCCTCCTCTGTATATGATCCCCCTCCTCTGTATAGGATCCCCCTCCTCTGTATATGATCCCACTCCTCTGTATATGATCCCCCTCCTCTGTATATGATCCCCTCCTCTGTATATGATCCCTCCTCTGTATATGAGCCCCTCCTCTGTATAGGATCCCCCTCCTCTGTATATGATCCCCTTTTCTGTATATGATCCCCTCCTCTGTATATGATCCCCCTCCTCTGTATATGATCCCACTCCTCTGTATATGAGCCCCTCCTCTGTATAGGATCCCCCTCCTCTGTATATGATCCCACTCCTCTGTATATGATCCCCCTCCTCTGTATATGATCCCACTCCTCTGTATATGATCCCACTTCTCTGTATATGATCCCCCTCCTCTGTATATGATCCCCTCCTCTGTATATAATCCCCTCCTCTGTATATGATCCCCCTCCTCTGTATATGATCCCCTCCTCTGTATATGATCCCTCCTCTGTATATGATCCCCCTCCTCTGTATATGATCCCCTCCTCTGTATATGATCCCCTTTTCTGTATATGATCCCCTCCTCTGTATATGATCCCCTTTTCTGTATATGATCCCCTCCTCTGTATATGATCCCACTTCTCTGTATATGATCCCACTTCTCTGTATATGATCCCCTCCTCTGTATATGAGCCCCTCCTCTGTATATGATCCCACTCCTCTGTATATGAGCCCCTCCTCTGTATACGATCCCTCCTCTGTATATATGACCCCCCTCCTCTGTATATGATCCCCTCCTCTGTATATGATCCCCTCCTCTGTATATGATCCCCCTCCTCTGTATATGATCCCCTCTTCCGTATATCATCCCACTCCTCTGTATAGGATCCCCCTCCTCTGTATATCATCCCACTCCTCTGTATATGATCCCCCTCCTCTGTATATGATCCCCCTCCTCTGTATATGATCCCCTCCTCTGTATATGATCCCCCTCCTCTGTATATGATCCCCTCCTCTGTATATGATCCCCTTTTCTGTATATGATCCCCTCCTCTGTATATGATCCCACTTCTCTGTATATGATCCCACTTCTCTGTATATGATCCCCTCCTCTGTATATGAGCCCCTCCTCTGTATATGATCCCCCTCCTCTGTATATGAGCCCCTCCTCTGTATACGATCCCTCCTCTGTATATATGACCCCCCTCCTCTGTATATGATCCCCTCCTCTGTATATGATCCCCTCCTCTGTATATGATCCCCCTCCTCTGTATATGATCCCACTCCTCTGTATATGAGCCCCTCCTCTGTATACGATCCCTCCTCTGTATATATGACCCCCCTCCTCTGTATATGATCCCCTCCTCTGTATATGATCCCCTCCTCTGTATATGATCCCCCTCCTCTGTATATGATCCCCTCTTCCGTATATCATCCCACTCCTCTGTATATGATCCCCCTCCTCTGTATATCATCCCCCTCCTCTGTATATGATGCCCTTTTCTGTATATGATCCCCCTCCTCTGTATACGATCCCTCCTCTGTATATCATCCCCCTCCTCTGTATATGATCCCTCCTCTGTATATGAACCCCTCCTCTGTATATGATCCCCCTCCTCTGTATATGATCCCCTCCTCCGACCCCTTCATATTGCCTTATATCTTTCCTTTTAGGTTTTCTGTAAACTTCCAGTACGGTCCCAGTGACAAGGACGATATCGCCTTCTATTTTGGTCCACGTTTTACGGGAGAATATAAGGGCATTGTTACCAATACAAAGACATGTGAAAGATGGTGGACGAGACAACACAACCCCGAGCTGCCATTCTATAGGGAAAAACCTTTTGAAATCCGGTTCCTGGTCACAGAAAGTGAATACAAAGTAGGTTTGGCCGATACAAGATTACCTTGTTCTTGTGGAATTGGTCATTTTTTAGATCTGGTATTTTGGGCCGATTTAATGTCATAATATATTTTCTATAGTGGTTGGAGTTTGGTTTTTCCAATGCAAAGACCCAAATCCCTTTCTACATATATAGCAGACTTAGCTCCGCCATAGTTATTTTCTCCTCCGGCCCTTTAGGTTTATGATGTAACTCGTAGTAATGTTCTTATCAGTGGTTGTGTTTGCAAGTGATGTACAGGACTGATCCTCAGCAGTGTCCTGTGCCCAGGATAGGAACCCCGCAGATAGATAGGGTTAGGGTCACCTGAATACGTGTTTACCCCCTATGCATCATGGTCAATGGTCAATGGTCATCCCGTAACATGTAGAATGGATATTTCTTCCAGGTTTCTGTGGATAGAAAACACTTGTTGGACTATCCGCACAGAATTTCTGCGCAACAAGTCAAGACTTTGGTCATAAAGGGCTGTATTAGCCTGAGTAGTGTGGAGGTCGAGGCCCAGGAGGTAAGGGACATTGGCCCAAAAATAATAAAAAACATATCTACTTACTGTCACCTCTATTATCTATTATTCTTCTAAAGTTTGGCTTGATACAAAGTCAAGTAACAAAAATACGTCGTCTATATATCTCCTTCGTCTGCTTTGTCTTGTTCATTGGCGTCTATGGCTTTACACGTGTTTTTTATGCAGCCACAATTATATGTAAGATACGGTAAAATCTAGAATGTGATGTATCCATACAGAATTCAAAAGTGACGGTGTGTGTTTATTTTCCAGTCTGGATTCCCCTGACTCTTCCAGATGGACAATGTAAAATGTAAGGTTCACTATTAACATGGCGGTCGTATACAGCTTATAGCATTACATGGTACTCTCTACGACGTGTCTAGATCCCGGATGGCTACAAGTAGATGTCCAGCTGTTCAGAGATGGGCGAACCTCTGAACATTTGTTTCCTTTTAGGTTCGGATGGTTCAGCCCAAAGATTTGTTTCAAGTTGAATAAGTGAAATTATTATACTCTGGGTCCAGAATATAACAAGGGAAGTGCAGAAACATAATATACAGTCGTACTCACCTTCCCACATCTCCTATGTAGTCCAGGGCCTCTTGGGGTTCTCTTCTGGTCTCTTTGTTGCAATGGCACCACCCTCATTGCTCAAAAGAGCTTATGTTGTGTCCTGGACCCCCAACTCATTCATATCAATGGAAGTGCTGGGAAGTGAACAATATTAATAACCCGATTTACAACCCTGATGTGTATGATGTCCCATATCGCAGCATATCCATACACGAGTAGATGGAAGGACAGAGAACATCATCTGTTTGATATTTCTGTTACTGTCGCTCGGTGACTTTGGTTCTAATAATAATTCGTCAGATCTATGAGAGTTGTGTCTTGTGCAGATCTTCACTTCTATCTTCTTCCCTTTCAGTTTCTTCCCAGTGCTGGAGGCCGTGAAGAATTCCAATAATTTACAATAAAACTAATGACTGGCCGAATCTGTTTTTTTTAAAAAAAATTTATTTATTTTTATATTTTACTTGTTTTTTTATTGTAATTTTTTATAAATAATAAAATCATATATGATACGTCCAGATGATTTCTAAGAATAAAGCTGTTGAGCTGCTGACAATGCGCTTGGCTACAATGTCTCATTATAAAGGGACATCGATAGACTTCATAGCAATGCGGAGCTATAGAGACGATCACATCGGACAAGAATCAAACAAAACCAACCCCTCTAAATGGGTTGGGGGATTGCACCAGGGGACACGGGGCTTCTCCAGTATATTCTCTATCATATTCATAGACGTAATATAAGGTTCTCTCACTGTTGCGGTTTCAGAGCTTGTTTTTTGTGAGACAAGTTGCACTTTACAGGAATATAGAATTTTGATACATTGTATTATAACTTTTATTACTTTATGCCAAGTCGTTACATTCTACGACCCATAAAATAGTCATTATCCTTTGAAGTCGTACAAGGGCTTATTTTTTTGTGGGCTGATTTGTGATTTTTGTTGGGATAGATATAATTTATTGCCTATGTCAGATCCACCATTTATTTTTGTTGATGTTTTTGAGTGACAGCCCCGCTATAGACCTATTAACCCCTTTTTTCCTTTTCATGCAGCATTGTATTGTATGTTATGAGCTTCCTTCTCCATCTGCCCACGGCCATATCCTAACAATTTACCATAAGCCTACGATACGACAATGACCCTGTGGACAGGGGTCTCCGAAGTCCCTCAGTAGACAATCCAGCTTGAATCTGATTGAGACAGTAGATTCTACCGAGTCTTGACTCTTTGGTGTCCAATGTGGGGAATCCTTCGGCCTCTGTTTTTTTACATCTTGTCAATGTTCTAATAAACACAGAACATCGTCAGTAAGTTGCTAATATCGGATTATCTGCCTTCGCTTTACACTTTACACTTCTACAGTTCCCCGTGGCTCACAGAGCTGGATCTTTTAAAGGAACATGTTCGAGGTTGCCAGGTTGTTTTTGGACGCTGAGCCATCTCTATCTGCCAAAAAGCAACATCTGCAGTGCAACGGAGCGGACGCAACGCTAAGTGAAATCAGGACGGCTCGATCAATAATAAGAACAGATTTCTAGTCTTCCCAGTGGAGCTTCTATGAGTAACATCAGGGAACCGTCCTCCATTACCACCTCAGAGGACTCCGAATGTTCTCATGTAGATGTCAAGCGATTTCTCCGAGCACCGGGGGGCTCCGACCTAACCGGTACTGAAGAGTTACTGATATGGAAAGATCAGGACAAGGATCTGTAGTTTGAAGAATCAGCAGCAGAACTTTGGTGTTACTTTCTCATGGTGGCCATGGCATAGCTTTCATTTTTTTATACTAGGGAGGATCCATTTCCAATTATTCAAGGTACAGTTAGTATGTATGGTGGTCAAGTGGGTGACGGGGCGTATATCTGGTATCCTCAGCCAGGTGGGATAACGGAAATCCAGGATACATATTGTAGCAGAACTGTCTGCTCAGGATCGTTATTTAAGTTACTTGGGCTGGATTTCCTGGACTGGAGGACAGGATGGTGGTGGGAGTCTTCCAGGCCATACCAATAGTCCACTACCGGGTATTCCCTAATTCCAGGTGTTCTCAGGTGAGGCTTAGTGATGTTCATTACTGGGGAAGGAAGTCTGGTAATAGGAGGGCGGACAGGTTACAGCCAGAGCGAGTGCAGGGGATGTTATACAGAGCTTGATACTGAGTTTGGTGGCACATTTTTGGACTTGCACTAGGTTATAGAGGCTGCTGTTTAGTTATTGCCGGGAAGGATTAGGATTTATTTTGTTTGTCTGGTGTTCTTTCTGTGCTGAAGCATCTAAATAAAAGCACCATTGAAGTTTGAAACCCACTACCATGTGAGCTGAGTATTATCCCTGTACTGTGACATCACTGTGTGTATTATCCTGTACTGTGACATCACTGTGTGTATTATCCCTGTACTGTGACATCACTGTGTGTATTATCCCTGTACTGTGACATCACTGTGTGTATTATCCCTGTACTGTGACATCACTGTGTGTATTATCCCTGTACTGTGACATCACTGTGTGTATTATCTCTGTACTGTGACATCACTGTGTGTATTATCCCTGTACTGTGACATCACTGTGTGTATTATCCCTGTACTGTGACATCACTGTGTGTATTATCCCTGTACTGTGACATCACTGTGTGTATTATCTCTGTACTGTGACATCACTGTGTGTATTATCTCTGTACTGTGACATCACTGTGTGTATTATCTCTGTACTGTGACATCACTGTGTGTATTATCCCTGTACTGTGACATCACTGTGTGTATTATCCCTGTACTGTGACATC
This sequence comes from Leptodactylus fuscus, assembly GCF_031893055.1. Classification (NCBI taxonomy): domain Eukaryota; kingdom Metazoa; phylum Chordata; class Amphibia; order Anura; family Leptodactylidae; genus Leptodactylus; species Leptodactylus fuscus. The sequence continues at coordinate 5,762,868 of NC_134274.1, read as the reverse complement.
ACTGTGTGTATTATCCCTGTACTGTGACATCACTGTGTGTATTATCCCTGTACTGTGACATCACTGTGTGTATTATCTCTATACTGAGACATCACTGTGTGTATTATCTCTGTACTGTGACATCACTGTGTGTATTATCCTGTACTGTGACATCACTGTGTGTATTATCCCTGTACTGTGACATCACTGTGTGTATTATCCCTGTACTGTGACATCACTGTGTGTATTATCCCTGTACTGTGACATCACTGTGTGTATTATCCTGTACTGTGACATCACTGTGTGTATTATCCCTGTACTGTGACATCACTGTGTGTATTATCCTGTACTGTGACATCACTGTGTGTATTATCCTGTACTGTGACATCACTGTGTGTATTATCCCTGTACTGTGACATCACTGTGTGTATTATCCCTGTACTGTGACATCACTGTGTGTATTATCTCTGTACTGTGACATCACTGTGTGTATTATCCCTGTACTGTGACATCACTGTGTGTATTATCCCTGTACTGTGACATCACTGTGTGTATTATCCTGTACTGTGACATCACTGTGTGTATTATCCCTGTACTGTGACATCACTGTGTGTATTATCTCTGTACTGTGACATCACTGTGTGTATTATCCCTGTACTGTGACATCACTGTGTGTATTATCTCTGTACTGTGACATCACTGTGTGTATTATCCTGTACTGTGACATCACTCTGTGTATTATCCCTGTACTGTGACATCACTGTGTGTATTATCCTGTACTGTGACATCACTGTGTGTATTATCTCTGTACTGTGACATCACTGTGTGTATTATCCCTGTACTGTGACATCACTGTGTGTATTATCTCTGTACTGTGACATCACTGTGTGTATTATCCTGTACTGTGACATCACTGTGTGTATTATCCTGTACTGTGACATCACTGTGTGTATTATCCTGTACTGTGACATCACTGTGTGTATTATCTCTGTACTGTGACATCACTGTGTGTATTATCTCTGTACTGTGACATCACTGTGTGTATTATCCTGTACTGTGACATCACTGTGTGTATTATCTCTGTACTGTGACATCACTGTGTGTATTATCCTGTACTGTGACATCACTGTGTGTATTATCTCTGTACTGTGACATCACTATGTGTATTATCCTGTACTGTGACATCACTGTGTGTATTATCCTGTACTGTGACATCACTGTGTGTATTATCTCTGTACTGTGACATCACTGTGTGTATTATCTCTGTACTGTGACATCACTGTGTGTATTATCTCTGTACTGTGACATCACTGTGTGTATTATCCCTGTACTGTGACATCACTGTGTGTATTATCCTGTACTGTGACATCACTGTGTGTATTATCTCTGTACTGTGACATCACTGTGTGTATTATCTCTGTACTGTGACATCACTGTGTGTATTATCTCTGTACTGTGACATCACTGTGTGTATTATCTCTGTACTGTGACATCACTGTGTGTATTATCCCTGTACTGTGACATCACTGTGTGTATTATCTCTGTACTGTGACATCACTGTGTGTATTATCTCTGTACTGTGACATCACTGTGTGTATTATCTCTGTACTGTGACATCACTGTGTGTATTATCTCTGTACTGTGACATCACTGTGTGTATTATCTCTGTACTGTGACATCACTGTGTGTATTATCCTGTACTGTGACATCACTGTGTGTATTATCCTGTACTGTGACATCACTGTGTGTATTATCCTGTACTGTGACATCACTGTGTGTATTATCTCTGTACTGTGACATCACTGTGTGTATTATCCCTGTACTGTGACATCACTGTGTGTATTATCCCTGTACTGTGACATCACTGTGTGTATTATCCTGTACTGTGACATCACTGTGTGTATTATCCTGTACTGTGACATCACTGTGTGTATTATCCTGTACTGTGACATCACTGTGTGTATTATCCTGTACTGTGACATCACTGTGTGTATTATCCTGTACTGTGACATCACTGTGTGTATTATCTCTGTACTGTGACATCACTGTGTGTATTATCCTGTACTGTGACATCACTGTGTGTATTATCTCTGTACTGTGACATCACTGTGTGTATTATCCTGTACTGTGACATCACTCTGTGTATTATCCCTGTACTGTGACATCACTGTGTGTATTATCCTGTACTGTGACATCACTGTGTGTATTATCCCTGTACTGTGACATCACTGTGTGTATTATCCCTGTACTGTGACATCACTGTGTGTATTATCCCTGTACTGTGACATCACTGTGTGTATTATCTCTGTACTGTGACATCACTGTGTGTATTATCTCTGTACTGTGACATCACTGTGTGTATTATCTCTGTACTGTGACATCACTGTGTGTATTATCTCTGTACTGTGACATCACTGTGTGTATTATCTCTGTACTGTGACATCACTGTGTGTATTATCCTGTACTGTGACATCACTCTGTGTATTATCCCTGTACTGTGACATCACTGTGTGTATTATCCTGTACTGTGACATCACTGTGTGTATTATCCCTGTACTGTGACATCACTGTGTGTATTATCCCTGTACTGTGACATCACTGTGTGTATTATCCCTGTACTGTGACATCACTGTGTGTATTATCTCTGTACTGTGACATCACTGTGTGTATTATCTCTGTACTGTGACATCACTGTGTGTATTATCTCTGTACTGTGACATCACTGTGTGTATTATCTCTGTACTGTGACATCACTGTGTGTATTATCTCTGTACTATAACATCCCTTTATTCCTCGCCTGCTATATTCTTGCGATGCAGAAGGAGATACAAATATAAATCACAGAATACCTGACCTCTTAGTCACGGCACATCAATCTGTAACACCTAGCTATAAGTTCTGTGATCTCGGGAGACCTCGTCCAGCTGCAGTAAATGCCTCCAGACCACGTTGCTGCTCCTGTGATAGTTCAGCCTTCTGGATCACGCCATGGGGCCCTTTACCGAAATCTCTGTCCATTTATTTCTTTTTAAATAATTTATCTCAGATGAAAACAACAGACTGGAAAACAGGTTTTCACAGCAGGAATGCAAGATGAAGCGTGACAACTAACCGAGCCGACCCTTGTCTAGATTCAGAGCGGGAAGACGACGTGGATGATTGGTGCCTGGGGATCATGGGCAATGAAGAAGGGATTGACCTCATAGTTAGAGATTGACCAACCTTCTGACCTTCATTTCACAAATATTTGCAGAATTTGCCCCCCAGTTTCATTTCGGAAATTTTTGCAACAAAGTGATGTCAACATTACCTGTGTTTGCTGAGGTCCAATCACCCCTGGGACCACCAATGTCATCCAAGAGGATAGAAGAGGCCAGAGGATGAAGACAGGAGAGTGGATGTCTTAGACCCCCAAGTGTAATAATGATTAGTGTGTGGCAAAGCCAAGAAATCTTGGGTTCGTCCAAATTTCTTTAACAAACCTGGCACATTCCGAACCAGTTCACTCATCGCTACTCATAATTCATCGATCATGTCTCGTATTAGAAAGAAAGAACCTCTGCTCCTCTGAGACGTTGTCACCAGCTAGTCCAGACCTTGGAGGAGATTCTCCAATTTTAAGGTCTACCCTCTGTCTATACAGAACACCTATCATTGTATTGTACCCTTCGCCTTTGTCATTATACACATAGGACAGATCATCAATAAAATCTATAGGATATTTGGGACCATACAATGAAAAATAGACCCTCATACTAAAGTCATTTCCAAATGGGGGCGCCTTCTGTTGGAAATGGAGAGTCTTAGCTTGGTTGGATTGTAAAATGTGGTCGGTGCATTGACAGATGATTCACAATCAGAATTGCAGAATAGATTCCTTCATGACGATGACAATGATGAACGATACGAAGTAGTCACAAGTAAATCCCTAACTGCCATCTAGTGGAGCGATATATCTGCCAGTGGTCTCACTTGGTAGCCCAGGACCTGATAGTCTGGATTTCCCAAGAATTTATTGGAAGAAATTTCCAAACGGTTCTAAGGAGGATCCTGGTGCATAAAATGAATTGCTCAGCATCTTCTGGCCTCCTGGGTGACCTCCGGCTCCCTGGGTTACTGCCAAAGTCTATTATCACGTTGGGTTGTCGACCTCATGACCCTTTGACGTTTTGTGCACCTGGAGAGACCCCAGATCATAATAATAACACTTCCCATTCAAACCAGAACCAAAAATTTCAGATAAACAAATCCTGCGAGGTTCGTCCATCATTATCACTTACTGAAGTTGTGATGGCTGCGCGTCTTGACATCTGTCTGGAGCCCTACCATAGCTCAGAGCGGCCCCAAGTAGCGGTGTGAAAAGAGGACTATAAATAATGCAGATTGTGTTGTGACCGGAGGGGATGAGAATTACACTCTTTGCCGTTCCACGGTCTGAACAGAAAGATCTTCTGGTGTTTCTAGTGACTTCTATTTATTTAGGTTTATTGAATTTTAGTTTCGCTCCGACGAAATTGTTTCTTCCCCTACCTAGGGTGAAGCGTTCTACCTGCAATGTACCCAGCAAAGTAAAAAATAACACTGTATCCAATAAGCTCCAGAGCTCCCCCTAATGGAAGGTGCAGACAAACAGAAATCTATCAGTTATTAGTATTACTTATATTGGCGATTTTTTTAGCTCCACATTTTGCATAAAGTTACAGTTTCACTGCCCCAATTTTTCATATTGAAGGGTCTCTGTTAGAATTCCTATTTTTTACAACGAAGAGTCAATCCACGATCCCTAAAGAGAAATGGGACAATTGGATACAAAGTCTCTGTAGATAGTAACAGGTGCTAGGTACGAGCCATCCGAATCCGTGCAGAAGGTGCTCAGATACTAGTAGTGTGTGCAGCAGAGTGGGCAAGGATTTACCGACTGGTAGAGAGTGAGGGGCACTGAGCGTGGAAAGATTAGTGAGACAGCTGGGGAGGGGAGGAGGGGGAGATACAGCTCAGAGCAGAAACCGTCTCTGCTAGCCCAATAACTGGAGGAGCAAAGGCATTCAGAAGTCAGGGAGACTGCAAAGTCTGCACAGGAGCCTGCAATGAGCAGGTAGACCCCCGGGAAGAGGCCAAGCATGGAAACAGACATCTAATATGGATTATTATAGAGAAAGAGAAGGGTCTGAAGTATCTGACTCCCATCTGTCTAACGCTGCCGGCACCGTCATCTGCTCCGACATCAGGTCATGAGGGGACAAGCTCATCTCTTCCACCAGTATTACTTGTGGGCACCTTGTAGGGCTCAGATACCTGCCCGGCCGGAGCACTGATATCATGATGCCCATTAGGAGACTCATCTGCATCTTCTACCTGCTGCCTCTTGCATCGCTCCTCCAGGGTGAGTCTCTTAATATGGTTAATTGCTCTTTATGACCAAGCGCCTTGTCTATGGCGAAGTTCAGACTTGTAGCTGTCTGTGCAAGGTGGAGCATGCTGAAGTAGTTGGGTGAAGGAGTTTCTTTTATAGGCTGATATTTGTCATTGACTTTAAAGATAAAAAATAAATTGCTGCCTCCACCACTAGGAGGAGCTGAGGAGCCCAATATTGGGTTATTATTGAGTTCAATGTATAAACTGTACTCACTTACATCTTAAGATCCCCCTAGGATCTTAAGATGTAGGAAGACTGAATTTTATTCTGTCTATGTATAGGAGCAGCTCTGTACCCTAGAAAATGAACCAAGTGGTGGGGCAGATGAAGTGGTGCGGAACATGAAGTGGTGCGGAACATGATGTGGTGGGGCAGATGAAGTGGTCGGGCACTTGACATGGTTGGGCATATAAAGTTGTGGGGCAGATGAAGTGGTGGTGCAGATGAAGTGGTGGCGCACAGGACATGGTGGGGCAGATGCTAGAACTGCCCCATTACGAATGATTACGATCCACCAAAATGATCAGGTGGCTGCTCTATATAATCCCCTAGGGACTAGACATAGGGTAACTTAAAATTACTAGAATACTGCTTTTAGCTAATGGTTTTGGTGGAGATTGACAAAAATATTTGGGCTGAGATGAGCGATACGTGGTCCTCAACCAGTGGCCAATGGTAGTCGAGCTTAACAGTATCTGGAAAACAACAAGTCGGAGACTAAATTTCTCTTGTATGAAGACAGAATTCTATATGTATCCAGGCTGTTGTCCTTCCAGATGGTGACTTCCTACCTCTGATGGTAGCCATCCCAAGGCTCAAGTGGGTAATTTTCCATCCTTCCAAGTTTTGTACAAAGGATTTAGGCAAGTTTAGAAATAGAAGGGTTAATAATTTATTTTTGTTAATTAACAAAATTAAGTGACTTATGAAAAGAGAAATTTAAATCTCATCAATATTTGGTGTGACCTTTGCCCTTTGGAGGAGGAGTCCTGGAAGTGATGATCCAGCCCCCAAAGAGCTCAACATCATCCAGTCTGTCTGGGATGACATGAAGAGACAGAAGGATTGGAACAAGCAACATCCACAGAAGATCTGGGCTTAGTTCTCCAAGTTGGCGGTGGGTACAACCTCCCTGCCGAGTTCTGCAAATATGCAAGTACCAAGAAGAACTGATGGACGGTAAAAGGCAAATACTGATGGGATTTACATTTCTTCTTCATTCACTTTGTTTTATGAAAAAACTTCTATTTATGAAAGCATTCTTACCTTGCAGTATTTTTCCCACACCTGCCTAAAACTCTTGCACATTAGTGAAATTCCGAGATGACGTCCCAACTTCTATGTTAATGATTTTAGTCTTTGTCACTCAACAACCTTAACCCAAATAGAACAAAAAGAAAAATCAGAAGTAAAAAGTCATCACAAAGGGTTATATGTCCAGGAGTTTTTTTTTTATTTTAGTGGGAATGTTATTGAGAAAACACTGAGGGGTGTAAGAAAATATAGAGAAGACAATAGAAGATACCGCACGGACACTGTGGGGATAATAGGGGGATACTCTAGAGATACTATGGGGATATTGCTAGGAAAATGTAGGGATATTGTGGAGATACTATGGGGATAATGTGGGATTACTACGAGGATACTGCGGGGATACTGCAGGGATAATGTGGGGATACTATGGGGATACTGCGGGGATAATGTCGGGATATTGTGGAGATACTATGGGGATAATGTGGGGATACTGTGAGGACACTATGGGGATAATGTGGGGATACTCTGGAGATACTATGGGGATATTGCTGGGAAAATGTCGGGATATTGTGGAGATACTATGGGGATAATGTGGGATTACTGCGAGGATACTGCGGGGATACTGCAGGGATAATGTGGGGATACTATGGGGATACTGCGGGGATAATGTCGGGATATTGTGGAGATACTATGGGGATACTGTGAGGACACTATGGGGATAATGTGGGGATACTGCAGAGATACTATGGGGATATTGCTGGGATAATGTAGGGATACTGCGAAGATGCTATGAGCATAATGAATAGGGATAATGTAGGGATACTGCAAGGATACTATGGGGATAATGTGAGGATACTGCGGAGATACTATGGGGATATTGCTGAGATAATATGGAGATACTGCGAAGATACTATGGGGATAATGTGGGGATACTATGGGGATAATGTGGGGATACTGCAGGGATAATGTGGGGATACTGCAGGGATAATGTGGGGATACTGTAGAGATACTATGGGGATATTGCTGGGATAATGTGGGGATATTGCGAAGATACTATGGGGATAATATGGGGATACTGCGGGGATACTATGATGATAATGTGGGGATACTTTGGCATTACTATAGGGATAATGTGGGGTACTCTGGAGATACTATGGGGAGATACTATGGGGATATTCCTGGGATACTGCGGGGATAATGTGGCAACACTGCAAGGATACTATGGGGAAAATGTGGGGATACTGCAGAGATACTGCGGGTATACTATGGGGGTACTGTGGGGATAATGTGGGGATACTATGGCGATACAGCAGGGATACATTGTACTTGATGGTCTGTGGATGATATAATACTTGTTATGTCAGTGAGAAAATCCCCTGTATTAAAAGATAAACCTACATGCAATGTCAATGTAAATCCCACAAAGATGTCGGGATTAGGATGCGGGTAAAGAGTTTTTCCTCATTGTAATGGGCAGATCTTACTAATCGATGATAAAAGACAACCCAATGGATTCCATAGAGGCCAGAAGAAGCTTGAATATTGGGGTAAAAGTACTCTTTAAAGAGGACCTTTCATTACCTTCACCTACAACAATTCATTATATCTTTCCATAGGTGTCACACCACCGTAGAGGGAACCTAAAGAGCCTATTGGGTAATGATCATGAATAATGGAGGTTTGGAGAAAAAAATCCAACTGTGTAGCAACTGGTGGAGCCTATTAAAGAGTTAAAAGAGTTGGAGAAACCATCCAACCTGAAACTTGGCAATACTGAAGTGGGAAAATGCCGACCCCTTGCCCCATTGGGTTTCCCTCATAATCCTTTCATCAGATGATACAAAAAATAGCACAAAATATACAATACAAAAAAACCCACTAAGCATTGGGATGAGTTCTAAAAGCAGTAACACGCCTGGGAGGAGAGTCCATGGTGGTCTGGATAGCCTTATATTCTCCATATGGCCATAGCCACCATGACCACTCCTCCAGCCATTACTTCTGTTTCTTGGGCAGGAATCAGCTGTCTGAAAACTGTCCATGTCAGCCATATTATATGTTATGGTTAGGGTTTAGCGATCAGGATCGAGAAAGATTGGATCTCAAACGGCGATTGAGCAAATTTCACGATCTCAAATCTCAAGATTGGCTCAACCCTATTTATGGTGTCTTCCCCCCTCCCAGATATACCTTGACATCTCTTAAAGTTCATAGAGCACAACCAATGGAGCTTACACTTCACACAGTTAGCACTTCAGTACTTTATTCTTGGAATACAACTTAAAAATACCACGTAAATCCATGAGCTTACCAAATGATGTCCTTCCCCAACACCAAAGACAACTCTATAGATCAGGTATAGTCACAAGAAACGCACAATCTTCTCTTACCATGTAGATAGTCAATGTTCTTATCTTCTCCATTTGACCCAGACCACCATTATTACTCTTTCCAGCTATGACTGGTCTCTGTAGAGTTTGAGACACATGCGGGACACTGAATTGTTTGACCACTGCCAACAACAAAAATAGAAGTGGGCTTCTGCAAATATCCCAATTAGCCAGTCTTCTAGACATCATAAAAGTCAAATTGGGCTTAACCATTTGGTTTTCTTTATCATCTCAAGAATTGACAATGATGGAACTTTGTTAAGCACCATAACTAGGAAGGGGAAATCGCCCCGAAAACAAAAACATCAGGCCTGTTGAAATGAAATAACTTGTTCCTTTACTTTCCCAATATCTGTTCTAAAAAGTCCTGCAAACCTGACTTTTCACCTGGTGATGTCTCTAAAAACTAACGTAGACCCGAGAGACCCCTTTAGAGTCAATGAGGTTCCCTGAGATCCATTGTTGACCATTACTCCATTCCTGTAATGGAACAATGGCGCAGATGTGGTTACCAGCAACAGTTACACGTTTCGCGCCATGATCTTCCTTTGTCTACATGAACTGGTTAGCTGATCCACGTTCCTCTAATGTATCCATGGATTTTCCAGTGATGGAATCCACCAGATTGGGCAGGACGCTTTTTCCATTGGTTGAATTTTTCCTCTAGCTAAAAAAGTTGCTCCCACCGAAATGAACAGGAGGTGGATTTTGCATGGTGGAACCACTACAAAAAGTCTGCCGTGTCAACTTACCCTAATATTAGTTTTAACCCAACATGTGCAGAATGGGAAGGACGTTTCCTTGTAGTGGAAAGATCTTATGTACAATCTCGTACTAAGAGAGCTCGAAAAGAAATGGATAATTTTGCTCATCCCATCCAAAAGATTCTCTTTTTTTTTTCTGCATCCACTGTATACTATTTCTCACAGCTCATTGGATACACTGTTATAAACCTGTTGAGTTGGGTTTTGATTTTTTTTGTAAAACAACAAAATACGGCTAAAAGGCCACAAGTGGGAACCCAAATGACATAATCTGCTCTACACGTCTATAACATCTTCCAGTTCATTGATTTAACTAAGTAGTTTCGTGTCTGGCACTTGAAGAATTGTCCTTAATTTCCCGCTGGATCTGCTTGAGGTGAGAAGAGGAAGCGTGCCACTGACACATGACATTCCGTGCGAGAATCCCTCGCCGAGACGAGCACTATGTCACAATGCATGTCAGACGTCACTGACACTGTGCGCCAGTGGCCATCAGTCAGACAATGCAGGCCTGGCCGGGGCTGGTCTCAGCTGCTACATGCATTTGGTATGACCTACTTTCCCATCCTGCAGATTAAAAAAAAAAATACACCACACTCAAGGAAGAAATGCCGAGAGAGAAGAGGAAGAAGAAATGAGACAGCACAATTAACGCGAGAGAGTCCTTAAAGGGCAAGTCAACACATGTTTACATCTGTACAGCAAAAAAGTAGCAAAGGAAATAAAAATTTACACAATTTTGCACAATTTGTAGCAGGAATGGGTCTTACTTTATTGGTCGCAAGGGGTTGTAGGAAGCTTGTTGTATAATAGAGCCAGCACTCACCACTATTAGTCATAAGCGGTGCCGGCCGAGGTAGATATGCAACGGGAGATAGTAAAAGTCAAGGCTCAGATGGTGTCAAACATTGTTGGTATGATCTCGAATGGTAGATGTTCAACCTCAGATATTCAAGGTGTGACTCCAGACAGCAGAAGTGCTAAATCCCAATGTGGAGGGGCCTCATCCCATATCTAAGAGGGAAGTGTCATCTCAGACTGTAGAAGTGTCATCTCAGATGGTAAAGTTGTAAATCCATTCATGGTAAGATGGAAACCATTGGTGATGATGATCTTTGGTATCAAAATACAGAATCACCGAAGAAGGTGGAAATCTTTGCTTTGGTCTTCTGTTTCCTAAGACTTCCTAACAGCAAATTCTACAATATTTTTGTTACTTTCTTATGTTACAGAAATCCTACTTGATACAACGCAAGAAACCTCAGAGATTGGCTGGGCAACCCATCCAGAGGGAGTGGTGAGTGATCCAAGTGAATATTAGAGTACAAAGCCCCCTAAGAATTGTATCAGAGGAGATATTTGTTGTCACTAAAGATGGAGGAACCTCCCAAGATTCGTTACATTTTGAGATCGATTGGCTCCGGTCACCGATTGGGGGTCATAAAACTGGAAATGAACTCTTAGATCTCTTCAGACCCCAGAGTGTCTGAAGAGAAGAGAAAAATATAACAAAAATGTATACTCACTTTCCTTCACCTCTTATGTGACTCCTATCACTGTGATGACCCCGGGCACGTGATATACCGCTGTGGCCTAATCACAGACCTCAATGATGACCCCGGGCACATGACATCACCAGGAGATTGCTAGACACTGCAAGGTTGGTTGGGGAAGCTGAGTATAAACCTATAATTTTTCTTCTCCTTCTCTGGTCCTCCTTCTATTATAGTGGTCCTGGAGTATAATAATTTACCACAATGCATGTTGTGGCAGCCATATTAGTTCAAGAGATGAATTGGCAATTGTTTGGTTTAACAATTTGGCAGAAATGGGTCAAACCCAGCACGAAACCAAGCACTTTGACCATCTCTAGTTGTCGCCAAACTTAATTCTTAATTTGCTTTGTCTTCATTTTTTTCTGTAGTGGGATGAAGTCAGTGTTCTAGATGGCCAGCGGCGGCTACTACGTACCTACGAAGTCTGCAACTCTTACGCCCAGCGCTCCAACCAGAGTAATTGGTTGCGCACAGGTTACATTCCAAGCCGTGGTGCCCGACGTATATATGTCAAACTGCATTTTTCGGTACGAGACTGCGCCAGCCTACGGCCACCACCAACGCGGCGTCACCTGGCTTGCAAAGAAACATTTACCCTATATTACCGCCAAGTGGAGAACGCCATGGAAGCTGAGGAATGGGAATGGTCAGAGGAATCTTGGGTGAAAGTAGATACCATTGGAGCTGGAAAAAGTTTCACAAGGAACCCGGGTAAAGGAGGGCAGGGTCCTCGGATGGAGGAGAGAACGATAGACTTTGGACCAATACATAAAAATGGATTCTATTTGGCCTTTGTGGATTCGGGGGCTTGTCTATCTTTGGCCGGAGTAAAACTTTATTTTAATAAGTGCCCAGCTACTGTTAGGGGCCTGGCATCTTTCCCTGAGACCCCATCAAGTGGAGATGGAGGGGCATCACTGGCTGAAGCCACCGGGAGCTGTGTAATTGGGGCTCATCTTCTGGGGACCACAAAGCTCAGTCTACACTGTGGAGGAGAGGGTGAGTGGATGGTGTCCCGAGGAAGCTGTGCTTGTGATCCTGGAAGGGAAGAGAATGCAGAAGGGACTGAATGTCAAGGTAAGATACATGTGCCATAATGTATTGTGTGACCTGACAGATCCATCACAAGCCACTAGAGGTGCCACATTGTATATTATATATTGTATATTAGTGGGATCAAGGACAGAATTTTAATTTCACTATTTGTCACTGTTTAAAATTGTCTCAAATCTACCTGATATTTATCACAGGGTCTCCATATGCTCACTAGGAAGTCACTGTAAGGAGAACTCATATAATTTCAGCAAAAAGCCGAATGACTATAAAGCTAATGAGAAAAAGAAGATTATCAAGAAATGGATGTCCCTAGACTTAGAGCGATAATAAGGGGGAGGGGTCCGGAATTCTAATGTAACAAATTCATCTTAAATCCGATTCACAATAACCATGGGAGCTTACTAGAGATACAGCCTGTCCGTCATACATTCTGCTCCTTCCTCCATTATCCATCGACTATAGAACATTCCATCTCTCATTATTGTGGTGTAATCCCTTCAATCCCTTTACTAATACAATCTATTTCATTTGGGTTGAAGATTCAGAAGAGACGACAACCTGAAATATTCTGATTAAAATGGAAGTATCAAGTAGTCTACACCCAACTAATATTAGACATTACTAGACATGTTCTAAGTATAAGAGACATTATATCACTGAATGGTAATTAGAAGTCTAATCTTATACTGTAATAAATAATATAAATAATACTAAAGTAACACTACAATAATACAACAATAACATATCATGTATCACTATTCACAGTGACAAGGAAATAACAATTACAGTACTACTCTCAATATAAAAGAGTATAACCACTATAATACTACTCCTATGTACAAGAATATAACTACTATAATACTGCTCCTATGTACAAGAATATAACTACTATAATACTACTATGTACAAGAATATAACTACTATAATACTGCTCCTATGTACAAGAATATAACTACTATAATACTACTCCTATGTATAAGAATATAACTACTATAATACTACTCCTATGTACAAGAATATAACTACTATAATACTGCTCCTATGTACAAGAATATAACTACTATAATACTACTCCTATGTACAAGAATATAACTACTATAATACTACTCCTATGTACAAGAATATAACTACTATAATACTGCTCCTATGTACAAGAATATAACTACTATAATACTACTCCTATGTACAAGAATATAACTACTATAATACTACTCCTATGTACAAAAATATAACTACTATAATACTGCTCCTATGTACAAGAATATAACTACTATAATACTACTCCTATGTGTAAGAATATAACTACTATAATACTACTCCTATGTACAAGAATATAACTACTATAATACTACCTCCTATGTACAAGAATATAACTACTATAATACTACTCCTATGTACAAAAATATAACTACTATAATACTGCTCCTATGTACAAGAATATAACTACTATACTACTGCTCCTATGTGTAAGAATATAACTACTATAATACTACTCCTATGTACAAGAATATAACTACTATAATACTACTCCTATGTACAAGAATATAACTACTATAATACTACTCCTATGTACAAGAATATAACTACTATAATACTGCTCTTATGTACAAGAATATAACTACTATAATACTACTCCTATGTGTAAGAATATAACTACTATAATACTACTCCTATGTACAAGAATATAACTACTATAATACTACTCCTATGTACAAGAATATAACTACTATAATACTACTCCTATGTACAAGAATATAACTACTATAATACTACTCCTATGTACAAGAATATAACTACTATAATACTACTCCTATGTGTAAGAATATAACTACTATAATACTACTCCTATGTACAAGAATATAACTACTATAATACTACTCCTATGTACAAGAATATAACTACTATAATACTACCTCCTATGTACAAGAATATAACTACTATAATACTACTCCTATGTACAAAAATATAACTACTATAATACTGCTCCTATGTACAAGAATATAACTACTATAATACTACTCCTATGTACAAGAATATAACTACTATAATACTACCTCCTATGTACAAGAATATAACTACTATAATACTACTCCTATGTACAAGAATATAACTACTATAATACTACTCCTATGTACAAGAATATAACTACTATAATACTGCTCCTATGTACAAGAATATAACTACTATAATACTACTATGTACAAGAATATAACTACTATAATACTACCTACTATGTACAAGAATATAACTACTATAATACTACTCCTATGTACAAGAATATAACTACTATAATACTACTCCTATGTACAAGAATATAACTACTATAATACTGCTCCTATGTACAAGAATATAACTACTATAATACTACTCCTATGTACAAGAATATAACTACTATAATACTACTCCTATGTACAAGAATATAACTACTATAATACTGCTCCTATGTACAAGAATATAACTACTATAATACTACTCCTATGTACAAGAATATAACTACTATAATACTACTCCTATAATGACAAGACATGAAAAGACGGTCAGTTCTGTACTTTGCCGCTGGCGATACATTTTTCTAACATCTTTCGATTATTCCCTCCTTTTAGTGCTTTCATCCTGTAACATCCGACCCCCCTCATCTGTTCTTTATAAACCCGTCTTCTCGATACACGCACATTTTTTTTCCCTTGTAGCTCAAATTTACAAAAATTTCCACTCCAAATTTTCCAACTGACCTAGAATTTGGGCAAATTGATTTCAACTGACAAATCCACCCGGTAAAGTAAAGAGAAGTGAGTCTAAGGAGACCGGTGGGGAAGGAGACGAAGATCCCTCATTAATTCTCTGCTTCTGTAATTAGCCAAATGTCTGGAAGGCTCGTTACGGTTAGACAGAGTTTGGTGTTTCGGCGGATTACACGTCGCGTCTCGTAAGTGTTTACGTCCTGTTGTTTAGACACAAAATCAGACAATTGGTTAATAGAATATTAATTACAACTCGCAGGACATGGACGAGGGGTCGGGAGTAAATTCTATGTACTGATGTTTCCAGTTTGTCATGGAACCAATAGTAACAGAGAAGATTTGGGTGGATGAAGACTCAAGTCCATCAAGTCCAACCTATACACCCACCCACTTGATTCAATGGAAGGCAATTGCCCAATTGCCCCATCCGAGGTAACAATTCCTTCCCAACTCCTTGGATCAACATCCTATCCCAATATTTTCCCCTAATCTATGATATTCGTACTTACACCCGCTATACTCCTTGTGCCCTTGGTGGTCTTATGAGCTCTTTCGGCCTCCTGGGTGACATCATAAGGGTGCCCCAACGTCATGATGCTTAGATACAAGATGAATCCAACCCTACTGGGACCAAAGGCCTAATTTCGGTTTCTAGCTTTAAGACCTAGTGCTTAAGACTTGAATCAGATCATGGACCACCGGGGTATTAAAGGGGCACTTTATTTTTTTAATTTTTTTTTTATTTAGATTAATTTTAATAATTTAGAAATATTTTTTATTTAGAATTGTTCCCCAAAGTGAGCAGGTCATAGCTTGTCCTGCTGTAAGAACCTCAAAGATCAGTTGTCCTCTGCAAGGAGAGCTGGTAGAAAGTGATTGATTTCCCTACAGCGACACCACAGGTCAAAAGGAGAATTACATGATATTACTAGAAATAAATAGACTATTTGGGTAATATGTGGGTATTTGAGGTCCCCCAGATGGGAAACTCTATTACTAGTAGACATCCTGGGTCTTCTAAAGTGGGATACTTTATTACGAGTGGACAGTGTGGGTCCGCTAGAATGGGAAACTCTATTACTGTTGGACATCATGAGTCCTCCGAAGTGGGAAACTCTATTACTAATGGCTATCTTTGGTACACTAAAGTGAGAAACTCTATTACTGGTGGATATCCTGGGTCCTCCAGATTGGGAAAGTCTATTACCCATGGTCACCTTGGGTCCTCCATAGTGGGAAACTCTATTACTGGTGGACATCCTGAGTCCTCCAGAGTGCGAAACTCTATTACTAGTGGACATCCTGGGTCTTCTAAAGTGGGGTACTTTATTAGTAGTGGACCTTGTGGGTCCACTAGAATGGGAAGTTCTATTACTGTTGGACATCATGGGTCCTCCGAAGTGGGAAACTCTATTAACTAATGGCTATCCTTGGTACACTAAAGTGGGAAGCTCTATTACTGTTGGACATCCTGGGTCCTCCAGATTGGAAAAGTCTATTACTCATGGTCACCTTGGGTTCTCCATAGTGGGAAACTCTTTCATTAGTGGACATCCTGCGTCCTCCATAGTGGGAAACTCTATTATTAGTGGACATCCTGGGTCCTCCAGAGTGGGAAACTCTATTATTAGTGGACATCCTGGGTCCTCCAGAGTGGGAAACTCCATTACTAGTGGACATCCTGGGTCCTCCAGAGCCCCAGACAAAGTCTATTTTTGCTTTTCCATTGTTTATTCGTCAAACTTTCCTCTTGTAATTTCGCGCCCCCCCCCCCCCCCCCATCTGTCTAATTTTGACACATAGACCTCGATGTATGAACGCAGCCTACATGGTGTCTAAGATACACTCTTCTCCATAAAATATTCATGCCTCCGTTGCTTTACATGATTACAACATCAGGCAGGATACGGTCCACTTATTTTTTTCCTGTATTCCCTATGGCAAGACAAAAAAAAAAAAATTAAAAAAATAAACCTTAAACATTTATCTCCCGATGATGAATCTAGGTCATTGGCCCCACAGCGAGCGCAGCCGCGGCTCCTAGGAAATGTCACTGTGGCTGCCGCGCGACTGCGACGACAGAGACCGACAGTGTGCTCCAGAGATGGCAATACTGTCATCTGAGACGGCAGAGCATCATAACAATGGCGGCGGTTTTGGGGATGATCCGTCCTATCGGGCAAAGTTTTAGGGGCAAAGTAAGATTGCAGCACTATTTTGGAGCGCTATAGCAGTAATATGTGCGCATCTGTAGGATGTATAATTGTAATACTGCCTATTATTTGGACACTTTATAGCAGCAGTATTATTACTGTATTACATATAATTCAGGCACTATATGACAGTGGTATTATTAC
This sequence comes from Leptodactylus fuscus, assembly GCF_031893055.1. Lineage (NCBI taxonomy): Eukaryota > Metazoa > Chordata > Amphibia > Anura > Leptodactylidae > Leptodactylus > Leptodactylus fuscus. Next base: position 5,745,355 of record NC_134274.1, on the reverse strand, counting down.
TGTATTACATATTATTTGGTCACTATATGTCAGTAGTATTATTACAGTATTACATATAATTCGGACACTATATGATCGTAGTATTATTGCAGTATTACATATAATTTGGGCACTATATGGCAGCAGTATTATTACAGTATTACATATTATTTGGGCACTATATGGCAGCAGTATTATTACAGTATTACATATTATTTGGGCACTATATGGCAGCAGTATTATTACAGTATTGCATATTATTTGGCACTATATGACAGTAGTATTATTGCAGTATTACATATAATTCGAGCACTATATAACAGTAATATTATTACAGTATTACATATTATTTGTGCTCCGTATGACAGTAGTATTAGTACAGTATTACATATAATTCGGGCACTATATGACAGTAGTATTATTACAGTATTACATATTATTTGGGCACTATATGACAGTAGTCTTATTACAGTATTACATATAATTTGGGCACTATATGGCAGCAGTATTATTACAGTATTACATATTATTTGGGCACTATATAGCAGCAGTATTATTACAGTATTACATATAATTCGGGCACTATATGACAGCAGTATTATTACAGTATTGCATATTATTTGGGCACTATATGACGGTAGTATTATTGCAGTATTACATATAATTCGGGCACTATATGGCAGCAGTATTATTACAGTATTACATATAATTCGGGCACTATATGGCGGCAGTATTATTACATTATTACATATTATTTGGGCACTATTCGATAGTAGTATTATTACATATTTGGCCACTATATGGAAGCAGTATTATTATAGTATTATATATTATTTGGACAATTTATAGCAGCAGTATTATTACAGTATTACATATAATTTGGGCACTATATGACAGTAGTATTATTACAGTATTACATATTATTTGGCCACTATATGGCAGCAGTATTATTACAGTATTACATATTATTTGGGCACTATATGGCAGCAGTATTATTACAGTATTACATATTATTTGGGCACTATATGGCAGCAGTATTATTACAGTATTACATATTATTTGGCCACTATATGGCAGCAGTATTATTACAGTATTACATATTATTTGGGCACTATATGGTAGCAGTATTATTACAGTATTACATATTATTTGGACCCTACATGGTAGTAGAATTACTAAAGAATTACATATTATTTGGGCGCTATATGGCAGCAGTATTATTGCAGTATTACATATTATTTGTACACTATATGGCAGCGCAGCAGAATTTTTACAGTATTACATATAATTTGGGAGCTATATGGCAGCAGTATTACGACAGTATATGTCAGTATTTTGTTTATTTTATTTGAGCACTATGCTAAAACTGGTTGTGATATCTCAGCTGAATTTATAAGAACAAATGTGAAAATGTGAGGAGGGGGCTGGCAACTCCTTTGCCTCACGGCCAGGTCCCCATTTTGCATAGGACAGGTATGTGCATCATATGGTCGGAGTTACATAATGGAATGCTGTCTCCATAAAAATGATAAAATGTGGAGATTCCCTTTAAGGAAGACAGGTTGCAAATACAAGCTTGATGAAACTGCAAGGAGTTTGGGGGATTGCATTGATCTGCAGTGAACCTTGTCTTAATTGCTATAATTAGAGCCTGTTGAGTGCAGACAGTTAGCGCGGCCAGTGCCCCCTGGTCATTCACGATCACTCAGATGGAAAGCTTCTGCCTGACCTATCTCTCAGATACATTTCCCGGACTATGAAAGCTCCACGGACGGAACGTTAATTAATGCTGAAGCGGTGAGGGAATCCCGGGCGGCCTCATCCTGGCGTTGCCCACTTATTCAGACTTATTTACATGTGCCTCTCACTATCGCCATGAGACCGAGGTTTACTAATGTGCCCTAATTCCTTGAGCTGGAACATGTAATATATTATTCAGATATACAAAGTCACTTGATACAATTGATCCACAGCCAGTAGAAATATGTATATAACTGACACCTGGATGGTGCACGGATCTGCCCTCCGGACAGAGGCACAATAAGCCAAGAAAAAAACAAGATATGATCCAGCATCCACAGGAAATCGTTTAGTTAAAACGTAGCTTTTATTGCTATATTAAAAACATAGCGTTATCACCTTTGTGCATATAGAAAATATTTACTTCAATGAAAAAAATGTAAAAATATGTCCATGACACGAAACAAATAACACATGTCACATGTTAGGGCTAGTTCACACGTGGGCAAAGGGGAGGTTTTTGACAGCGGAATTCGCTTCAAAAACCTCTCCTTTAACATGGTGGTCTATGTAGACCACTAGCTTTTTTTCTCCTCCTAGCGTTTTCCGCCTGAAGAAGCGACATGACCTTTCTTCAGGCGGAAAACGCCTGAAGAATTGCATAGAAGTGAATGGGAGGCGAAAACCGCGCGGTAAAAAACCGCGCGGTTTTTTGCACACAAAACCGCGCGGTTTTTTGCAAAAAACCGCGCGGTTTTCGCCTGCAGTTTCTATAGCACATATAGGAAAAAAAAAACCTAGCGAAAACCGCTAGCGAAAACCGCGTCAAAAACCTCGTCAAAAACCGCGTGGAATGCAAAAAACAGCGTCAAAAAAACTCCTCGAGGTTTTTTACCTCGCACAAATAAGCTAGGCGGTTTTCACGTGTGAACTGACCCTTATTTGTTTCGTGTCATGGACATATTTTTACATTTATTTCATTGAAGTAAATATTTTCTATATGCACAAAGGTGATAACGCTATGTTTTTAATATAGCAATAAAAGCTACGTTTTAACTAAACGATTTCCTGTGGATGCTGGATCATATCTTGTTTTTTTCTTGGATTATTCAGATATGTAGCAGAGATGAGTTTGTAAGATGTAGGAATCCTAAGCTTGTAAACGTAAAAGATAGATAAATGTGCCAAATTTACTGGGACTTAAAGGGTAACTTTCACTATCTCCAACTTTTTACACCATTCAATAACTGCCAATCCACTGATTCTGGCGCAGTTGGAATTTTTTCTCTAGCCCTCACCGTTCCAGAGCTATACCTTGTACTAGTTTCAGAACTATTTTGCTCCCTATTGCTACCTGCTCCAATCTGGCACCGCCCACTTGATAGTAGGGATCGTATAAAGCATATTGGATGCTGAAACTAACAGGACTGATTGCTCGGGAACGGTGGGGGCTAGAGAAAAAATTCCAACTGCGCCGAAATCAGTGGAGAAGAACCTGTGGATGATAAGATTGAGTTTGTCTTTCGGTGTAGTGAGCAGCACTGAGCTTGTCTAACATGGGATTGACTTTCTGATGTAGCAGGATGGAAGTTGTCAAATGGAACAGAAATTTCATAGAATGTTGTTGCGATCAACCAAATGTGGCCACAGAATCAAAGCTGAGCTTGCCGGACGTAGCAGAGCTAAACGTGTTAATTAGCCACATTGAGGTGTGGATGTAGCAGAGCTGAATTTGTTACAATTCGTTAATTTTAATGATAATTACTGTTTTAGTCTCTGGTGTAACTATACGGATTGCAGTGGTCACAGTTATCGGCCCCATAACTGGGGGACTGTGAGTCCGGTGCAGATAACTTATCACCCAGCATTGTGCTAAATGACTAGCTCAGCTCTGCTACACCTGACACATCCAGCACTGCTATATATAGTCTGTATAGTGTTGACAAAGCATGCTAATATCTCACCTTTCCCACCAGCCTGTCCACCTGGGACTTATAGTCCTCCAGATGCAGCAACTGCTTATTGCCATGCTTGCCCGACCAATAGTAACACGACGACATCTGGCGCCCTCAGCTGTACGTGTAATAAGGGATTTTATCGCATCTCAGAGGAGTCTCCGGAATCTCCATGTACCGGTGAGTCGCAGGATATGAGAATATCACACCTAGTGCTGCTGTATGAGTTATAGTCCTGTATGCACATTGTATCAGACACATTGTATAAGACACATTGTATCAGACGGGCACACAAGGCAACTCTTAAAGGGACAGTACACAATTAGCAGGTGTTGTCCATCTACTTCTACTAAATAACTGCTGCCGCCACAGTGCTCCCATCATAGTGACAGTCATAGTGCCCCCATAATAGTGACAGTCAGTGCTCCCATAATAGTGACAGTCTCAGTGCTCCCATAATAGTGACAGTCTCAGTGCTCCCATAATAGTGACAGTCATAGTGCCCCCATCATAGTGACAGTCTCAGTGCTCCCATATAGTGACAGTCTCAGTGCCCCCATAATAGTGACAGTCTCAGTGCTCCCATAATAGTGACAGTCTCAGTGCCCCCATAATAGTGACAGTCATAATGCCCCCATAATAGTGACAGTCATAGTGCCCCCATATAGTGACAGTCTCAGTGCCCCCATCATAGTGACAGTCTCAGTGCCCCCATAATAGTGACAGTCAGTGCCCCCATAATAGTGACAGTCAGTGCTCCCATAATAGTGACAGTCATAGTGCCCCCATAATAGTGACAGTCAGTGCTCCCATAATAGTGACAGTCTCAGTGCCCCCATAATAGTGACAGTCATAGTGCCCCCATAATAGTGACAGTCTCAGTGCTCCCATAATAGTGACAGTCTCAGTGCCCCCATAATAGTGACAGTCATAGTGCCCCCATAATAGTGACAGTCTCAGTGCTCCCATAATAGTGACAGTCTCAGTGCCCCCATAATAGTGACAGTCATAGTGCCCTCATCATAGTGACAGTCTCAGTGCCCTCATAATAGTGACAGTCATAGTGCCCCCATCATAGTGACAGTCTCAGTGCCCCCATAATAGTGACAGTCTCAGTGCTCCCATATAGTGACAGTCATAGTGCCCCCATCATAGTGACAGTCTCAGTGCCCCCATAATAGTGACAGTCTCAGTGCTCCCATATAGTGACAGTCATAGTGCCCCCATCATAGTGACAGTCATAGTCCCCCCATAATAGTGACAGTCATAGTGCCCCATCATAGTGACAGTCTCAGTGCTCCCATATAGTGACAGTCATAGTGCCCCCATCATAGTGACAGTCTCAGTGCCCCCATCATAGTGATAGTCTCAGTGCCCCCATCATAGTGACAGTCTCAGTGCCCCCATAATAGTGACAGTCTCAGTGCCCCCATCATAGTGATAGTCTCAGTGCCCCCATAATAGTGACAGCTGCAGTGTTCCTATAATAGTGACAGTCAGTGCCCCCCATAATAGTGACAGTCAGTGTTCCCATAATAGTGAAAGACTCAGTGCCCCCATAATAGTGACAGTCTCAGTGCCCCCATAATAGTGACAGTCTCAGTGCCCCCATCATAGTGACAGTCTCAGTGCCCCCATAATAGTGACAGTCTCAGTGCCCCCATCATAGTGACAGTCTCAGTGCCCCCATAATAGTGACAGTCTAAGTGCTCCCATAATAGTGACAGTCTCAGTGCCCCCATCATAGTGACAGTCTCAGTGCCCCCATAATAGTGACAGGCTCAGTGCCCCCATAATAGTGACAGTCTCAGTGCCCCCATAATAGTGACAGTCTCAGTGCCCCCATAATAGTGACAGTCTCAGTGCCCCATAATATTGACAGTCATAGTGCCCCATCATAGTGACAGTCTCAGTGCCCTCATAATAGTGACAGTCATAGTGCCCCCATCATAGTGACAGTCTCAGTGCCCCCATAATAGTGACAGTCTCAGTGCTCCCATATAGTGACAGTCATAGTGCCCCCATCATAGTGACAGTCTCAGTGCCCCCATAATAGTGACAGTCTCAGTGCCCCCATCATAGTGACAGTCTCAGTGCCCCCATAATAGTGACAGTCTCAGTGTTCCCATATAGTGACAGTCATAGTGCCCCCATCATAGTGACAGTCATAGTCCCCCCATAATAGTGACAGTCATAGTGCCCCATCATAGTGACAGTCTCAGTGCTCCCATATAGTGACAGTCATAGTGCCCCCATCATAGTGACAGTCTCAGTGCCCCCATCATAGTGATAGTCTCAGTGCCCCCATCATAGTGACAGTCTCAGTGCCCCCATAATAGTGACAGTCTCAGTGCCCCCATCATAGTGATAGTCTCAGTGCCCCCATAATAGTGACAGCTGCAGTGTTCCTATAATAGTGACAGTCAGTGCCCCCCATAATAGTGACAGTCAGTGTTCCCATAATAGTGAAAGACTCAGTGCCCCCATAATAGTGACAGTCTCAGTGCCCCCATAATAGTGACAGTCTCAGTGCCCCCATCATAGTGACAGTCTCAGTGCCCCCATAATAGTGACAGTCTCAGTGCCCCCATAATAGTGACAGTCTCAGTGCCCCCATAATAGTGACAGTCTAAGTGCTCCCATAATAGTGACAGTCTCAGTGCCCCCATAATAGTGACAGTCTCAGTGCCCCCATCATAGTGACAGTCTCAGTGCCCCCATAATAGTGACAGGCTCAGTGCCCCCATAATAGTGACAGTCTCAGTGCCCCCATAATAGTGACAGTCTCAGTGCCCCCATAATAGTGACAGTCTCAGTGCCCCATAATATTGACAGTCATAGTGCCCCATCATAGTGACAGTCTCAGTGCCCCCATAATAGTGACAGTCTCAGTGCCCCCATAATAGTGACAGTCTCAGTGCCCCCATAATAGTGACAGTCTAAGTGCTCCCATAATAGTGACAGTCTCAGTGCCCCCATAATAGTGACAGTCTCAGTGCTCCCATAATAGTGACAGTCTCAGTGGCCCCATCATAGTGACAGTCTCAGTGCCCCCATAATAGTGACAGGCTCAGTGCCCCCATAATAGTGACAGTCTCAGTGCCCCCATAATAGTGACAGTCTCAGTGCCCCCATAATAGTGACAGTCTCAGTGCCCCATAATATTGACAGTCTCAGTGCCCCATAATAGTGACAGTCATAGTGCCCCCATCATAGTGACAGTCTCAGTGCCCCCATAATAGTGACAGTCTCAGTGCCCCCATCATAGTGACAGTCATAGTGCCCCCATCATAGTGACAGTCATAGTGCCCCCATCATAGTGACAGTCTCAGTGCCCCCATCATAGTGACAGTCATAGTGCCCCCATCATAGTGACAGTCTCAGTGCCCCCATCATAGTGACAGTCTCAGTGCCCCCATCATAGTGACAGTCATAGTGCCCCCATCATAGTGACAGTCTCAGTGCCCCCATCACAGTGTTACATATAACGGTAGTTACAATATAATCACTGGACTCTGATGCTACATAAATATTAACCCTGTTAACCCTTTCAGGCCCTCCATCCGCCCCATGGGACTTGAACTATGAAGTCACTGGTCCTGGCTCTGTCTCTCTGACATGGAGAACCCCGAAAGACATGGGAGGTCGCTCAGAGATCGTCTACTCAGTGGCATGTAAAGAGTGTGTGACCAGCCGCTGCCTGCGCTGCGGGGATGGGGTGACCTTCAGGCCCGGACAGGTGGGGCTCACCCACACCAGGGTCCAATTGTCAGGACTTCTGCCCGGAGTGGCCTATACCCTGGAGGTCCAGGCCACCAATAAGGTGTCAGAGATGAGCATTGACCCTCCCAAATACACATCGCTGAATGTCAGCATCAGTCAGTCAGGTCAGTGGTGGGGCGACATCTACAATAGCGCCCTAATAAGCTCTGTCCACTCATGTGACACCAAAAATGGTTTATTTTTATGTTAAACATATTTTTTAAAGAATTTTGGATTTTATTTTACAAGTCATTATCTATTGTTAATAAAATAAATCAATCCTGTAATTTTCACTCTGACCACTAGGCCTAATAATAGACAGACAATGGCCAATTTTGTAGGCAGTTTTCATTTATATCACAGACATGATTACAATGTAAGATAACACCTATTTCTGCCCTATATAATCTTGCCTAATTACGGAGGTGGCCGGAGTATTACAAGTCCCAGCAGTTCCTATAGTTCCCTGTCTTTGGTATTTGCAGCTCCTTGGCTGTCTACTTGCCAGTCTGTCTCTTCCTCCCGCTCCCCCAGGCCTCGCGCTCTAATAGAATTTGTCTTTGTGACGCTTTCTCTTTACCGTGCGTGAGGGGTCTCGTAAGAGGCGGTGATGCCGTGACCCAAATTCAAAGTGACAGCTCCGGCCAAGCGTCCCCTCCCTGCAGTCACATGTCACCGCGCACAGCGCTCTCTTTCTGTGGATTACGCTTTTTGTGTGTGTTTTTGATACACTGGAAAAATATGTTCTGTCTCATCTTCTCCGCTCTATTTATATCCCCCGCCATCCCCTCCGCCGCCGCCACCGCCGCGCTCTCCCTCCTCTCCACTTATGTCTTATCATCTCTATTCCAGTGCCATCTGCTGTGCCCATCATTCACCAGGTGAGCCGCTCCATGCAGAGCATCACATTAACCTGGCCCGAACCGGAACAGCCCAACGGGAAGATCCTGGACTATCAACTGCGCTACAAGGAGAAGGTACCAGCGCAACATCTGTGCACTATGACACCTGGAGGGGGCGCCACAACCTGCCCAGACTAATAGGGCAACTACATGAGGGAGCAATGACTGCTCAGCCAAGGGCAGAGACATATATGTGCAGTGTACAAGGGACATACAATGTTGGCCAAATGTCTTGGCCCCCCTGCAGTCCTGTCAGATAATCCTCGGTGTCCCCCAGATAATGATTACAAGCACAAACTCTTTGGTAATATCTTCATTTATTTTGCTTGCAATGAAAAAACACAAAAGAGAATGAAAAAAAAGTCACATCATTGATCATTTTACACAAAACTCCAAAACTGGTGCGGACAGAAGTATTGGCGCCCTCAGCCTAATACTTGGTAGCACAACCTTTAGACACAATAACTGCGCACAACCGCTTCCGCTAACCAGCAATGAGTTTCTTACAAGGCTCTGCTGGAATCTTAGACCCTTCTTCTTTGGCTCCTGCTCCAGGTCCCCCCTGAGATGTGAAGGGGGCCTTCTCCAAACTGCCACCAAGAGATCTCTCCCCCTCCCCCACAGGTGTTCTATGGGATTCAGGGCTGGACTCATTGCTGCCACTTTACAAGTCTCCAGGGCTTTCTCTCACCACCATTTTCTAGTGCTGACCTGAAGTGTGTTTTGGGTCCTTGTCCTGCTGGAAGAGCCCTGACCTCTGAGGGAGCAAAGCAACCCCAAACCATCAGGGACCTCCGCCATGTCTGACTGTAGGGGGCATCTTCTTCTTTTTTTCCTGTATCTCTATGTTGAGGCCTTTTCCTACTTTTGTCTCCTCTGACCAGAGAACATTCTTCCAGAACGGTTTTGGTTTTCTCAGGTAAGTTTTGGCAAACTCCAGCCTGGCTTCTGTCTGTGGGTAAGAAGTGGGGTCTTCCTGGGTCTCCTACCATACAGTCCCTTCTCATTCAGACGCTGACGCTGGATAGTACGGGGTGACACTGTTGTACCCTCGGACTGCAGGGCAGCTTGGACTTGTTTGGATGTTAGTCGAGGTTCTTTATCCGCCATCCGCACAATCTTGCGGTGAAATCTCTCGTCCATGTTTCTTTTGCGTCCACATCTAGGGAGGTTAGCCACAGGGCCATGGGCTTTACACTTCTTACTGACACTGCGCACGGTAGACACAGGAACATTCAGGTCTTTGGAGATGGACTTGTAGCCTTGAGATTGCTCATGCTTCCTCACAATTTTGCTTCTCAAGTCCTCAGACAGTTCTTTGGTCTTCTTTCTTCTCTCCATGCTCAATGTGGTCACACAAGGACACAGGACAGAGGTGGAGCCAACTTTAATCCATTTCAACTGGCTGCAAGTGTGATTTAGTTATTGCCACCACCTGTTAGGTGCCTCAGGTAAGTAACAGGTGCTGTTAATTACACAAATTACAGAAGCATCACATGATTTTTCAACAGTGCCAATACTTTTGTCCACCCCCTTCTTTATGTTTGCTGTGGAATTATATCCAATTTGGCTTTTTGACAATTCTTTTTGTGGTTTTCCATTGAAGACAAATTAAATGAAGAAAATACCAAAGAATTTGTGCTTGCAATCATTTTCTGGAAGAACACGAGTATTATCTGACAGAATTGCAGGGGTGCCAATACTTTTGGCCAACACTGTAGATAGATAGATAGGAGATAGATAGATAGATAGATAGATAGATAGATAGGAGATAGATAGATAGATAGATAGATAGATAGATAGATAGATAGGAGATAGATAGATAGATGATAGATAGATAGATAGATAGATAGATAGATAGATAGGAGATAGATAGATAGGAGATAGATAGATAGGAGATAGATAGATAGATAGATAGATAGATAGATAGATAGGAGATAGATAGATAGATAGATAGATAGATAGATAGATAGATAGATAGGAGATAGATAGATAGATAGAGAGAGAGAGAGAGAGAAGAGAGAGAGAGAGAGAGAGAGATAGATAGATAGATAGATAGATAGATAGATAGATAGATAGATAGATAGATCTTCCACCATCTCCATCTCTTTACCCCCTCCGGCAAACTTGCAGTCTCCTCTCCGTTCCTCACCGTTCCCATTATTATAATTAACATTCATCTCTCTGGTGGGCGGTCTCAGACTACCTGCTCCATCCCAGGACCGCCCACCTGACAGTAGAGAGACCATTGAGTGTATTTTTATTGCCCCGTTGCTCGCACATTTCCCTTAGACAGCTCGCCTTGTGGACAGAGATGGAACTGCACGTACAACTGTGTAAGACAGTGATTATAATGGTAACATTGTAACGGTAACTGAATAAAACGTCGCTTTAGTGTTGGGGATTTTGGATTGTGAGACCTCAGATCTTGTGGCCGCAGTACAGACGCGACTTCCTTCTCTGGGCTGTAGGCCTTTAGCATGGGCAACAGCGACCTCTGCAGGCAGTAAGAGATACTGCGGCGTGCGACCATTACAGCCTGAAGTCAGCAGGAAATATTCTTCACTAGAGATGAGCGAACAGTGTTCTATCGAACTCATGTTCGATCGGATATTAGGCTGTTCGGCATGTTCGAATCGAATCGAACACCGCGTGGTAAAGTGCGCCATTACTCGATTCCCCTCCCACCTTCCCTGGCGCCTTTTTTGCTCCAATAACAGCGCAGGGTAGGTGGGACAGGAACTACGACACCGGTGACGTTGAAAAAAGTAGGCAAAACCCATTGGCTGCCGAATACATGTGACCTCTAATTTAAAAGAACAGCGCCGCCCAGGTTCGCGTCATTCTGAGCTTGCAATTCACCGAGGACGGAGGTTTCCGTCCAGCTAGCTAGGGCTTAGATTCTGGGTAGGCAGGGACAGGCTAGGATAGGAAGGAGAAGACAACCAACAGCTCTTGTAAGAGCTAAATTCCAGGGAGAAGCTTGTCAGTGTAACGTGGCACTGACGGGCTCAATCGCCACAACCCAGCTTTCCCAGGATCCTGAATGGAATACACTGTCAGTGTATTCCCGTATACCCGATATATACCCCGATACCCGTTCCAACGGTGTGCCCCCCCCACCTTCACCCCAGAAATACCCTGCAAGTCCCCTAGCAATAGAATTGGGGCTATATACACCCACAATTTTTACTACTGGTATACAGTGCCATTGTCTGACTGGGAATTCAAAGAATATATTGGGAATACAAATACCCTCATTTCTTGCTACTGCCATATAGTGCCAGTGTCTGACTGGGAATTCAAAGAATATATTGGGGTTACGTGCACCCACAATTTTTACTACTGGTATACAGTGCCATTGTCTGACTGGGAATTCAAAGAATATATTGGGAATACAAATACCCTCATTTCTTGCTACTGCCATATAGTGCCAGTTTCTGACTGGTAATTCAAAGAATATATTGGGGTTACGTGCACCCACAATTTTTACTACTGGTATACAGTGCCATTGTCTGACTGGGAATTCAAAGAATATATTGGGGTTATAAATACCCTCATTTCTTGCTACTGCCATATAGTGCCAGTTTCTGACTGGTAATTCAAAGAATATATTGGGGTTACGTGCACCCACAATTTTTACTACTGGTATACAGTGCCATTGTCTGACTGGGAATTCAAAGAATATATTGGGGTTACGTGCACCCACAATTTTTACTACTGGTATACAGTGCCATTGTCTGACTGGGAATTCAAAGAGTATATTGGGAATACAAATACCCTCATTTCTTGCTACTGCCATATAGTGCCAGTTTCTGACTGGTAATTCAAAGAATATATTGGGGTTACGTGCACCCACAATTTTTACTACTGGTATACAGTGCCATTGTCTGACTGGGAATTCAAAGAATATATTGGGGTTATAAATACCCTCATTTCTTGCTACTGCCATATAGTGCCAGTTTCTGACTGGTAATTCAAAGAATATATTGGGGTTACGTGCACCCACAATTTTTACTACTGGTATACAGTGCCATTGTCTGACTGGGAATTCAAAGAGTATATTGGGAATACAAATACCCTCATTTCTTGCTACTGCCATATAGTGCCAGTTTCTGACTGGGAATTCAAAGAATATATTGGGGTTACGTGCACCCACAATTTTTACTACTGGTATACAGTGCCATTGTCTGACTGGGAATTTAAAGAGTATATTGGGAATACAAATACCCTCATTTCTTGCTACTGCCATATAGTGCCAGTGTCTGACTGGGAATTCAAAGAATATATTGGGGTTACGTGCACCCACAATTTTTACTACTGGTATACAGTGCCAATTTCTAACTAGGAATTCAAAATGCGCAAGGCTCCCGGAAAGGGACGTGGACGAGGCCGTGGGCGAGGTCGGGGGAATGGTTCTGGGGAGCAAGGTAGCAGTGAAGCCACAGGGCGTCCCGTGCCTACTCCTGTGGGGCAGCAAGCATTGCGCCACTCCACAGTGCCAGGGTTGCTTGCCACATTAACTAAACTGCAGGGTACAAACCTTAGTAGGCCCGAGAACCAGGAACAGGTCTTGCAATGGCTGTCAGAGAACGCTTACAGCACATTGTCCAGCAGCCAGTCAGACTCTGCCTCCTCTCCTCCTATTACCCAACAGTCTTGTCTTCCTTCCTCCCAAAATTCCGAAGCTTTACAGAACAATAACCCAAACTGTCCCTGCTCCCCAGAGCTGTTCTCCGCTCCTTTCATTGTCCCTCAACCTGCCTCTCCACGTCACGATTCCACGAACCTAACAGAGGAGCATCTGTGTCCAGATGCTCAAACACTAGAGTCTCCTCCATCTCCGTTCGATTTGGTGGTGGATGACCAGCAACCCACCCTCATCGACGATGATGTGACGCAGTTGCCGTCAGGGCATCCAGTTGACCGGCGCATTGTGCGGGAGGAGGAGATGAGACAGGAGTTGGAAGAGGAAGTGGTGGATGATGAGGACACTGACCCGACCTGGACAGGGGGGATGTCAAGCGGGGAAAGTAGTGTGGATGTTGAGGCAGGTGCAGCACCAAAAAGGGTAGCTAGAGGCAGAGGCAGAGGTCAGCAGCTTAGGTGAAGCCAGGCCACACCCGGAATCTCCCAAGATGTTCCAGTTCGTACCCAGCCCCGAAAAACTCCCACCTCGAGGGCACGTTTCTCGAAGGTGTGGAGTTTTTTCAAGGAATGCGCCGAGGACAGATATAGTGTTGTCTGCACAATTTGCCTCTCGAAATTGATTAGGGGCTCTGAGAAGAGCAACCTGTCCACCACTTCAATGCGCCGTCATTTGGAATCCAAGCACTGGAATCAGTGGCAGGCAGCAACGGCAGGACAAAGGCCGCCTGCCGTTCACGCCACTGCCACTGCCTCTGCCACTGCCTCTGCCTCTGCCACTGCCACTGCTGACTGTGCTGGCGATGCACTCCAGAGGACGAGCCAGGACACCACTTCATCTGCCTCCGCCACTTTGTTGACTTCTACCTCATCCTCCCCTGGTCCTGTCTTATCTCCTTCTCCTGCACCATCAAAGGCACCATCAGGCGTTTCTTTACAACAACCCACCATCTCTCAGACATTGGAGCGGCGGCAGAAATACACTGCTAACCACCCACACGCGCAAGCCTTGAACGCCAACATCGCTAAACTGCTGGCCCAGGAGATGTTGGCGTTCCGGCTTGTTGAAACTCCCGCCTTCCTGGACCTGATGGCAACTGCGGCACCTCGCTATGCCGTCCCTAGCCGTCACTACTTCTCCCGGTGTGCCGTCCCCGCCTTGCACCAGCACGTGTCACTCAACATCAGGCGGGCCCTTAGTTCCGCGCTTTGCACAAAGGTCCACTTGACCACCGACGCGTGGACAAGTGCATGCGGACAGGGACGCTACATTTCACTGACGGCACACTGGGTGAATGTAGTTGAGGCTGGGACTGCTTCCCAAACTGGCCCGGTGTACCTCGTCTCCCCGCCTAACATTCCTGGCAGGGACACGAGAAGAACACCCCCCTCCTCCTCCTCCTCTACTGCCTCCTCCTCCGCCACCGCCTCCTCCTCCGCCACCGCCTCCTCCTCCGCTGTTAGATTGACCCCAGCTACGAGTTGGAAACGTTGCAGCACTGGCGTTGGTAGACGTCAGCAGGCTGTGCTGAAGCTGATCAGCTTGGGGGACAGACAGCACACTGCCTCCGAGGTGAGGGATGCCCTCCTCGATGAGACGGCAATATGGTTTGAGCCGCTGCACCTGGGCCCAGGCATGGTCGTTTGTGATAACGGCCGGAACCTGGTAGCAGCTCTGGAGCTTGCCGGACTCCAACATGTTCCATGCCTGGCCCACGTCTTCAACCTAGTGGTGCAACGTTTCCTAAAGAGCTACCCCAATGTTCCAGAGCTACTGGTGAAAGTGCGGCGCATGTGCGCCCACTTTCGCAAGTCGACAGTAGCCGCTGCTAGCTTAAAATCTCTCCAGCAACGCCTGCATGTGCCACAACACCGGCTTTTGTGCGACGTCCCCACACGCTGGAACTCAACGTTTCAGATGTTGAATAGAGTGGTTGAGCAGCAGAGACCTTTGATGGAATACCAGCTACAAAACCCTAGGGTGCCACAAAGTCAGCTGCCTCAGTTTCACATCCATGAGTGGCCATGGATGAGAGACCTTTGTGACATCCTACGGGTCTTTGAGGAGTCCACAAGGAGGGTGAGCTCTGAGGATGCGATGGTGAGCCTTACAATCCCGCTCTTGTGTGTTCTGAGAGAATCCCTGATTGACATCAGGGATAACTCAGATCACACAGAGGAGTTAGGGATAGCATCCGATCCGTCACAGCTGGAGAGTAGGTCCACACATCTGTCTGCTTCACTGCGTTTAATGGAGGAGGAGGAGGAGGAGGAGGAGGAAGAAGAGTTGTCCGATGATGTGATGGTGATACAGGAGGCTTCCGGGCAACTTCGAATCGTCCCATTGTTGCAGCGCGGATGGGTAGACATGGAGGATGAGGAGGAAATGGAGATTGAACTTTCCGGTGGGGCCAGAGGAGTCATGCCAACTAACACTGTGGCAGACATGGCTGAGTTCATGTTGGGGTGCTTTACAACCGACAAGCGTATTGTCAAAATCATGGAGGACAACCAGTACTGGATCTTTGCTATCCTTGACCCCCGGTATAAAAACAACATCTCGTCTTTTATTCCGGTAGAGGGGAGGGCCAATCGCATCAATGCTTGCCACAGGCAATTGGTGCAGAATATGATGGAGATGTTTCCAGCATGTGACGGTGGCGGCAGGGAGGGCAGTTCCTCCAGTAGGCAACCAAGTTCTCACCGGTCCACACAAACGAGGGGCACACTGTCTAAGGTCTGGGACACCTTGATGGCACCCCCTCGCCAAAGTGCCGCCACGGAGGGTCCTAGTGTCACCAGGCGTGAGAAGTATAGGCGCATGTTGCGGGAATACCTTTCCGACCACAGCCCTGTCCTCTCCGACCCCTCTGCGCCCTACACGTATTGGGTGTCGAAGTTGGACCTGTGGCTTGAACTTGCCCTATATGCCTTGGAGGTGCTGTCCTGTCCTGCCGCCAGCGTCCTATCTGAGAGGGTGTTCAGTGCAGCCGGTGGCATCATCACTGACAAGCGCACCCGTCTGTCAGCTGAGAGTGCCGACCGGCTCACTTTGATAAAAATGAACCACCACTGGATAGAGCCTTCATTTTTGTGCCCACCTGTGTAAAGCACCCCAACATGAAACTCCATGTCTGTACTCAACCTCTCCAATTCCTCCGCATCCTCATACTCATCCACCATAAGCGTTGCACAATTCTGCTAATACTAGGCTCCCTCCAACATGATTTCCCCCAACTCTGCTGGTTAGAGGCTCCCTCCACCCTGATTTCCACCAACTCTGCTGGTTAGAGGCTCCCTCCACCCTGCTTTCCCACAACTCTGCTGGTTAGAGGCTCCTTCCACCATGAATTTGCCAAAACTGGGCTGTTTAGAGGCTCCCTCCACCATGAATTGGTCCAAACTGGGCTGGTTAGAGGCTCCCTCCACCATTAATTGGTCCAAACTGGGCTGGTTAGAGGCTCCCTCCACCATGAATTTGCCCAAACTGGGCTGTTTAGAGGCTCCCTCCACCATGAATTTGCCCAAACTGGGCTGTTTAGAGGCTCCCTCCACCATGAATTGGTCCAAACTGGGTTTTTTAGAGGCTCCCTCCACCATGAATTGGTCCAAACTGGGCTGGTTAGAGGCTCCCTCCACCATGAATTGATCCAAACTGGGGTGGTTAGAGGCTCCCTCCACCATTAATTGGTCCAAACTGGGCTTGTTAGAGGCTCCCTCCACCATTAATTGGTCCAAACTGGGCTGGTTAGAGGCTCCCTCCACCATTAATTGGTCCAAACTGGGCTGGTTAGAGGCTCCCTCCACCATGAATTTGCCCAAACTGGGCTGTTTAGAGGCTCCCTCCACCATGAATTTGCCCAAACTGGGCTGGTTAGAGGCTCCCTCCACCATGAATTGGTCCAAACTGGGGTTTTTAGAGGCTCCCTCCACCATGAATTGGTCCAAACTTGGCTGTTTAGAGGCTCCCTCCACCATTAATTGGTCCAAACTGGGCTGGTTAGAGGCTCCCTCCACCATGAATTGGTTCAAACTGGGTTTTTTAGAGGCTCCCTCCACCATGAATTTGCCCAAACTGGGCTGTTTAGAGGCTCCCTCCACCATGAATTGGTCCAAACTGGGGTGGTTAGAGGCTCCCTCCACCATTAATTGGTCCAAACTGGGCTGGTTAGAGGCTCCCTCCACCATTAATTGGTCCAAACTGGGCTGGTTAGAGGCTCCCTCCACCATGAATTTGCCCAAACTGGGCTGGTTAGAGGCTCCCTCCACCATGAATTGGTCCAAACTGGGTTTTTTAGAGGCTCCCTCCACCATGAATTTGCCCAAACTGGGCTGGTTAGAGGCTCCCTCCACCATGAATTGGTCCAAACTGGGGTTTTTAGAGGCTCCCTCCACCATGAATTTGCCCAAACTGGGCTGTTTAGAGGCTCCCTCCACCATGAATTGGTCCAAACTGGGTTTTTTAGAGGCTCCCTCCACCATTAATTGGTCCAAACTGGGCTGGTTAGAGGCTCCCTCCACCATGAATTGGTCCAAACTGGGGTGGTTAGAGGCTCCCTCCACCATTAATTGGTCCAAACTGGGCTGGTTAGAGGCTCCCTCCACCATTAATTGGTCCAAACTGGGCTGGTTAGAGGCTCCCTCCACCATGAATTTGCCCAAACTGGGCTGTTTAGAGGCTCCCTCCACCATGAATTTGCCCAAACTGGGCTGGTTAGAGGCTCCCTCCACCATGAATTGGTCCAAACTGGGGTTTTTAGAGGCTCCCTCCACCATGAATTTGCCCAAACTTGGCTGTTTAGAGGCTCCCTCCACCATGAATTGGTCCAAACTTGGCTGTTTAGAGGCTCCCTCCACCATTAATTGGTCCAAACTGGGCTGGTTAGAGGCTCCCTCCACCATGAATTGGTCCAAACTGGGTTTTTTAGAGGCTCCCTCCACCATGAATTTGCCCAAACTGGGCTGTTTAGAGGCTCCCTCCACCATGAATTGGTCCAAACTGGGGTGGTTAGAGGCTCCCTCCACCATTAATTGGTCCAAACTGGGCTGGTTAGAGGCTCCCTCCACCATTAATTGGTCCAAACTGGGCTGGTTAGAGGCTCCCTCCACCATGAATTTGCCCAAACTGGGCTGGTTAGAGGCTCCCTCCACCATGAATTGGTCCAAACTGGGTTTTTTAGAGGCTCCCTCCACCATGAATTTGCCCAAACTGGGCTGGTTAGAGTCTCCCTCCACCATGAATTGGTCCAAACTGGGGTTTTTAGAGGCTCCCTCCACCATGAATTTGCCCAAACTCTGCTGGTTAGAGGCTCAATCCACCCTGATTTTCAAAACAAATGTTGGTGCCAACCTCAACTTACTACAAGGGCCAAATTCACTGCTGGTGACAAGCTCTCCTCACTGCAAGTGCCAAATACACATGTTTCAAGGTGTTTTCCTACTGTCAGAGAGGTGGTATTGAGTGTGTAAAGTGTGTAGTTGTTAGGCTGTGATGTTGGGGTAATAGAGGGTCTTTGGTGTGTTAGATGCCCCCAGACATGCTTCCCCTGCTGTCCCAGTGTCATTCCAGAGGTGTTGGCATCATTTCCTGGGGTGTCATAGTGGACTTGGTGACCCTCCAGACACGGATTTGGGTTTCCCCCTTAACGAGTATCTGTTCCCCATAGACTATAATGGGGTTCGAAACCCGTTCGAACACACGAACATTGAGCGGCTGTTCGAATCGAATTTCGAACCTCGAACATTTTAGTGTTCGCTCATCTCTATTCTTCACCTATAGATGAGATCAGACTATATATGGGCTTTCTATAGGTGTGTTCTGTACGTGTTATATTGTTATAACCCCCCCGGGGGTCTCTGTGTTTCTGCCCCGCAGGCAGACGAGGGCGAGTCCCTGTCTCTGATCAGTGAGACTAACACGGCGACAGTCGGTGGACTCAACCCGGGGGCAATTTATTCCTTCCAGGTGAGAGCGAGAACGGAGCGAGGCTATGGCGCCTACAGCGGGAACATGTACTTCCAGACCCTGCTGGGAGGTGAGCGGCGCGGCGCAGCACGGTAATCCATACTCTGCTGAATTATGTATCACAAGCCTCAGAGACGGCAACGCTCATTGATACACAAAGACAAGCAAAGCAATTAGTCAAAGCCGATCCATCTAGTGCGTGTCGTGTGTCTGGCCGCAAGCCCTCGACATGTCAGAGCAGTGGGGATGAATTATATACGAGAGCTGCAGAGGACATATATTATGTAGATCAGGCGGCACTCGAGGAAAAGCAAAGGGCCCATGAGATATGGAATATGGAAAGACGGGGCCGTGCTGATGACTTGCCTATAGTGGATTGACTATGACATAAAAGCAGCCTCGTGCGGTGCAGATCCGGCAAAGTCTAAAAGGGTTATCCAGATTTGAAGAAATATGGGCCGAATAACAAGATGCATCGATACAAAACGCACCCTGATATATATCTTCTGTAAATACAGCATTGATTACATAATTTATTGTCAGGTCATTGATCTCAGCTGTGACGTTTCATTTACAAGTTCACTACCCCTCCCTGTGAGCAGTGCAGCCAGCAAATACAACATGAACTCTGAAGTGGGAGGGATTTATCACTTGTGATTTCATTGAAGGTGATAGTGAAGAAGGGAGGGGCACACAGAGAGTGAGCAGATGGATCATGGGAAATGTAGTTTGTCCATGTAAGTAAGTTATATAAGGGGCAGCAAGTAAAATAAGGTCAGGCAAAGGCGACACAAGGGAACAGCGAGGCGATAGCATGGCTGTAATACTCATGTAATATAACAATAACACAATGTAACAATATAATGTAACAATAATACAATGTAACAATATCATGCAACTATAACACAATGTAACAATAATATAACGTAACAATGTAACAATATATTGTAACAATAACACAATGTAACAATATCATGTAACAATAACACAATGTAACAATAATATAACATAACAATGTAACAATGATATACTGTAATATCATATCCTATAATAACATAATAATTGATGTTTTCATTTTCCAGGTGGGGAGAAGTCGGAATTATCCCAGGACAAGTTACCTCTTATTGTCGGCTCCTGCCTCGGGGCTTTGGCCTTCATCGGTCTCTCCATCCTCCTCGTCCTGATTCTTCTCTTTAAAGGGTGATTTTATGGCTTTTCATAGAAATATCCATAAGTCTGTGGAGTTGGAGACGGAATCAGAGAATGTTACCAACTCCAATTCAGTTTAAAGTGTAATATACTTAGTTAACCTATCTAACTTTCCTTTAATATAAAACAGGCTTATAAGTTCCCATTAGCAATGTCCTAACCAGGGAGACTGTCCGTACCCCTGTACACAATGTAGTAGGTAGAGTTAGTAGAATTTCCAAGGGGGATGGTCACTTCCAATGGCTGTAGCTCTGGTTATATCCCACCTAGAAAAATGTACGTTACGTGTATTACTATAGGATATGTGGGCAGATGAGGCCGCGCTGCACATTGACTTTGTGTTTTATGGATATTTACTTTTATCTATTCTGTTGTGATCTTAGCAAAAGACGAGAGACTCCGTATACGGACAGACTGCAGCATTATATCAGCTCGAGAGGTGAGTGCGGCCGTCACTGGGGCAGAGCAGCGAGGAGAGTAATACGGGCACTGGGTCGTTGCCATTAAAATATTTGTCTACGTCATTGGCTGTTCTATTAAGGTTTAGGAGTGAAATATTATATCGATCCATCCACATACGAGGACCCGACAGAAGCCGTACGGGAGTTTGCTCGAGAGATTGATGTATCTTTCGTGAAGATTGAAGAGGTGACTGGAACAGGTAATGCTGTGATTTGTTTGGATGTTTGTTCCTCAATCACACCCGAACGGCTGAATGGATTTCCTAGAAATTTCACACACACCTACATATTGGCCAGGAAGGGGTAATAGGCTACTTTTAAAGTGTCTCACTCACCCCAAAACGCCACCGCGACCCTCAAAAGTTGTCTCCTGCTCCGCTGTCGGCCCGGGCCTGACGTCCGTGCAGGTAGTTACACTCCACTCCTATTGGTGCATGGCAGTGTGTGCGTGGGATAGGGAGCCAGCACAGCAGCCCATAGGTTGGTGCCGAATTGTGGGCCTGGCCAGCGCGCGTGGACCCTTTGCTCAATATGGCTGCTGCCCGCATGGTGACGTGCCGGCCGGCCACACATGGCCTCAGGCCGGCGTAGCATGCAGCAGCGCACCCGGCCCGAATAAGCCCAGCCACACTGACCCACAAACTGTGCGGCTGGGAACACACACGGCATGGGAAGGACCGCACATGCTCGCTGAAGCTGCAGCCATGAGGTTAGGGAGGGGGGAGGTTGGCACCAGAGGGCAGAAGGTAAGTAGGGGGCCAGATTGCACATGTGCAAAGGGGGAGGAGGGTAACCGGGGTCACGGGTAGGTGGGGGGGGGGAAGAGGTAGATGTAGGAGGTGACTGTAATCTGTAAAGGGGGGAAGGGGACCGGGGACGTGGGTGGGGGGAAAGGGGAGGGCCTGAGGTGCAACATCGGGGCCGTGGGGTCCCAACCCATGATGCTGTGGGAGGGGCCCGCACCGGCCGCAAGGAAAGGGCCATGGGGGGCACGGGCCGCGCTGCAGGTGGTTCGCACAAGGGTGAGGGGACAGCGGACGAAGTCGCGGGTTATAGCTAGTATAATATAATATAGAGAGATCTTCCCATTCACACTACAATCAGCATATCTGAAGGACATAGTGAATACACTACTGACTAGTCTAACAGAAGAGAAACTTGTATCCACATTACTGATTTTCTTCCTTGCAGGAGATTTCGGGGATGTCTGTCGTGGTCGCCTGTGTCTCCCAGGTAAGCGGGACATCGGTGTATGTATACGAACGCTACGCTCAGGGAGCGGTGACAAAGAACGAGGAGACTTCCTTGGTGAAGCCAGCATCATGGGACAGTTCGACCATCCCAATGTGGTCCGTCTAGAAGGTGCGGTGACTCGCAGTCGCCCCATCATGATCCTTACAGAGTACATGGAGAATGGGGCTCTGGACGCGTATCTGCGGGTAGGTGATGACTTTCTCGACCCACAGGATCATTACTGGATATAATCACAATGGCTCCTTGGTTCTTAGAGTATCTCCTTCTTCTTGTATCTCAGCAGTGCGAGGGTGGTCTCTCTGCCCTACAGATGGTCTCCATGCTCCGCGGCGTGGCATCCGGTATGCGATATCTGTCAGATAGAAGTTATGTCCACAGAAATCTTGCAGCTCGTAGTATCTTGGTGAATGGACAACTGGTGTGCAAGGTGTCCGGACTACGTGGACCCTTAGACGTCGTAAGTCTGTAACACTGACCAAGACTGTGAAAGTAACTAAAAAATGTGGTGAAATTGTTGACACGGACAATGTACTCTCAATCCTTGCAGAGGAGGCTAAGAGCTTCTTCTCAATCTCTTGGCCTGAACCGATGGAAGTTCCATCACTGGTAACATTGTTACAAATAAGAGAGTAAGAGCCACATGAAGGTCTAAAGCAGGTGGATACGTGAGGACCTGTCCTCTAACTAAGCATGCTCCTCACAATGTTGCTGAGTATCTGCCATTGTCTTCTAGGTCGGAAGACAGTCTCTACGTTGGATGGCACCAGAAGCTCACCAGCAACGCAAGTTCTCCAGCGGCAGTGATGTGTGGAGCTATGGAATTGTCATGTGGGAAGTCACCTCCTATGGGGAGCGACCCTACTGGGACATGAGCAACCAAGAGGTGACCCCTCACAGGGGTGGGAACAGGACTCACAGGCTTTCTGTGTGTGGGGGGGAGCAGGACTCACAGGCTTTCTGCATGGGGGGGAGCAGGACTCACAGGCTTTCTGTATGGGGGGGGGGAGCAGGACTCACAGGCTTTCTGTATGGGGGGGAGCAGGACTCACAGGCTTTCTGTATGGGGGGGGGAGCAGGACTCACAGGCTTTCTGTATGGGGAGGAAGCAGGACTCACAGGCCTTCTGTATGTGGGGGGGGGGAGCAGGACTCACAGGCTTTCTGTATGGGGGGAGCAGGACTCACAGGCTTTCTGTATGGGGGGGAGCAGAACTCACAGGCTTTCTGTATGGGGGGGGAGCAGGACTCACAGGCTTTCTGTATGGGGGGGAGCAGGACTTACAGGCTTTCTGTATGGGGGGGAGCAGGACTCACAGGCTTTCTGTATGGGGGGTGCTGAGACCTCCTCCACCCCTTTGGGCCCCCCTGCCTACGTCCTTTCTGCTTTATATTCACCAGGTATTAGATGCCATCGAGCAGGAGTACCGCCTGCCCCCTCCCCCTGACTGCCCCAGCGCACTTCACCTCCTCATGTTGGACTGCTGGCAGCGCGATCGATCTCAGAGGCCTCGATTTGAGCAGATTGTCAGCTCCTTGGACCGGATGATTAGAAATCCTAATTGCTTAAAAACAGTTGGTGTGTCAAGCAGCAGGTGAGCGCAACCGGATATTCTGGAGGGGTCTAATCATGGGTGTGGAGTTTGTTGGGGGTGACAACTTGATTTCCCCTTAAATAACATCTTGGTTGGAGTTATGACCCATCGTCTCAAGAACCTGTCACATTATTCCACTTACTATGTAAATTCTTGAACCTAAAAGCAATGTGACGTGTTTCACCTCCTCTTCTTCCTCAGACCCTCGCAGCCGCTCCTCAGTAATTGTCCTCCAGACTTCCCCTCCCTCTCCTCACCTCACGAGTGGTTGGAAGCCATAAAGATGGAGCGATACAAAGAAAACTTTGACAAAGCCGGATACACAACACTGGACGCCATCTCCCGACTGACAGCAGAGTAAGAAAGAACAATTTCGTAAAGAGTAACAATTGTGTAAAGAAATTTGTGGTTCAATTCTTCTCCAGGTTCCAACATGTCCAACCCGTCATATCAACCCAACTCCGCACGTGGATAGGTCAGGCTCACCAACGTTACGAGCTGAGAGATACAGCGAGCGTATTTGGATACCGCCATTTTTTCGCCTTTGATTACAATTTGAATAAAAAGTGATCAAAGTGACAGACATTCCCCAAAATGGTGGAACTAAAAAGTACACCCGGTCCCACAAAAAAAAAAGACGCCCTATACATCCCTGTACATGAAAATATAAGAGTCCATCCACACACCGAATTTGGCAAGGAAAAAATCCGCACCAGGAATTAGGAAATGTTTTTTTTCCAATTTTTTTTTTTTTTTTTTTTTTTTGCAGCGTTTTGGGTTTTTGTTAAGGGATTAAAATGTAAATAAATTTGGTATCCCCGGAATCGTACCGAAACATAGAATACAGGTGACAGGTCATGTTGGCTGCAGAGCGAATGTCGTAAAAACGAAACCCGTAAGAAAGTCGCACAAATGCAGTTTTTCTCCAATTCCACCCCTTTCTGAATTTTGTTCCGGATTCCCAATACATTGTACAGAATAATAAATGGGAACATTATAAAGAAAAATTGTTTTGCAAATATTAAGCCCTCACATGGCTCTGAGAATGGAAATTATAAAAGTTATGGGGTCAGGAGTCAAAAACGAAAATCAAAAAATGCGCCGGCAGGAAGGGGTTAAGTGGGACGTATGTGCGGTTTGTGTGCACTGCTGAGGGTGGCGCTGCATAGCGTGTATTATACGCTGTATATCAGGTGATCACAGTGTTACAGCTTATACATTGTAGCCATATCTGTTTCCCATACTGTACTGAGCAGTATATAACAGGGTTCCAGTACAAGTTTGCAAAATTCTTGTGCAGGGGTTAAGTGTCAGGTGCACAGGTCAGTAGCTGGGGGTGCGGTTACCTAATTAAGAGGTGATAAGTTCCTGCTGGTTGGCGGGTGCGGGGCCTTTCCAACCAAAGGAATCATTTGCAGCAGTCAGTGCATGTGAGAGCAGCTACAACAAGCTGAGACCCCATGTTGCAGATTTTGCAGCAACCAAGGCCAAGAATGGCTACAGGAAGGGGAAAGATCTGGGGAGTTCTTAGACTTCTCCCTTTTGCTCAATCAAAAACATTGCAAAATCTGCAACTAAAAAAGCTGCATTACTGCAATGTGGGGCTTCAGCCTTAACCCATTCCTGGCATCCCTTGTACTGTTACTATTTATATAGCCATAGCTGCCTGGTCTCTATTATATTATACCGCAGACGCATGGGGTTAATGCCCAGGATCGGTGTCCACATTAAGCTGACAGAGGCGCCATTTTGGGGTCCAGGGTCAACAATCCATTGTTTGTCTGGCATTGCATTCTATTACAGGGGGCTCTAATGGAGACTGTAATATAAATGGCGCCAACTTGCAATTCATTGCAATGAATTAGTGATCAGACCCGATGGGAGAAAACACCAATAATGGGTCTAAAAATAAGAGTTAAAAAAATAAAAAAAAAAATATAGCAAAAAAAAAATAAAAATTGAAATCACCCCCTTTCCATAGAACACAAATAAAAGTGGAAAAATAAAGTGAAACAGACATCAGATATCTCTATGTACGGAAAAAAACACGAAAAACATTTCTCCCGTAGCTGAATGTTTTTTTTATTTATTTTTTTTTTTTAATCTGAACCGCCCTTTGGATTTTGGTACAGATGAGCTCCCGGGTTTTTACTGGATTTGGGAAGGGATTTTTCCCCCTAACATGAGAAAATGGGTATCAGCCTTGGGGTGGGGGGTAAATGCCTAATTCTGTAGGCTCATTGGGTGGACTTGATGGACCTTTCCTCATCCCGCCTCATGTACTATGTGATACCGTGAAGAGCAGGTTTTAGATTTTCGGGACGTTTGCCCTTTACATTTGCAGCCGCTTTTTTTTGCCTCTTATTGTATCTGACTTGTTTTTCTTCGTTTCCAGAGATATCCAGTTAATCGGAGTGACACTTTCTGGTCACCAGAAGAAGATTCTTAGCAGTATTCAGCTCTTGAAGGCTCATCTACAACCCCTGGAGCCGGTGGAAGTCTGAGGAATTGACAGACCTCGGAGTCTGACACTAAAAATGAACAGATGCCGGATGAGGGGGGGCTCGAGGATACAGCCAGGAGACACTGACACACTCCGAAATATTCTCAAGGAATTCAAGGCTGATACTAAGGCAGAGATACAATGTAACAGATGTAGCTCTAAGACTCAGGAGGTAGGGGCTGGGGCAGAGACCGGGGGTGACTGTACAATAACCAGAGGTGGGGTCAGTGCCCAATAACCTGGAAATAAAGGGGGAGCCATTCACACACGAGATTATCTTCTAGAGTTGCTTAAAGGAGTTACCCAAGATTCACAATGAATAACCTGTCCTTAGGGTAATTGATGGATTTGAGATTTGCAAGAATCCAATACCAGACCCCGCACCAATCAGATGTTTGCAGTGCACTGTATACTGGAAACTGAGGGCTCCGTACACTGTATACAGCTGGAAGCTGAGGGCTCTGTACACTGTATACAGCTGGAAGCTGAGGTCTCTATATACTCCTGGAAGCTGAGGGCTCTGTACACTGTATACAGCTGGAAGCTGAGGGCTCTATATACTCCTGAAAGCTGAGGGCTCTGTACACTGTATACAGCTGGAAGCTGAGGGCTCTATATACTCCTGGAAGCTGAGGGCTCTGTACACTGTATACAGCTGGAAGCTGGGGTCTCTATATACTCCTGGAAGCTGAGGGCTCTGCACACTGTATACAGCTAGAAGCTGAGGGCTCTTTATGCTCCTGGAAGCCAAGGGCTTTGTACACTGTATACAGCTGGAAGCTGAGGTCTCTATATACTCCTGGAAGCTGAGGGCTCTGTACACTGTATACAGCTGGAAGCTGAGGGCTCTATATACTCCTGAAAGCTGAGGGCTCTGTACACTGTATACAGCTGGAAGCTGAGGGCTCTATATACTCCTGGAAGCTGAGGGCTCTGTACACTGTATACAGCTGGAAGCTGGGGTCTCTATATACTCCTGGAAGCTGAGGGCTCTGCACACTGTATACAGCTAGAAGCTGAGGGCTCTTTATGCTCCTGGAAGCCAAGGGCTTTGTACACTGTATGCTCCTGTAAACTCAGGGCTGTGTACACTGTATACTCCTGTAAACTCAGGGCTGTGTACACTGTATACTCCTGTAAACTGAGGGTTCTGTACACTGTATACTCCTGAAAGCCAAGGGTTCTGTACACTGTCGGTCACTAGAGGGCAGGGTGTAGTTACTGAATTGGCTCATTCACACATTGCAGTCATTTTGTAGTTTTTTCTTTGCAAGTGTCAAGAAACAGGTTATGACTGCACAATGTGAATTAACCCTAACAAGAATGATGTGCGAGTCTTCTCCTGGCTGACAGGTGGGGGCGCCGCTCACCCAGCTGCTTTATGTATCCGCCTCTGACAGCGATGCTGCCGGGTCTACTGTGCAGATGAATAAACTATTAGATATGATCTGTAAGTCTCCGCTCTTCATTAACCTCATACACAAGAGCTTTCCACTGACAGAGTCTCCATAATATGTTGTATCTAATCCTATCCTGTGTGATACAGTATGCTGAGCTGTGTATCTAATCCTATCCTGTGTGATACTGTATACTGAGCTGTGTATCTAATCCTATCCTGTGTGATACTGTATACTGAGCTGTATCTAATCCTATCCTGTGTGATACTGTATACTGAGCTGTATCTAATCCTATCCTGTGTGACACTGTATACTGAGCTGTGTATCTAATCCTATCCTGTGTGATACTGTATACTGAGCTGTGTATCTAATCCTATCCTGTGTGATACTGTATACTGAGCTGTGTATCTAATCCTATCCTGTGTGATACTGTATACTGAGCTGTATCTAATCCTATCCTGTGTGATACTGTATACTGAGCCGTGTATCTAATCCTATCCTGTGTGATACTGTATACTGAGCTGTATCTAATCCTCTCCTGTGTGATACTGTATACTGAGCCGTGTATCTAATCCTATCCTGTGTGATACTGTATACTGAGCTGTATCTAATCCTATCCTGTGTGATACTGTATACTGAGCTGTATCTAATCCTATCCTGTGTGATACTGTATACTGAGCTGTGTATCTAATCCTATCCCGTGTGATACTGTATACTGAGCTGTGTATCTAATCCTATCCCGTGTGATACTGTATACTGAGCTGTGTATCTAATCCTATCCCGTGTGATACTGTATACTGAGCTGTGTATCTAATCCTATCCTGTGTGATACTGTATACTGAGCTGTATCTAATCCTATCCTGTGTGATACTGTATACTGAGCTGTGTATCTAATCCTATCCTGTGTGATATGGGGGTATCTAATCCTGCCATGTCAGATACCACCTGCACTCTCCTGCTATGAGACGCCTTATGTGACATCTGACTTGGTTTCCTTGAAGACTAAACCACAGGAAGAAGGTGGAGGGGGGGAGAGGTTGTGCGGAGCGAAGCGGCCGGGGACTTGTCAGAGCAGACTCTCCAGCGTCGTCCTGGTCATGGCTCTGACTCTGCTTGTCTTGCTGCTGTCCCTCTCGCCCTGTCGCCCGCACAATGGTCTCTGGTCCCCGCCCTTACTGATTTCTTATACGGGTCACAGTTTTTCTGTGCAATGCCTCATGGAGACTGAAGGGGACCCCCATCTGTACTGGTACCGGCGTGGGCTGAATGGGGGGCCCTTCACATTTATAGCCTACTCTTTGCGTGCCAGTTCGGTGGAGGAGCTGCCAAACTTCAAAGGCCATCGCCCGAGTATGTCCAACTACACGCTGGAGGCGACAACCCCCAGTCAGAGAGACTCCGGGGTCTACTACTGTGCCTGGAGCTCCACAGAGGCAGAAGAAGAGGGCGAAGAGCTACAAAATCTCCATCAGGACTCGCTCATACACTACTGAGGTCCCTCAAAAGTCCTAAGTCTGGGAGTAGGATGAGGGGGAGATGTCTATCTAGACTTGTAGAGGGAATAGTGGGGGGTCCCTGACTAGAAAATGAGACATTGATTTATATGATGGGGCGACGCTGAGGACCTTTGTCACCACTGAATCCCAAAATCTAGCTCTGTAGAGACTTGACCTTTCCTTGCTCCTCTTGTGCTCCGCCATGGTGTCTGATCCTCCTCATCGCTCACGTGGCGCGCGTCACTATTATGACCCTCTCGTGTCCTGACGCCAGTGTCGTCACCTGTCCCGGAAGTTGCTAGAGAAGGTGTCATGACAGAGGAGCAGACGCCAGGGTGAGGAAAGGACTGGTACAGTGGGACAGAGGACCCTGCCCCAAGAGCTTACAATCTACAGTCCTATGAAAAAGTTTGTGCCCCCCTATTAATCTTAATCATTTTTAGTTCTAAATATTTTGGTGTTTGCCAAACACATAGTGTATGACACTGTCAGGACTCCTACAACTATATATCTATAATACATAGTCTATGACACTGTCAGGGCTCCTAGGACTATATATCTATAATACATAGTGTATGACACTGTCAGGGCTCCTAGGACTATATATCTATAATACATAGTGTATGACACTGTCAGGGCTCCTAGGAACCTATCTATAAAACATAGTGTATGACCATGTCAGGGCTTCTAGGAAGCTATCTATAATACATAGTGTATGACACTGTCAGGGCTCCTAGGAACCTATCTATAATACATAGTGTATGACACTGCCAGGACTCCTAGGACTATATATATCTATAATACATAGTGTATGACACTGTCAGGGTTCCTAGGAACCTATCTATAATACATAGTGTATGACACTGTCAGGGCTCCTAGGACTATATATCTATAATACATAGTGTATGACCATGTCAGGGCTCCTAGGAACCTATCTATAATACATAGTGTATGACACTGTCAGGACTCCTACAACTATATATCTATAATACATAGTCTATGACACTGTCAGGGCTCCTAGGACTATATATCTATAATACATAGTCTATGACACTGTCAGGGCTCCTAGGACTATATATCTATAATACATAGTGTATGACACTGTCAGGGCTCCTAGGACTATATATCTATAATACATAGTGTATGACACTGTCAGGGCTCCTAGGACTATATATATCTATAATACATAGTGTATGACACTGTCAGGGCTCCTAGGAACCTATCTATAATACATAGTGTATGACACTGTCAGGGCTCCTAGGAACCTATCTATAATACATAGTGTATGACACTGTCAGGACTCCTAGGAACCTATCTATAATACATAGTGTATGACACTGTCAGAGCTCCTGGGAACCTATCTATAATACATAGTGTATGACACTGTCAGGGCTCCTAGGAACCTATCTATAAAACATAGTGTATAACACTGTCAGGGCTCCTAGGAACCTATCTATAATACATAGCCACGTCCTGTGTATCTAATCCTCTTATGAGTAATACTATCTATTAAGTGACTGTATCTAATCTTTTCATATCTGATACTGTCTGCTTAGCTGGTGTATCTAATCCTATCAGGTGTGATACTGCCTGCTGAGTTGGGGTATCTAATCCTGCTATGAGACGCCTTATGTGACATCTGACTTGGTTTCCTTGAAGACTAAACCACAGGAAGAAGGTGGAGGGGGGGAGAGGTTGTGCGAAGCGAGGCGGCCGGGGACTTGTCAGAGCAGACTCCCCAGCGTCGTCCTGGTTATGGCTCTGACTCTGCTTGTCTTGCTGCTGTCCCTCTCGCCCTGTCGCCCGCAGACTGCCCTCCCTTCCCCGCCCTTGCTGATTTTTTATACGGGTCATAGGTTTTCGGTGCAGTGCATTATGGACAATGTAGGGGACCTCCATATGTACTGGTACCGGCGCAGACTCAATGGGGGGACTATGACATTTCTAGCCTACTCTTTGGGTATCAACTCGGTAGAAGAGGTAAAGAACTTCAAAGGCCATCGGATCAGTACATTTAATTATACCCTGGAGGCGACAACCACCAGTCAGAGCGACTCCGGGGTCTACTACTGTGCCTGGAGCTCCACAGAGGCAGAAGAAGAGGGCGAAGAGCTACAAAATCTCCATCAGGACTCGCTCAAACACTACTGAGGTCCCTCAAAAGTCATAAGTCTGGGATGTGAAGAGGGGGAGATGTCTATCTAGCCTAGTGAGCCCTCCAGAGGGAATAGTGGGTGGTGGTCCCTGACTAGGAGATGAGACATAGATATATGTGATGGGGCAACACTGAGGATCTTTGTCACCTTTGATTTCCGTAATATAAGTTCTCTATAGAGATCCAACCCCGCAAAATATTTACTTGCTTCTCCATTTCTGTCCCCGGCACCTTATAATGTATTTTGGGTCAGATTTGCAATAATTGGGTGTCCGTTTTTTTATAAATTCAGCCCAAATCAGAAGTCCCCCGCCTGCACTGAGGAATCCTACATGTCTGGTTTTTTCCAAATGGTACAATATCAGGTGTCCAAAATGTCCAAAATTACTTTCGATCAATAAGAGTGACTTCCCAAAACAGCCAATGACCGTTTTAAGCTGATTTTGGCCGTTGCTGACTTGTTTATATTGGTTACTATTGGTAATGGAAGCTCGGTCAATGATCTACGTTCCGTGACGGAGTATTAATCTACTATCCAAAATAAATGGTTCATCTCTAATAGATTGCAATGCCGTCCCCATCCCTGCTAGTTTCCTATACGGGTCACAGAGCGGGTCCTTCATTTGTCCTCCTTTCCTTCATAGGAAATTATTGGTATAGTACAAGCGAAAACTGCCAATCCATCTTGGCCTCTGAAGACGGATTGTGAGCTGACTGATGTACAGGACCCAAATGAGAGAGAAAACACACAGACACATGTATATACTGTATGTATATATAGTCAGACACATGTATATATGTGTGTATAGTCAGACACATGTATATATGTGTGTATAGTCAGACACATGTATATATGTATGTATAGTCAGGCACATGTATATATGTATGTATAGTCAGGCACATGTATATATGTATGTATAGTCAGACACGTATATATGTATGTATAGTCAGGCACATGTATATATGTATGTATAGTCAGACACGTATATATGTATGTATAGTCAGGCACATGTATATATGTGTGTATAGTCAGGCACATGTATATAGGTATGTATAGTCAGGCACATGTATATATGTATATATAGTGCTGCAGCTAATAGTAAGTTCTCTATATCACCCAATTTCTTCACATTGATACTGCTCAGTACTTCTCTATATTGTTCTATATGGTGCTGCTGCTGAGTGAGTGGGAGAGTTATGGAGCAGAATCTCCTGTCTTCTCCATGTACTGTCTATGGGAGACACCATAGACGCTTGTCTGTATCCACCAGCTCAGGGAGAACTGAGAAATAGAGAATCTGTAGAGGGGAAAACTACTCAACACAAGTCATATAATGCCCAGAAATAGTGTTATTGCTCTAGTGTTATCTTAAAGGTGATATCCAGACGCCTTAAGTCACCGCCTTGTGGTGTCACTCACACTTTATATATAATGTACATACAGGAGAGGGTGGGGGGGAGTCTGTGAATTTGGAGGAGGAAGGAGGAGGAGATGAGTAAAGCGCAAAGAGTCTGATCTGGTCCTGGGACTCCGAGGAACATTCTGAGCTGTTACAATGTATCTTCTCTGCCCTCTTATTTGTTTCTTCCCCTCATTCCTGGCTCAGTCCATTGTGCAGTCACCTCCAGCTCTGCTCACATACAAGGAGGGGAAGGTGAAGCTGACATGCAGAGTGCAGGGCACATCGGACCCCTTTATGTTCTGGTACAGACAGACGTCCTCTAGTCCTCTGACCCGCATAGTCTATTCTACAGGGAAAAACTCTGTAGAAGAAAAGACAATTTCTCACTTTACTGCAATGAGAACCAGCGAGTCCGAATTCAGTCTGAGCTCTGACAGTGTTCATGTAAACGATACAGGAACTTATTACTGTGCCTGGAGTCACACAGGGGTAGAGGTGGAGCGGGGAGCTGTACAAAAACCTCTATCTATCTATCTATCTATCTATCTATCTATCTATCTATCTATCTATCTATCTATCTATCTCCTATCTATCTATCTATCTATCTATCTCCTATCTATCTATCTATCTATCATCTATCTATCTATCTATCTATCTATCTATCTCCTATCTATCTATCTATCTATCTATCTATCTCCTATCTATCTATCTATCTATCTATCTATCTATCTCCTATCTATCTATCTATTATCTATCTATCTATCTATCTATCTATCTCCTATCTATCTATCTATCTATCTATCTATCTATCTATCTATCTATCATCTATCTATCTATCTATCTATCTATCTATCTATCTCCTATCTATCTATCTATCTATCTATCTATCTATCTATCTATCTATCTATCCATCCATCCATCCATCCATCCATCCATCCATCTATCTATCTATCATCTATCTATCTATCTATCTATCTATCTATCTATCTATCTATCTCCTATCTATCTATCTATCTATCTATCATCTATCTATCTATCTATCTATCTATCTATCTATCTATCTATCTATCTCCTATCTATCTATCTATCTATCTATCTATCTATCTCCTATCTATCTATCTATCTATCTATCTATCTATCTATCTATCTATCTATCTATCTTTTAAATATTTTTAATAAATAATCATACATGATACCTTTTTATAAGTTTTTATTCTAAGGACATCATGGCTGGTTATCAGGAGGACACTACATGTATGAGAAGATAACCTGACCACAATAAGGACATCATGGCTGGTTATCAGGACCCTCCTCATAACCAGCCATGATGTCCTTATTGAGGTTGGGTTATCTTCTCATACATGTAGTGTCTCATACATTACATATACTACATACATTACATGTAGTGTTCTCATACATTACTTGTATGAGGTGGTCTTCTCATAGAGGTGGTCTTTCTTTTGAGAGGTTTTACTATACTACACTGTACACTAAGGATCTAATAATTGTTACATTGTCTCATCTGGAGGGACGTAAGACATGACTGATATCCAGGACAACTTACAATGACGTTCAGGCTGATGCTCGGAGGAGACACAGATGTAACCTCAGAGGAAGTAGGAGGAACAACTGACAATTACTGCAAGTAGGACACAAGTTCTAGGTCTGTACACACCATGCAGCCTATGGCACGTATCTCCACCTCTGCTGATATGTTTATATTCCTTCTCTCCATTATATACAGTCCTTATTGCCTGGCTCAGTCCACCATATCCCAGAGTGCGCCGTTCCTCCTTGTCCGGCCAGGTGATCCCGTGACATTGGGGTGCACTGTGACTAATGCCGGGTTGCCTGATATGTACTGGTACAGACAAGGACGAAATAATGAGAGCCTCACATTCATAACACTGTCTGTCACTGTGGGCTCGGTAGGAGAGCTGACGCTCAAACACTTCACACCTGAGAGGAGCAATGGCTCAGATTTTACCCTGAAGACAAAGAATATTACTGTCAGCGATGCTGCGATCTATTACTGCGCATATAGTAGCACAGAGGGGCAAGTGGAGGGGGCGGCTTTACAAAAACTATCTCCTGATATGTATTACAGGATTAGATTCTTATCCTTGTTATGCGGTTACTAACCCGAGGGCGCCTGATGAAGGTTACGAGAGATCCGTGACATCTGCGGGGGGTGCACATAGAGGTCTGGAGCCCAATGGGACCCGCTGTCACATAGCAAGATACTAGTGTTATAAGTCTGTACAATACTCTGAGGTGCCAGGCAAGGGCCTGTCCTGACCAGTCACTGTATACACCACTTCTCCATAGACCCATAGTCGGCCTTATAGGCTCTATCCAGTTTTGCAATCCATTTGTATTGCTGCAATGCATAGAAAATACACAAATGTAGAACCTTTAGAGTCTTGATTAGAAAATTTTACCATTTTGGGTAAAAAACTCCTATGCAAATCTATGTGACTCCATGGGGACAGACTAAAAAAATCCCCTATGTAGTCTGACCCATTTCCCACCACTTCGGTGTTACCTATAGCACATACATCTAAGTTGTGATCTAGAATGAAGGTCGTATTCATCACAGGATTCTATTAGGCTATTGTTGCAATTTTTGTTCTAAATTTTGCAAACCAAACTTGCAAAATCCTGGACCCCAATGCAAAATCTGTAATGGGCCCCCTGAATAACATGTGCATCTTTAGTATAATGTTATACTTTGTGTGACCTCTGGGGCCCCCTCATGTTTCAGGGCCCGGTTGGGACTGTTACCTCTGCACCCCCTTATTGTTTTCCCTTGGTGCACAATAAGGGATATTTTTAATAGTTCAGTAATATCATGTATGTAGCGTGGTGCACAGGCAAAACGGGTCGACATTTCGCTAGATTCCTCCAACCAGGAAAGAGTTAATTCGATTGTATTTGCATGTGGGACAAGTCACTTCCTCTGCAGTGGGGTTTGTTGTCTTCGGTCCTGAAGTCGCACCGTCACTATGTCTCCTGTACAGAAGCTCCTGCTTTGTCTGCTTGTCCCAGGGTGTAAGTATCCGAAAGGAGCAAAACTAATCCCACTATGGAGGCCGCCATTAGTCTGTTCCAGGGGTGACTTAGGCTAAGGCCCCATAGAGCGGGCTGGTGCAAAAAAGACAATCAAAGAAAATCTCTGAGATTGCTAAAGGACCATATGTCCAGGTCTCCTCAGTTCTATGGTGGAGTTCCATCTTGGTATGGTCTGTCCCTAATCTTATTACCTCTCCTACTGTACAGTATGGGGTTCATAATCCAAACCTGACTATATTATCCTTCCAGGTCTTGCTGAGAAGGTCACCATCGTGCAAACACCCCAAATACTTGTGGTCAACGTGAGCTCCGAAGCTCTTCTAGACTGCGCCCAGGTGACCATGGACCACAACTTCATGTACTGGTACCACCAGCGAGGCAACCAAGGACTGGAGCTCATCGCCTTCATACAGAGGGACACGCCAACAAGTTATGAGGCCGACCAAGGAAATCACTATGAGATGGGAACAAAAAGTGGACACAAGCACAGCTACCTGAAGGTCAAGTCAGCGACATCCAAGGCCCAGGGGGTTTATTTCTGCGCCTCGAGTCTAGCACAGTGACACAGAAGACGGGAGGGCTTTGATGTAACCTCAGACTGTGAGGAGGGTCTGCAGACCGCGGCACTAAGCTAAGATCTGTAAGGGAAAAATAAGACATCAGACCTGCAAAACGAGAGGAATATCAAATATAATAGATACAGACTGTCAGTCAATAAGTCAGTACGTGACTAGGGGGCAGCAGAGATCACAATGTAAAGTATAACCTATTACCTAAAGCAGTGGCCTCAATCACCCCAAGAGGTGCAAGACTATAGAGACAGGGTTACAGAGGAGCCCAATTATAAGCAAGTGCTTGGTGTAGAAACACAACTTTCTGTTAATTTTTGTTCTGCAATTAAATATCCTAACATAATTTATTATTCTGATATATTATCCTGTACCCCAAGTATCATCCTGTCACTATCCTGTACCCCGAGTATCATCCTGTCACTATCCTGTACCCCGAGTATCATCCTGTCACTATCCTGTACCCCGAGTATCAGCCTGTCATTATCCTGTACCCCAAGTATCAGCCTGTCATTATCCTGTACCCCGAGTATCAGCCTGTCATTATCCTGTACCCCAAGTATCAGCCTGTCATTACCCTGTACCCCTAGTATCAGCCTGTCATTATCCCGTACCCCGAGTATCAGCCTGTCATTATCCTGTACCCCGAGTATCAGCCTGTCATTATCCTGTACCCCAAATATCAGCCTGTCATTATCCTGTACCCCAAGTATCAGCCTGTCCTTATCCTGTACCCCAAGTATCAGCCTGTCATTATCCTGTACCCTGAGTATCAGCCTGTCACTATCCTGTACCCCGAGTATCAGCCTGTCATTATCCTGTACCCCGAGTATCAGCCTGTCATTATCCTGTACCCCAAATATCAGCCTGTCATTATCCTGTACCCCAAGTATCAGCCTGTCCTTATCCTGTACCCCAAGTATCAGCCTGTCATTATCCTGTACCCTGAGTATCAGCCTGTCACTATCCTGTACCCCGAGTATCAGCCTGTCATTATCCTGTACCCCGAGTATCAGCCTGTCATTATCCTGTACCCCAAGTATCAGCCTGTCATTATACTGTACCCCAAGTATCAGCCTGTCAATATCATGTACCCCAAGTATCAGCCTGTCATTATCCTGTACCCCAAGTATCAGTCTGTCATTATCCTGTACCCCAAGTATCAGCCTGTCATTATCCTGTACCCCGAGTATCAGCCTGTCATTATCCTGTACCCCAAGTATCAGCCTGTCATTATCCTGTACCCCGAGTATCAGCCTGTCATTATCCTGTACCCCAAGTATCAGCCTGTCATTATCCTGTACCCCAAGTATCAGCCTGTCATTATCCTGTACCCCAAGTATCAGCCTGTCATTATCCTGTACCCCAAGTATCAGCCTGTCATTATCCTGTACCCCGAGTATCAGCCTGTCATTATCCTGTACCCCAAGTATCAGCCTGTCATTATCCCGTACCCCGAGTATCAGCCTGTCATTATCCTGTACCCCGAGTATCAGCCTGTCATTATCCTGTACCCCGAGTATCAGCCTGTCATTATCCTGTACCCCGAGTATCAGCCTGTCATTATCCTGTACCCCAAGTATCAGCCTGTCATTATCCTGTACCCCAAGTGTGACATTCACAATTTGTGGGAACACTGTATATTTACTACAGTGTTTTCAGATTTTTGTAGTCAGAGGTGTGACTTCCGCCCCCATGCTTGTTTGGTGCTATAGACTCTGTAGTGTCATTGTCACCATGTCTCCTCTGCTGAGCTTTATTCTCTATCTGCTCATCCCGGTCTGTAAGTGATATTATGGCAATAGAGGTTTTATGATCAGCCTGAAGTTGTGGGGTTGGGTTCACATCCCAAGGTCCAAGTCCATAGGTGGAGAGAGCAGGAGATGAGGTCGGACCTTTTGGATCCCGATAGTTCTTCATATGATCATTGAAACCTTAGAGCTGCTTTGGTGGCTTCTGGTCATCTCCTGAGGTTCTTCAGGATCTTGGTTTACATTATTATATCCTAACACATTAATGGTGTCATCTGTCTCCAGGTCTTGCTCAGGTCACCATCGTCCAAACACCCCAAGCTATCATAAAATATATTGGTACAGAAGTTAGGATAGACTGCGAGCAGGTGACGACAGAACATGACTACATGTATTGGTACCACCAAGGAGTCAACAAGGGAGATGGACTAAAATTAATCGCTTCAAAGGTAGTGAATGAGGCAACTATTGAAGATGGCTACAAGGACCGCTATGAGGTCCAAGGCAAACAAGGGAAAAAACACATCGACCTGAAGATAAAGAATCTGACAGCCCAAGTCCGGGGGATTTATTTCTGTGCTTCGAGCGCACAGTGACACAGAAGACCTGGAGGGCTTTGTAATATCCTCAATATAATAAGAGGCAGGAACCTCAGATCAAAGGGGAGAAACCAAAAACTGAGCAAAAACAACAAGGACAAGCACAACAGTCACCACATGGGGGCAACACCGACTGCAACATACAACACTAGAACAATAAGAGTAAACCAAGAACATCTGCCCATGTAGAGGCGACAACCATGATGGTTTGTGACAACAACTTCACTATTCAGATCTTGTTCCATCTCAGGGGTAACAAAGAATAAGCCTCGTGAAGATTTCGACTTCCGCCCTTCTGACAGTGTTTGGTGCTGTAGACTCTACAACGTCATTGTCACCATGTCTCCTCCACAGAAGCTTATTCTCTATCTGCTCATCCCAGTCTGTAAGTTATAGGTGGGAATGGAAGTATTATTGGAATATAAAAGCTCTGGGATTAGGTCCAAGTCCATAGAAAGAGCAGAGGTGGTGGGACCTAATGGTGGTTTCTTGTCATCTCATGAGGTTCCTCATATTCTGGAACCTGGGAAAAGTTATGATATCCTAACCCATTTATGGTGTCTTCTGTCTCCAGGTCTCGCTCAGGAGGTCACCATCGTCCAGACACCCCAAGCTATCCTAAAACATATTGGTACAGAAGCTGAGATAGACTGCGAGCAGGTGACGACAGAACATAACTACATGTACTGGTACCACCAAAAGGTCAACGAGGGACCTAAGCTAATAGCCTACATGTTAATGGAGTCAACGACCTACACAGATGAAATGAACAAATTCTATGAGATGGGCCGAAAAAAAGCGGCAAGAAAAGCAAGCTACCTGAAAATCAAGTCTCTGACAGAGCAAGCTCAAGGAACTTACTTCTGCGCTTCCAGTGAAGCACAGTGACACAGAAGACCTGGAGGGCTTTGTAATAACCTCAAGTCATAATAGAGGCAGGAACCTCAGATCAAAGGGGAGAAACCAAAAACTGAGCGAAAACAACAGAAGAACATCAGGAGAAGGCGAAGAAGCCAGAGCAAGAGTCTCTAGTTCATTACTCTGTACCTCAAGTGTCAGCCTGTCATTATCCTGTACCCCAAGTGTCAGCCTGTCATTATCCTGTACCCCAAGTATCAGCCTGTCATTATCCTGTACCCCGAGTATCAGCCTGTCATTATCCTGTACCCCAAGTATCAGCCTGTCATTATCCTGTACCCCGAGTATCAGCCTGTCCCTATCCTGTACCCCAAGTATCAGCCTGTCATTATCCTGTACCCCAAGTATCAGCCTGTCACTATCCTGTACCCCAAGTATCAGCCTGTCATTATCCTGTACCCCAAGTATCAGCCTGTCATTATCCTGTACCCCAAGTATCAGCCTGTCATTATCCTGTACCCCGAGTATCAGCCTGTCATTATCCTGTACCCCGAGTATCAGCCTATCATTATCCTGTACCCCGAGTATCAGCCTGTCATTATCCCGTACCCCAAGTATCAGCCTGTCATTATCCTGTACCCCAAGTATCAGCCTGTCATTATCCTGTACCCCGAGTATCAGCCTGTCATTATCCTGTACCCCGAGTATCAGCCTATCATTATCCTGTACCCCGAGTATCAGCCTGTCATTATCCTGTACCCCGAGTGTCAGCCTGTCATTATCCTGTACCCCGAGTATCAGCCTGTCATTATCCTGTACCCCGAGTATCAGCCTGTCATTATCCTGTACCCCGAGTATCAGCCTATCATTATCCTGTACCCCGAGTATCAGCCTGTCATTATCCCGTACCCCAAGTATCAGCCTGTCATTATCCTGTACCCCAAGTATCAGCCTGTCATTATCCTGTACCCCGAGTATCAGCCTGTCATTATCCTGTACCCCGAGTATCAGCCTATCATTATCCTGTACCCCGAGTATCAGCCTGTCATTATCCTGTACCCCGAGTGTCAGCCTGTCATTATCCTGTACCCCGAGTATCAGCCTGTCATTATCCTGTACCCCGAGTGTCAGCCTGTCATTATCCTGTACCCCAAGTATCAGCCTGTCATTATCCTGTACCCCGAGTATTAGCCTGTAATTATCCTGTACCCCAAGTATCAGCCTGTCATTATCCTGTACCCCAAGTATCAGCCTGTCATTATCCTGTACCCCAAGTATCAGCCTGTCATTACCCTGTACCCCAAGTATCAGCCTGTCATTATCCTGTACCCCAAGTATCAGCCTGTCATTATCCTGTACCCCAAGTATCAGCCTGTCATTATCCTGTACCCCAAGTATCAGCCTGTCATTACCCTGTACCCCAAGTATCAGCCTGTCATTATCCTGTACCCCAAGTATCAGCCTGTCATTACCCTGTACCCCAAGTATCAGCCTGTCATTATCCTGTACCCCGAGTATCAGCCTGTCATTATCCTGTACCCCGAGTATTAGCCTGTCATTGTCCTGTACCCCAAGTATCAGCCTGTCATTATCCTGTACCCCGAGTATTAGCCTGTCATTATCCTGTACCCCAAGTATCAGCCTGTCATTATCCTGTACCCCAAGTATCAGCCTGTCATTATCCTGTACCCCAAGTATCAGCCTGTCATTATCCTGTACCCCAAGTATCAGCCTGTCATTATCCTGTACCCCAAGTATCAGCCTGTCATTATCCTGTACCCCAAGTATCAGCCTGTCATTATCCTGTACCCCAAGTATCAGCCTGTCATTATCCTGTACCCCGAGTATCAGCCTGTCATTATCCTGTACCCCAAGTATCAGCCTGTCATTACCCTGTACCCCGAGTATCAGCCTGTCATTACCCTGTACCCCAAGTATCAGCCTGTCATTATCCTGTACCCCAAGTATCAGCCTGTCATTATCCTGTACCCCGAGTATCAGCCTGTCATTATCCTGTACCCCAAGTATCAGCCTGTCATTACCCTGTACCCCGAGTATCAGCCTGTCATTACCCTGTACCCCAAGTATCAGCCTGTCATTATCCTGTACCCCAAGTGTCAGCCTGTCATTATCCTGTACCCCAAGTGTGACATTCACAAGCTTCTTATTCCATCTCATGCATAATATAAAGAATAAAACACACATCAGCAGTGAAGGGTTAATTCAGATGTTTTTGTAGTCAGAGGTGTGACTTCCGCCCCCATGCTTGTTTGGTGCTGTAGACTCTGCAGTGTCATTGTCACCATGTCTCCTCTGCTGAGCTTTATTCTCTATCTGCTCTTCCCGGTCTGTAAGTGATATTATGGCAATAGAGGTTTTATGATCAGCCTGAAGTTGTGGGGTTGGGTTCACATCCCAAGGTCCAAGTCTATAGGTGGAGAGAGCAGGAGATGAGGTCGGACTTTTTGGATCCCGATAGTTCTTCATATGATCATTGAAACCTTAGAGCTGCTTTGGTGGCTTCTGGTCATCTCCTGAGGTTCTTCAGGATCTTGGTTTACATTATTATATCCTAACACATTTATGATGTCTTCTGTCTCCAGGTCTCACTCAGGTCACCATCGTCCAAACACCCCAAGTTATCATAAAACATATTGGTACAGAAGTTAGGATAGACTGCGAGCAGGTGACGACAGAACATGACTACATGTATTGGTACCACCAAGGAGTCAACAAGGGAGATGGACTAAAATTAATCGCTTCAAAGATACTGAATGAGGCAACTACTGAAGATGGCTACAAGGACCGCTATGAGGTCCAAGGCAAACAAGGGAAAAAACACATCGACCTGAAGATAAAGAATCTGACAGCCCAAGTCCAGGGGATTTATTTCTGTGCTTCGAGCGCACAGTGACACAGAAGACCTGGAGGGCTTTGTAATATCCTCAATATAATAAGAGGCAGGAACCTCAGATCAAAGGGGAGAAACCAAAAACTGAGCAAAGACAACAGTATACAAGAACACTAATAAGGAGAAGGAGAACAAGTCAGAGCAAAAGTCTGTTGTATTATCCTGTACCCCGAGTATCAGCCTGTCATTATCCTGTACCCCGAGTATCAGCCTGTCATTATCCTGTACCCCAAGTATCAGCCTGTCATTATCCTGTACCCCGAGTATCAGCCTGTCATTATCCTGTACCCCAAGTATCAGCCTGTCATTATCCTGTACCCCGAGTATCAGCCTGTCATTATCCTGTACCCCGAGTGTCAGCCTGTCATTATCCTGTACCCCAAGTATCAGCCTGTCATTATCCTGTACCCCAAGTATCAGCCTGTCATTATCCTGTACCCCAAGTATCAGCCTGTCATTATCCTGTACCCCGAGTATCAGCCTGTCATTATCCTGTACCCCGAGTATCAGCCTGTCATTATTCTGTACCCCGAGTATCAGCCTGTCATTATCCTGTACCCCGAGTATCAGCCTGTCATTATCCTGTACCCCGAGTATCAGCCTGTCATTATCCTGTACCCCGAGTATCAGCCTGTCATTATCCTGTACCCCGAGTATCAGCCTGTCATTATCCTGTACCCCGAGTATCAGCCTGTCATTATCCTGTACCCCAAGTATCAGCCTATTATCCTGTACCCCAAGTATCAGCCTGTCATTATCCTGTACCCCAAGTATCAGCCTATTATCCTGTACCCCAAGTATCAGCCTGTCATCATCTTGTACCCCGAGTATCAGCCTGTCATTATCCTGTACCCCAAGTATCAGCCTGTCATTATCCTGTACCCCAAGTATCAGCCTATTATCCTGTACCCCAAGTATCAGCCTGTCATCATCTTGTACCCCAAGTATCAGCCTGTCATCATCTTGTACCCCGAGTATCAGCCTGTCATTATCCTGTACCCCAAGTATCAGCCTGTCATTATCCTGTACCCCAAGTATCAGCCTATTATCCTGTACCCCAAGTATCAGCCTGTCATTATCCTGTACCCCAAGTATCAGCCTGTCATTATCCTGTACCCCAAGTATCAGCCTATTATCCTGTACCCCAAGTATCAGCCTGTCATTATCCTGTACCCCAAGTATCAGCCTGTCATTATCCTGTACCCCAAGTATCAGCCTGTCATTATCCTGTACCCCGAGTATCAGCCTGTCATCATCTTGTACCCCGAGTATCAGCCTGTCATTATCCTGTACCCCAAGTATCAGCCTGTCATCATCTTGTACCCCGAGTATCAGCCTGTCATTATCCTGTACCCCAAGTATCAGCCTGTCATTATCCTGTACCCCAAGTATCAGCCTATTATCCTGTACCCCAAGTATCAGCCTGTCATTATCCTGTACCCCAAGTATCAGCCTGTCATTATCCTGTACCCCAAGTATCAGCCTATTATCCTGTACCCCAAGTATCAGCCTGTCATTATCCTGTACCCCAAGTATCAGCCTGTCATTATCCTGTACCCCAAGTATCAGCCTGTCATTATCCTGTACCCCGAGTATCAGCCTGTCATTACCCTGTACCCCAAGTATCAGCCTGTCATTATCCTGTACCCCAAGTATCAGCCTGTCATTATCCTGTACCCCAAGTGTCCCCCAATTCCCCACCTTCTCTGAAGACTTTGCATGGCCATGATTTCCCAAGGGACCTGTCATACCACATATGTCCTGCAGAGGACGTTATAGGAGTAATCTTCCTCCTCATATACCTTATGATCTTGCACATTCGTGTGATCACCAGTAGGTTCCCCAGGGCAGGTCTAGATGTCACAGCCCCCGCATACATTATAGATATTACATATAGATCGCTATCTCCTGAGGTTCTGATAATCTCATCATGTCTTCTACCCGGCGGCTCCTGTTCTGTGCTCTTATTCCTGTCTGTAAGTATTAGGTGGTAGAATATTAAACTACACAATCTGTTCCCCCTGTACCCGGCCATGGTGTCAGTCTTCTCCCCGATCTTCATAATGAACTATAGGAATATATAATATTATATTCCTATAGCTTGAGGAATAAGATCAGTAATGGC
Source organism: Leptodactylus fuscus (assembly GCF_031893055.1). NCBI lineage: Eukaryota > Metazoa > Chordata > Amphibia > Anura > Leptodactylidae > Leptodactylus > Leptodactylus fuscus. Next base: position 5,701,051 of record NC_134274.1, on the reverse strand, counting down.
CGATCCTTCCTTCTATGCAGGTCTGACCCAAAAAGTCACCATCACACAAAGCCCTCAATTCCTTATAGGAAGTGTCAGCTCTGAGGTGGTGATGGGCTGTAAGCAGCTGACGACGGACCATGAGATGATGTACTGGTACTATCACACCAGGGGGCAGGGGCTGAAGATGGTGGTCTCTATGCTGAGGGGAGATAAGCCCACCTTTGAAGAAGGCTACAAGACTGGCTACCAAATGAACAGGACGAATGGAGACAAACACAGTAGTCTGAGTATAAGGTCTCCGGCAGCCAAGGATCAGGGGCTTTACTTCTGTGCCTCCAGTGATGCACGGTGACACAAAGAGCCTGAAGGCTTTGATGTAACCTCCGTACCCAAAAATAATGGGGGAAATCAACCGACAGCTCAGGAAGGACAACAGCGACCTCACAAGTGTGATAGAAAGGGAGAGGAAGTCAAAGCAACGGCAAAAAGGGAATAAGACACAAAAATAAAGGAATAAAAGATAAAAGACAAAAGAGAAGAAAGGTTTAACAATATAAATACAATGTATACAATAGGATAAGACATAAAAGTGTTCCCGTAAGGTCTGGGCAGATCCTTCTCCTAACATGAGAGCCAACCATCTCCACCACTGCCCGGGGTCCATGAAGTATAGATCCATAGGCTCCATCTTACACCCCAATAGAGCATATATAGTAGGGGTCCTCCATCTCTCGCTCCGGAGGACCCGCTACATCCTGGCATTACATGGACAGCTCATTGCTTCCAGTGAAAATCAGGTCATTTTCTTAATTGCCCTATAGGGGCGCTACAGGAAAGTAAAAACATTCTACCATGTGCCAGCAGACTAGGGCTGATTAGTAGTAGTGGAGATGGGCAAACTGCTTTGACATGAACCGGGGTTGACCCAAATAATGGACAATTTGGGATTCATCTCAAATGACATCGAATGGCCATTATGAGGGGCGTGAAAAATATCAAAAAGAACCTATACTCCCCTTCCCTCAAACTCTATTGGGCCTCCTCATGGCATCCAGTGCTCTCCTGGTGGTGTCATGCGCCCATCGTCACCACTGAGGCCTGTGATTGGACCACAATGGTGTCATGGCCATGCCAAGCATCATGACGTGACCAAAAGAGACCAAAGGAGACCATCAGGTGCACCAGGAGGTCCAAAAGAGTTGAGGGATGTTTTATCTTTTTCACCTCTACTTTTGAGGAGACCCCAGAGTATAATAATACCAAATTTGTTCCACCCAAAAATAATCAGAACTCAAGAAACCTGAACCCAAGACAAAACTTTGGGAGGTTCTCCAATCTCTAATCAGGAGGGAACCCAAAACATGAGCCCTGTGAATGTTTATCAGCAGATCCTTCTAACAATTTTTCATTTTGTATCTGTTTTTTAGAATAATAGTAAGAAAACATTGAAGAACAATCTACAGTCAAGATGACCAAATCTCAAGTCCCAAAGGGGATAAACCAACATTGAAGAACTGAGACAATGTGTCATACCTCAAGTATTCAAAGAACCCCAAGTAGAGGCTTCCTGTGTCATGCTCCGGCCTCTCGGTCATGCCCTAAGGCAGAAAGGGGTATTTGAATTTGACTGAAGTTATGGCAAGATTGTAGCAAGAACAAATGGCACAAGGATCCTGGGCCTTCAACTATTGTCATAAGTCGAAATTCTTTTTGCCATGTTTGTAACTTTGATGCCGCATCTGCCTACACATCCAATGAGAAGAAATCCAGGGATCAAACCGCCATGCTGCAACACCCTTGGTACTCCAAAGAGCTCATTTACATGATGGCCTTTTCTCCAGGCATCTATAGGACATGCTGGGACCGTTGGCCCAGTATTTAGTGGACTCGCCCACCATAGTACCAGAAGATCCTCCAACTGGCCCAGACTCTAACACAATGATGGTCCAGCAGAAGACAACCTAGTATGTAGGATACTATAGTCTATCTTCTAGGAATTGTTGGAGGATGCGCCCCAGATTCTTACCTGGTTGTCCCAATGAATCTCGGTCCAACACTCCAACCCTATGTATAGCTTTCTATACCTGTCTATGATGTCCAGTATGTGCTGAGCGTTGGTTATTGTACTATTATAGAGTTATTACATGTCCAATGTATAAACCAATGCCTTGTACAATAAATATCTTTGGCCGTAGGTTTTATCTTCTATACTTGTATCTACATTGGTTTGTTTTTACACCTGCCATAAACCACATGACGTGAGACACAAGTGCAACATGAGAAAATGGAGCACAACAGGCGCTGAAGTCGTAGGATGTGGGCGCTGCGGGGATGACGTGTGCATGTTATTGCAGCTGTGTGTTGTGTAATGCTGCACAATAGGTAGGTCACCGCACACAACTGTGACCCAAATATACAATCTCGCACCTGAGAGCTCAGCCCAGACACAGATCTACTTATTGCTGCAATATACTTATGTTATAGCCTTATTGTATGTAGAAGAACACACAGGAGGGGTGTAAAGAAGCCACCAGTTGACCCAATAATGGATCCCTAATGCACCAGCGATAGACAACCCCATATTGGAGGTGACCTTGGAGCAATCGTCTACTAGTAGGGTCCATTACTTATACCCTTTAGACCTTATGTCCTGTGAGTTCAGTGATCAAGAATGTAGTGAAAGTTGGGTATTCGCATTTTCTGTATGGATGGAGGATTGACCTCAGGATTGTGACCTCTGGTGGGTCCAAGGAACCCAAGTCTGACACTGATGCTAAAATATTATTATGCAGCCACTATATCAAAGTGACTAGAGATGGGCGAACCTGGGCAGATTCCTTTTGCAAATATTTGCAAGGGTTGTCCATTTGTTACCTTCAGCCCATACTTGAAGAGTATAAAAAGTGAAGGTCCAGGGAAGGTGCAGAGACCCTTACAATACCTTCCATCCTCTCTGGGACTCGTGGCATTAGTCCAGCACAGTCCAGAAGAGCCTGGATGATGTCCACAAGGGAGGCCAGGAGAGATAAGACAAGGTGAGTATCAGTTTATGTTTCCCCTGGGATCTAAGGAGACCCCAAAGTATAATATTGATATGTCAGTGGTGAATCCCAAAGCTTCAGGTTCTGGTTCTCTTATCTCTATCTATGACTCATACTATAATGTATGCTTGCAGACTCGTACAGGGACTGTATGGGTGACTGAGAGAAGTCTATAGGACCGGGTCCCATATATCTTGTCTATTATGGAGACTGTATAGCTAATAGACCAGTAATAATTTGCAAAGGGTCCCTATAAATACAATTCCAATAACATCACATCATACATCAATCATTTGACTCTGCTCTCCTTCCTGAAACATTTGTAAAATCTCTGACTACTTTATCCAGGCAGAGCCGACTACTGCACAGTCCTAAGTAACATCGGCGTGTGGTGGGCGGCCATTACGTAATGAACGCAGATCATGTCCAAAGGTGGAGAATTCTACTGAGCAAACGTTATAGATGATATCAAGTGAGATGTTTATCAGAGTAACATGAGATCTATGACTTATAATGAACCGAGTCAAAGCCTCAGTCACATCTGGAGTCTGACAATGAGCGCAGTTGTTTCTTGTTCCTGCCGTGTGGGTTCTGCGGGTGCGAGTATTGAGCGTGTGATTTCCATGTCAGTTATTCTTTACGAGTTTGTGGTTAAAAGGAGATCGTCATATTTATAATAAGCAATGAGCTCTGTTTCCTGTAAAATAACTTCAAGCTTAAGAAGACGCCTACACGCAAGACTCAGGATTACAGCACGCTGCAAAATGTGCAAAAACAGGGTTCAGAATGCACAAATATAGGTGGATCTGATAGCTATATGCTACAAGTTATCTAGTATTATACATGTAAATACTTTATATTATACCTATCCTGTATTATACTCCAGAGCTGTGCTCACTATTCTGCTGGTGCAGTCACTGTGTACATACATTACATTACTTATCCTGTATTATACCCCAGAGCTGTGCTCACTATTCTGCTGGTGCAGTCACTGTGTACATACATTACATTACTTATCCTGTATTATACTCCAGAGCTGCGCTCACTATTCTGCTGGTGCAGTCACTGTGTACATACATTACATTACTTATCCTGTATTCTACTCCAGAGCTGCGCTCACTATTCTGCTGGTACAGTCACTGTGTACATACATTACTTATCCTGTATTATACTCCAGAGCTGTGCTCACTATTCTGCTGGTGTAGTCACTGTGTACATACATTACATTACTTATCCTGTATTATACTCCAGAGCTGCGCTCACTATTCTGCTGGTGCAGTCACTGTGTACATACATTACATTACTTATCCTGTATTATACTCCAGAGCTGCGCTCACTATTCTGCTGGTACAGTCACTGTGTACATACATTACATTACTTATCCTGTATTATACTCCAGAGCTGTGCTCACTATTCTGCTGGTGCAGTCACTGTGTACATACATTACATTACTTATCCTGTATTATACTCCAGAGCTGCGCTCACTATTCTGCTGGTGCAGTCACTGTGTACATATATTACATTACTTATCCTGTGTTATACTCCAGAGCTGTGCTCACTATTCTGCTGGTGCAGTCACTGTGTACATACATTACATTACTTATCCTGTATTATACTCCAGAGCTGCGCTCACTATTCTGCTGGTACAGTCACTGTGTACATACATTACATTACTTATCCTGTATTATACTCCAGAGCTGCGCTCACTATTCTGCTGGTGCAGTCACTGTGTACATTACATTACTTATCCTGTATTATACTCCAGAGCTGCACTCACTATTCTGCTGGTACAGTCACTGTGTACATACATTACATTACTTATCCAGTATTATACTCCAGAGCTGCGCCCACTATTCTGCTGGTACAGTCACTGTGTACATACATTACATTACTTATCCTGTATTATACAACAGAGCTGCGCTCACTATTCTGCTGGTGCAGTCACTGTGTACATACATTACATTACTTATCCTGTATTATACTCCAGAGCTGCGCTCACTATTCTGCTGGTGCAGTCACTGTGTACATACATTACTTATCCTGTATTATACTCCAGAGCTGCGCTCACTATTCTGCTGGTGCAGTCACTGTGTACATACATTACATTACTTATCCTGTATTATACTCCAGAGCTGCACTCACTATTCTGCTGGTGCAGTCACTGTGTACATACATTACATTACTTATCCTGTATTATACCCCAGAGCTGCGCTCACTATTCTGCTGGTACAGTCACTGTGTACATACATTACATTACTTATCCTGTATTATACCCCAGAGCTGCGCTCACTATTCTGCTGGTGCAGTCACTGTGTACATACATTATATTACTTATCCTGTATTATACTCCAGAGCTGCGCTCACTATTCTGCTGGTACAGTCACTGTGTACATACATTACATTACTTATCCTGTATTATACTCCAGAGCTGCGCTCACTATTCTGCTGCTACAGTCACTGTGTACATACATTACATTACTTATCCTGTATTATACTCCAGAGCTGCGCTCACTATTCTGCTGGTACAGTCACTGTGTACATACATTACATTACTTATCCTGTATTATACTCCAGAGCTGCGCTCACTATTCTGCTGGTACAGTCACTGTGTACATACATTACATTACTTATCCTGTATTATACCCCAGAGCTGCGCTCACTATTCTGCTGGTGCAGTCACTGTGTACATACATTATATTACTTATCCTGTATTATACTCCAGAGCTGCGCTCACTATTCTGCTGGTACAGTCACTGTGTACATACATTACATTACTTATCCTGTATTATACTCCAGAGCTGCGCTCACTATTCTGCCGGTGCAGTCACTGTGTACATACATTACGTTACTTATCCTGTATTATACCCCAGAGCTGCGCTCACTATTCTGCTGGTACAGTCACTGTGTACATACATTACATTACTTATCCTGTATTATACCCCAGAGCTGCGCTCACTATTCTGCTGGTACAGTCACTGTGTACATACATTACATTACTTATCCTGCATTATACTCCAGAGCTGCGCTCACTATTCTGCTGGTGCAGTCACTGTGTACATACATTACTTATCCTGTATTATACTCCAGAGCTGCGCTCACTATTCTGCTGGTACAGTCACTGTGTACATACATTACATTACTTATCCTGTATTATACTCCAGAGCTGCGCTCACTATTCTGCTGGTGCAGTCACTGTGTACATACATTACGTTACTTATCCTGTATTATACCCCAGAGCTGCGCTCACTATTCTGCTGGTGCAGTCACTGTGTACATACATTACATTACTTATCCTGTATTATACTCCAGAGCTGCGCTCACTATTCTGCTGGTACAGTCACTGTGTACATACATTACATTACTTATCCTGTATTATACCCCAGAGCTGCGCTCACTATTCTGCTGGTGCAGTCACTGTGTACATACATTACATTACTTATCCTGTATTATACTCCAGAGCTGCGCTCACTATTCTGCTGGTACAGTCACTGTGTACATACATTACATTACTTATCCTGTATTATACTCCAGAGCTGCGCTCACTATTCTGCTGGTGCAGTCACTGTATACATACATTACATTACTTATCCTGTATTATACTCCAGAGCTGCGCTCACTATTCTGCTGGTACAGTCACTGTGTACATACATTACATTACTTATCCTGTATTATACCCCAGAGCTGCGCTCACTATTCTGCTGGTGCAGTCACTGTGTACATACATTACATTACTTATCCTGTATTATACTCCAGAGCTGCGCTCACTATTCTGCTGGTACAGTCACTGTGTACATACATTACATTACTTATCCTGTATTATACTCCAGAGCAGCGCTCACTATTCTGCTGGTACAGTCACTGTGTACATACATTACATTACTTATCCTGTATTATACTCCAGAGCTGCGCTCACTATTCTGCTGGTACAGTCACTGTGTACATACATTACATTACTTATCCTGTACTGATCCTGAGTTACATCCTGTAGATACTTAGATAGATTGTTCTGTCCTTTGCAATCCCTTCAGTATGAGCTAGATCCCTGTATCCTCTTGTCTTCTGCGCCTCTTATACCCCTTGTATATAGAACAGACAGAAGAGTATAATATTGAATACAGTAATAAGTTTATTAGCAGGTAAATACATATTGCACACCATTATCACAGCACAATACACAGATATATGACATTGCTATCAGAGTATATGTCTCTTGTATAATATGACATTTGGGTCTTTCCTCCATGAAGCTCGGGCGCGTTCTAGATTGAAGCATCAGCGATATCTGTCAGTAGGAACTCGTATTCACCTAAAGTAAGAAATAAAGTAACAATAAATCCAGTGAGAGAATGTTCTATAATAGCAAGAAAATCATCTAGGAATACAAGACAAATACAAGGAAGGGAAGTACATGTATCCTTGTACGCATGGAGCGAGGTTTAACTTTACAATTAACACTTCAAATGCACTAAGGTTAAAAGCCTTAACTGGCTGAGGAGGATGACGGAGATCTGCAGTGAGTTGCCCTCAGTTAGTTTAATGTGACTTGAACTTATTCTCGAGACTTGACCTTGTCCTCCATATCTGTCTCTGTCTTACCTTTTTCCTCCAAATCAAGATGAGGACAATCAGCGCATAGAGGGCACTTTTACATAGAACCATAATGTAGGAAATCTTCCCCTGGTTTATTGAAATGCTGTAGGTCTCTGAAAAAAGAGAGACAGATAGGTTACTGTCACCAGAACCAGCATATCACCCCAGTCCTGCAGATAGATAGGTTACTGTCACCAGAACCAGTATATCACCCCAGTCCTGCAGATAGATAGGTTACTGTCACCAGAACCAGCATATCACCCCAGTCCTGCAGATAGATAGATTACTGTCACCAGAACCAGTATATCACCCCAGCCCTGCAGATAGATAGGTTACTGTCACCAGAACCAGCATATCACCCCAGCCCTGCAGATAGATAGGTTACTGTCACCAGACCCAGCATATCACCCCAGTCCTGCAGATAGATAGGTTACTGTCACCAGAACCAGCATATCACCCCAGCCCTGCAGATAGATAGGTTACTGTCACCAGACCCAGCATATCACCCCAGTCCTGCAGATAGATAGGTTACTGTCACCAGAACCAGCATATCACCCCAGCCCTGCAGATAGATAGGTTAGTGAAACCAGAACCAGCATATCACCCCAGTCCTGCAGATAGATAGGTTACTGTCACCAGAACCAGCATATCACCCCTGCCCTGCAGATAGATAGGTTAGTGAAACCAGAACCAGCATATCACCCCAGCCCTGCAGATAGATAGGTTAGTGAAACCAGAACCAGCATATCACCCCAGCCCTGCAGATAGATAGGTTACTGTCACCAGAACCAGCATATCACCCCAGCCCTGCAGATAGATAGGTTAGTGAAACCAGAACCAGCATATCACCCCAGCCCTGCAGATAGATAGGTTACTGTCACCAGAACCAGCATATCACCCCAGCCCTGCAGATAGATAGGTTAGTGAAACCAGAACCAGCATATCACTCCAGCCCTGCAGATAGATAGGTTACTGTCACCAGAACCAGCATATCACCCCAGCCCTGCAGATAGATAGGTTAGTGATAGATAGGGTTTCAGACCCAGCATATCACATATATGTGTCAACTTTTTGAAGGTGAAAAAACTGGTAAAGGCCACAGAGGTCACTTACCTTTAGAGACGCCACAATCTGTAAATAAAATATAAGAAACACTTTGTTAGTATTAAGAATTACTTTTCTAAGGCTTAATATACTGCTCAAATATATCACAATGTCCAATGCACCAATTGTATTTTTTTCCTATTGGCTTGAAATTTCTCTCTGGACAACCTCATCCCAATTTCCTGTCATCAGTCCTTCCTATGTTTGCGTCCCTACTACTACCAATCACCTATGGTCATTCTCCTTTCGTCTTCTCCATTGGACCCCACCCTCACCGATAACCTCTTGATACATTATATATATATATATATATATATATATATATATATATATATTGTTGCCATTTCCTTTACCTGTTTCTCCTCTAACCTCTGCATAATTTTTCCCGAATTTCTCATCCAAAAATGCAGCCTCACATCGAAACACGGTATCCGGATTGAAATATTCTGATCTGGTCAGGGTGAGACGTTTGCTGGTGGAGTATGAAGAACCATCCTTGCTTTTCTTTGGAACAGGTTCATATAAGTTGGGTCTTAATGTTTTATCCACAAACCACTGGATTTTCACATGTTCTGGAAAGAAACCGCTTGCAACGCAGACCAAAGAAATGAATTTGTGGTCTTCAAGTTCTTGTTTGCTGGGCCGGTAGATTGTGACAATGGGAGGTTTAACTTCTTGACCTTTTTCTGCAAAATTCAAAGGTTATAAAATATATAATATAACAATAATATAATACATTTTTTTAAAAAAAATCTTCAAAAATGAATTAAAAAAATGTACATTTTTGGGGACTTTTCAGTCAAGATATGAACAATTGAGGAGCTGACTGTAGGTTTGACAAAATTTACTTATTTCTAAATGTCTACCATTCAAATTAATGGAAGAAAGTTGTCCTTAAAGGGGTTGTCCAGGATAGCAAGTAAAGGAACCAGGACATCACTCACCTATATCACCTGTGACTTCTTCCACCAAAACAAGACCCCAGAGCATCAGGGCTGGATTATAATGGGAGACACTTGAGAATCAGGAACAGGAGATTATGGAAAAGGAGGTTGGTTTTTTTTTTTTTTTTTTTTTTTTTTCACCTTCCCGGCCTCCTTATCAAAAATTGGTTATCCTGGACATCCCCTTTAAGGGCAGAACTTTCATTAGGATGATCTCTGAGGCTTCTGGGAGTTGGACCTTAGCCATATATGTACGGTCTAGCCATTGATTAGCCAATGATCATCACAGTCCAAAAACCCTTTGAGAAACATGGAGCCTTATTTATTTATTTTTTTGCAGATTTTGATACCAATTCCCGAAAAAAAAAAAAAATGTAACAGAAGAGAGAAATAAAAGTCCACTTCCAATTCATTTTCAAGCCATTCTTGGCAGCAAAATCTGCAACAAACAACTGAACTTTTTTCCACAATGGGTGGTCTCAGCTGTAAGCTGCATCTACAGGTCTGTGAGGTGACGGCAAGAATGGCACAGGGATGATATTTACGAGCTGTCTATAGACCCATACCTTCAATACAATGAGTGTCTGCAAAATGGACAAGAACAAGACCCGTCCTTAAGTCCTAAAGGCCCCCTACAAGAACTTGTGTGGATGGAGCCATAGAGAATAAAAGGTCAATGGGCTAACATGGCTATCATCCCTACACGGCACACGATGGAGTGCATGGAGCCAAAGGGTGTCTTTACGTATTGCAGTCTACAGCTGAAAAATCGGCACCATTCCTCGGAGTACAGATATTTAGATGAATGGGGCTGGTTTTTAGTGGTACAGTTTCTAAACTTATATCCGATTGGGTTTTATGGCTGTCATATGATGACCCCTTTAAACTCTGGTTTTGTAGAGAACCTTAATATGTCTGAATTAAGTCCTCAGCAAAGTCAACCACCATTATCTAGGCATGAGCCTCATGGGGTTTTTTGCCTTCCCCTGGATCAACACTGTAGGGGATTGTAGGGTTATAGGTTGGACTTGATGGACTAATGTCTTTATCCAACCTCATCTACTATGTAACTATGTAATATATATGTTATTTCTTAGATAATCTGAGACAAAACCAATAGAAGAACCTAAATAAAGGCAGAAAATCAACTACAGAGCGATATCATTAATAAGAATGGAAGGTTAGTAAGAAAATGGAAATTCTAAGCTCAGTTATAAGAGTCAACACAAAGGAATATAACAATATACAACTCTAAGAGCCGCGAGACCAAAGCAGAATTAAAATGGCATAAAGTAATTTTTAGACGGAAAAAATAAAGTAAACATTTTTTACTTTTATTAAACTCCTTGCCCTTACTGATAAATATACCATTAGATAATAAATAATTTTTTTTGGAAACTTGATATTAATATAAAATTCTAAATTATGAAATTATTAAAAAATTTTCCTTGAACTATCAATTTGTTCCCCGTTTTTTATCTACAGATAGAGATTATCAGTGGGATTATGATTATATATGTATGTATTAAAAATTTTAAAACATTTTAAAAAATATATTCTATGTAAATTTATGCATAATTTAAAAAAATATTTTTTTTCCTAATTTATTTATTTGCCATTAACTCACCAATCACCGAGACTACTGTCCCTTGTCCAAACTCCTGCTTGTTTCCAGTACTCACAGGCATATACTTGCGCATTAAAACTCTAGTGTAATATTTTGTGTTTTTCTTATGCATTTTTAGGTTTTTTTGTTTTTTCTTTAACACATTCGCTCACAGACTTACCTAACAGTCTGATAACTGTTCCACTTCCAAAGAAGACAGTAGCGGTAGCCACAGTGGGACAAAGTAAACTGGAAACCGCCGGACAGCACTAGGACCCCGGGGCACATGGCGCCCAACATTGCACAATGCGGGGGGGTACAGCCTATATAGGGGAATTATTTTACATTCATGGAGTAGTTTTGCAATGTTTAGAATGAGCTCTGTCCTGATTCCTTCCAGTGCTTATATGGAGACGTAGCATAGAATCATACAGGCAGATTTTTGTAAAGTGCTGACTATACTTTCTATTATGGTGCTCCCCCAGTCCCCACCATATTATATTGTGCTACAAAAACAACAATTCTAAAACATCCAATTTATGAATTGTATTTAATTATTTTTTGTTCATAGATGTAACAGGGCTGAGGTTGATATGTTTAGCTTATCCTATGATGTCTATAGCTTAGCCTATGATGGTGAGCTATCACATTTTGGAAATTGAAGTTTAGGCAACATAGAGACAGTGTAAAGCAGCTAGGTAGTAGATATTTAAGTAGATTTCATTGTATTGTATACTAAATTTCAGACATTCACAATATAGCCACATATTAAGTCCATGTTACAGCCACAAGAACCCCGACCCCTAATTCAGATCACCCTTCCCAACATGATTAATTTCAACCATATCTTGGTAATATTAGAGACCTATGGAGATCTACTATACGTTTAGTTCAGTAGAACCAAATGAGTTACAAGTTTCATGGACATAAAAATGTGACTATGATATTCCCATCTGAAAGTTTTCTGCTCTTTTTTTTGTTGTAATTTAATAGAAATGTAACAGTGATATATTTTTCTTATTAAATATTGAATATTAAAATGTTATGGCAAATTTAAATAAAATTGAGGCAACAATTTACAAAAAATTCTTTGGAGATTAAAATAAAATACATCCCTAAATCATCAATTATAAGTACAGGGTTGTACAGTTAGACATTGTCTTGATGTGACATTTTGAACTACTTATTTTGTAATAACATTAATAAAATAATAAAGAAATACATTTTAAAAAGCTTTAAAACATTTTCATCTTTCCGCTTCTTTTCTCTTTAGTTTTGACAGCAATTAAAAAAATTAAATTTAAGAACAATAAGAAAAATGATTTTAGAAATGAAATGTTTACAAGATATTAATGATTTTTGCTTTAGTTTTTAACACTTACCTAACACAGTCAGAATTGTACCGTTTCCAAAATACTGTCTCTCGGCATTCACAGTTGCAAACCACTATACTAAATCCCCCCTATATCCATTTGAGCGCTTAAACCAAGTAATATTTTGCTAAATTATATAAAAGCTACTACCAAAGTTAAGGAAACTGAGTTCTAAAGAGTTTTTTGGGAATTATTCTGATTTAAATGGACACTTTTTATACTGCTAAAGATTAGAAAGCCTTTCGCACATTTGATATCAGGGATATAAAGTATTATAATAGAGATATAAAACAATATCACTTACCCAGCACTGACAATGTTGTGCCCCCTCCAAACTCCAGCTTGGCAGAATTGCTCACAGCCACATAACATTGTATAAAAACTTACTGAATTTCCAAAACTTACCCAAAACACTGATAACTGTTCCACTTCCAAAGTAAGCAGCAGAACTTCCTACACAGTGAATAATCCCACTAGAAAAACATTCCAAATCTTTTTAAAAAGTGCCATCAAATATATAGTCTATTTCTTTACTGGGCTCCCTCTACAATACTTTAGGGCTGTTTCTTGAAGATAATTTAAGATCTTCATTTGGGGTGAAGAGGTTGTCGCCTATTGTCACTGTGTCCTGGGAATGAAATTGTCCTGGGTGTTCAGAGACTGTTTAGAGGCATGGAAAGGTCCCATCTATAGGAATTTGGCCATACCCTCGGGGCAGGGTTTTTGTAAAGCGTTTCTATTAAATTGTATCATGGTGCCCCCCACTGCTCACCATGTTAGACCCTACTACAAAAAGTTGTCCCTAGTTCCTGCATGAGCACAGTCAATTCTAATTGAAATTTATTTATTTACTAGATTTTTGGTCTCTTACGCTATATTTTTATCCATATGAATATATTTTGAGCCCTTAGGTTGTGAATAGGGCTAAGTTGGTCACACACAGATGTGGCATAGTTGAGATTGTCACTTAACTCTTTGGGGTTGCATTTTTTTGCACATCATGGTAATAGTTCTCTGAGTTAGGCAGGTTTCACAAAGCAATAGTATGACCCTATAGTGTCTCCTTTAGCGATAGCACTCCGACCCAACGTGATGCTACTAAATTGGGTTGAGGACATTAAAGATCCCTATGACAACCTATGGTCTTTATGGCAGAATGTTGAATGGTTGATGCAATATGGACCCTAAAATTATATTATGGCCACATGAAATGGACCCAAAGAAAATAGATTTACCTGCAGTTCATTGTGCCCCCATAGACAACACAGTCATTTATCGTGTCAAACTCAGCTATGCTGCTCATAACAAACTCAACTCTGCTACATCATCTCCAGATTCATTACTCTCCAGTATAAGCTTGCTATAATATAGAAACACTGATGGAAATTTCTGTATTCCTTCCGGGTTTTTTTGTCCAATTTATAATTTTTTTGCTTCCTTGTGACACTTGAACCCTTTTTCTATTCTTAGTTCCCCTTTATTGTCTCTACTCAAAGTTTCCAATCCACCATCTTAACCTTAATGGGTCATTCTCCACCAAAATTAAATGAATTCCTATATGTACGATGGGATTCATTAAATAACTTACCCAAAATCATCAGGATTGTTCCATTTCCAAAATATTGCTTCTCATTTCCACTCACAGCCAGATATGTTGATACTAAATCCTACCCCTATGACTGTCACCATCTGTACCTATAGAGAAGCCTTAATGGGGGACTATACACAATAAAGGTGCCAATCCCTAAAAATCTTCTACGCTCTACATGCTCCGACTCACTACTACACTAAGTGACCAATATCAGTGATATTTTACAGTCCATGTGCTTATCCAAAACACAGAGCGGTGCCGCTATCAAAGTACACGGCAGAGCCGACTGCAACACAGAGTTGCAAAAAGACCCTTCCCCAACTTTTCTATAGTCTTTTCAATCTCTTGACTGCCACAATTTTTTCCAAAAACAACCATCAGGTCTCGGATCTCATTCTGGTTCCTCAAAGAATGTTCTAGATATTATCAAGAGATTAGTCTTGATAATTTGTATCTATTATACCTGGACTGGACTGTGAATACGCTACAAAATGATACAATTGTTAGTTTATTGTCTGATCTATTGATGTGAATACTCATAGGATGTCCATTCTATATGGAGAGATATCACACAGTGCATATGGGGGGGGGGGGGGTATTCTGCGGTATCAAGTTTAATAGCCGTTGGTAGCCACAAAATATTTGTAACAAAAACATCTGTTTAGTTACATGGTGACAATATGTCGAACCCCTTACTACTTTATCTCCCATCTAATGTGTCCCCCAGGTCATGTCCTCCAAAACAAGAATAATGGATCAACTATTATATACAACTCGATTCCCCAACTTTGTACAGTCTTTCCAATGTCTCACCCCTCTCTTGGCCTTCATGGATTGTTTTTGTTGCTTTTTAGTATCTGGATGCAAAGGTCCACCAGAAGAAATCATTGTGAGTGCCCAAAAGTCAAAGAAGGTCCAACCTTGAGTGACCCGAGGCTGTACAATACCACTTGGACTCTTTTTGTGTTACTTCAGGACACTTTAGCAAATCTTGGGCTCTCTGGTGGACCAGTTTGACCATGTGTATAGATGAACTTGGTGTTATGGAGTAAGCTATATGGACAGTACAGTCCTCCAGCCATAGTCCCAGGATCTAACAATACGGAACGCACCTATCATACAAAATTATACGTCTATAAGACAGCAAAGCATGAGGAACCTGATTGAGCAGTTACTATGTTGCAACTTAACCTTGAGCCCTATCTTTTATAAATAAGATTATGTTCTGAAATATGACACCAAACAACTAATATGATATATGTACGTGACCTGACTCACCCAGTACAGACAGAACGGTCCCATCTCCAAAATACTGTGCTCTGCCGGCATTCACAGTCACTTAAGTCAGTATAGAAACCAGCAGCTTCCTCCCAGGTGCACGGACTCTAAGCCTTTGAAATATTATTACTGGTCTCATGGTGGTTAGTCCCTCATGATTCTTCTGTGTTTTTACAGAATTTCAACCTCAAATCCAACATTTAAGACATATGTGTAGACAGGAGGTAGAATGACAAGTCTGTTGCTACTCATCTACTTGGAAGCTCATGTATACAGTATATGATCAGTCTTTCGATAGCTTTAGTCTTGAAGACCATGAAACCTCCTTGGTTCTACTCAATTGAGCCTTATTCACCAGATATCCCTACTATTGTGTAACTACAGTCCGGTAGAAAAGTTTTCTTAGTCTAGTTCTGTTCGGCAATTTCCACTGTCCTAACATTTTCACCTCCATTGATCTAGACCTAAATTTTAAACATGTATCAACCTTACACGATGGCAAAGCCCACCAAAAATCTATTGGAAAAACTTTCTTAAATCTGTTTAGAACCATTTCAAGATGTTCTTCACACTGACTTACTATACCCAGAAGAAGTGACCTATAGCACCTAACCTACATTGTACTCATGACTGACATGACCCATATTCCTATTGACCCCCCTAAAAATGTTTTAAACCAAGAGCCACAAAAGTCTTCAAGTTAAACTTTAGAAGTCATGTAGTGACTTACCCATGACATGCAGCACGGTCCCTCCACCAAAATACTGGGGGTCATAGGAACACATTGATAAGAGCTAGCACCAAATCTGAAAAAAAGGGCCCATTGGTCCAATTGGGAAAAATTTTGTGTCCCTTCATTTTTGTTAGGTGACATATTGCTTTGTACCAATGATGGACGATGATGAATATTTGGTATGTGAATTTTCTTTAGAAATGCGATGGACTAGTCCTGACCTAATATGATCCTAGTACTGATACTGTAACTCATATGGTGGACACTAAGTCATTGGGTTTGGTTCATGATATCACATACATTAGCTCCACAATTTTGTAGGGTTCTAGACTATGGTTGGCCATACCAACCACCATCCCAAGACCAACTACATACACAATACAAAGAAATGATCCTAAAATTTGATATACACCTTTAAAATTCCCTCCATAACCATAACGTACAATCATAACGACCGAATTTTAGTAGAGTAAAACTAAAGAATTCCACTATTTCTCCATGATTTGCATGGTCTTATAATACAATGTGGGCAAAAATCTACTCTATACACACAAATTCTATCAACAACAAAGACTATTATCATGTCCTTGTACAATTACTTACTAATACTGGACCACTGACTAGTGACCTACAGAGTACAACCGGAATATAAAACGTATATCACATGGATTTATTACAAGATAAATTCCCCAATCGTACTTACCAAGTACAACCAGATGACTCCCGCTCCCGAAATATTGTATATTGCCCTCACAGCAGTACTTCATTGCTTTAAAACCCTGATCGTTACCTTTTGCAAACCCTATTACAATATGCGCTGAACCACCATCCTTTATGGCAGAGCCCTGTGTTACCGACACTGAGTTTTTCCAAAAACATTATAGCCAATTTTGGATGAATTCTGGTTCCGTGAATTACAAGACTCTAAAGAAACCTCACAGATAGTTCAGCTATTCATTACACCCAATATATAAACATATAAATATGTAAACTGTATAACTTTTTCCTTTACATAAATCAAAAATCTAAGTACCTTACTGCTATTGCATATCAATGTCTAAGTCATGTCCCAATTTCAATCATCTTACCCAACACGGAAAGGACGGTTCCAGATCCAAATTCTTGCTTCTGGTTGCTCACAGCTCATAATGACTGTATAAAAACTACCATTTTGTAGACTATCGACACTTACACGAATACCAAATACAATGTTGAGGTCACAAAAACCATAAAAACTTACCCAAGACACTGACTACAGTCCCTGCTCCGAAGTAAGGAGGTGAGTTGGTCACAGAGAGAGGACCCTCTCTGAAAACCTACCATGAGAGCTGCCCCGCGTCCTTTAAGCCTAAGTATTGGTCACATAAAAGAACAAGTTCTACTTTTGGACATTTCCATCCCACGGTGATTGTATCAAATCTCATTCAATTGCAATATACACGTCAACACTTACCTAAAACACTGACTGTTGTTCCTGCCCCAAAGTAAGCGGCAGAGGTTGTCACAGAGACTCGACCCTCTTCGAAAACCTAATCTGAGAGTTGCACGGTTCTTACCTAGCACAGAGAGGGTCGTTCCAGTTCCAAATTCCGGCTTCTGGGCAGTCACAGCCCCCCATGGCTGTATAAAAACTATGACAGACTTGAATTTTTTGAGACCATAAAAACTTACCCAAAACAGTAAGTACTGTCCCTGCTCCAAAGTAAGCAACGGTGTTTGTCACAGAGACAAAGACCCCTCTTAAAACTTGCCCTTCCTTATGTTTGTTGTCCCTGATATTGTCTATTTTTGAAAGCTCTATTCATATGGTCTCCAAGAGTCTATCTTATAGAAAAAAAAATTAAGACAACCCCATTTTTCTTGGTTCTCCAAAATGCAATCAACTTGTCTCATTTTCCTTCGTCTCAATATCTAGCGATGTATACAACAGTATATTCGGCCTGACCCAGATTGTCCCAGCTCTCTTCCTCTTAAACATCTCAAAAATTTACAATAACCTTATTTTTAATATCCAGGTTTACAATACATTTCTGAGTATAGAGCAGAGTATAAAAATACTGACCTAACACCGAGAGGACGGTCCCTCCACCGAAATATGCTTGATAGTTACACAGGGGTAATGGCCAGCTCAAAAACTTCATAGACATAAGTGGGGTTCTGTATACCTTGGCCGGGCTATCTCTAAATGGACTTATATTCTAGTCGTAGAAGTGAAGCCTTAAGAGAACCGTAAATTCATACAAAAAGGATATAAAAAGACTAAAGGGAAAAGCACTTACCCAGGACGGTGAGAGTTGTCCCTTTCCCAAAAACAAGAGCAGCTCCGTATGAAGCCACAAAGACATCTCTATGAGCAAAAACATCATCAATATCCGTGAATCCAATGTCCATCTACTCATACAAAGTAACGATTCCACCATGAGGCTCCTTCTAATAATAAAACATCTTCTTACGTGAAATTTCTTCTTCTAATCCTTGAATGCTTGAAGGCCTCTCCATCCCCCTCTGTATACTGTGCGTCACCTCCTCTATATGGACTCTGAAGCTCCTCAGATGTCCGTGACTCCTTCTACGCGTCTTACATTTCTTTCCTCTTCTATCACCTTTTTTGTAATGTAACAGAACTTCTTCTGCTTCCTCTTTCTCAAGTGTAGCAAACAGTTTCTTCGCACCTTCACTTATCAATATTCACATCATTATTTTTTTTTTATTTATTTCACCCAGTTATACGACTTTTTTTCTAGATTTTTTCTTTACGGTCATCATATCCTACATTTTTGTTTTGAGGACATATTCTGTCTTTACACGGCTTTTGTTATGGATCCATTTGGTGCCTATGGTTTCTCTGCGTGTCTTAGATTCTCTTTAGAGATGTTTTCTTCTAGATTTTCATATAGTTCTGAAAAAAATATCTCACTAATGATGTCCATCTGGTCTCATCCATCTATAATATCCCACATTACTCCTCTTTATATTCATGACTCCACTATGTTGACATCTATTTCTAATTGTTGGTTTGACGTTGACTATGATGACCTTTTCCTATTTTGAGCCACCATCTTTATTTCTTACAATGGAGCTTCTTCACCTCTTTCTTGATGGTGCCTCGTATTCTCCTTAATGGTGGCGTCTCTCAGCATTGGACATTACAAGGCCTCTCAACATCTTCTATGGTGGAGCCACTCAGCACCTTCCATGATGGAACCTCCAATATCTATTATGATACTAACTGAACATTTTGCATGATGGCGCTGCTGAGCATTAGCCATGGTGGTATTTCTCAGCATCTTCCATGATGGCACCTTGTAGACTCAGAATCTAAGTAGATTCAGCATCTTCTGTGATGGAGCTTCTCAGCATCTTCCATGATGGAACTTCTGAACCTCTTCCTTATCACTCAGCACCTTCCTCCATTTCTAGTGATGATCTATATTCCCATATCTTTCTCTGTTCTCTTATCTATACTCAATATCGTTAATAATTCTCATTTTTGAATATCTTTATCTAAGTGACACTGGCCCACCCAATATCAAAGAATCATCTGGTCTACACAGCGTTCTAACTCAATGATGGCCTCAGAAGTCAACCCCATTTGGAGTTGACGTTGGGACCACTCACTTATCAATAGGGTTTATATCTTATGGGATCACTGATAAGTTAGAAGGTGAGTGTCAGTGTTTTTTTTATTCTATCATACCTCCCCTGGACCTCCGCTTATTATATTCCAGGATATGACATCACACCACAAACAAAATTGGCAGCCAAATATTCACAAAATCTTGAAAAATTTGGCCATTTTTAGTTGGAGGGTAGACCTTTACTATACTTTCCTCTTGCAGGTCCAAGTGAACTGTTGACAACAAACAACTTCAATACTTCAGTATGGGCAGGGGTGAACCTTGCCTTTTTGCCACCTGAGGCGGATAACACCACCACCCGCTGCTCCCCCAATCCCTGCCTCACCCCCCCCCCCCACAGCAAAAAGGCTAGGTTCACTCCTGACTACACAGCATGTAGTCCAAAAATTGTTTCAATTTTTGGACCCCACGTTGTGTAGTGATTAACCCCCTCCCCCCCACCAGTGTCCGCTTACCTGCAGCTCCCTGTTCTTCTTGGTCCAGTCCACTGTCCGGTCTTCAGAGTGCCCCCCCACCCCCCCTGCGTTGGACACAGGCACACGTCTGGTGCGGGCCTGATTACGTGGCCACGTCACCCGGTGTGTGGGGCAGAGGGGGCGGCATTAGCAGGCAGAGAGCAGGCAGGGAGAGGACCTGCTCTCTGCTAAGCGTGAGGGGCGGCCGCTGGAGCAGCGCTGCATTCACAGGGTCTCCCCAAACCACCGCTCGCTTCCTGTGTCGGGCTGCCGAGACGGTGATTCTAAGCCAGTAAAACTGCCACTTCCCCCTGGGGTCCCGGCATAGCGCCGCCTGAAGCGGTCGCTTCAAGTCGCCTCATGAGAGGTGCGGCGCTGGGTATGGGAAAAAAGTTGCGATAAACCTTGCAACATTATTTCAAAAACTCCTAAATATTCTAAAATGTAACAATTTTACTTGACCAATTGTCTCTTTTTCTATAGTGAACATTGAGGTTTTACAGTATGTTATCCATATTCTACTATACATGTGTTTATATTATTTTCTTCCATATATTCCAATGTCTTGCCCACTCTTATCCTTCTGTCCTCTTAAAATCCAGTCTATGGGGAAACATTGAAAATTTCTTGGGGCAAGAAACAAAATCATATAAAAAATATATAAAAAACATCTCAGCTGCCATTGTTAAGTTGGACCCAAGTGCCAAGTAAGGTGTACGGCGATAGACCAATCTCTCAAGCTACTGCCCGATCTTCTTGTTGCATGGATAGCTTTATTAAATTGGTTACAATACAAACATTCTACTCTACAATGATAAATTCCCTTGAGGGTTTTTGTAAAGGCTTCCCATCAGTTTGTATCACAGTGCCCCCTGTCCCCACAATGTTACACCCTCATACAAAAAGAAGAGACTCTGCTCCTAGCTGCCGGGTTACAAGTCACATCTTGGCGGCCTCTTCTTGGAACTCCAACAGGAGGAGCTGCCGATTGTGGTTTGTTACAGTAACGAATGTTACAAGTTCTCGTCGCATTCTATCTATAGATTTGTTTTTGATCTCTTTTTATAAACAGAGGAAACAGGAAGATGTTGGGAATAAATATCTCCCCTAATTGGTGGGAAAAGTCGGTCATGTTCAAAAATGTTAACAATTAAAAAAATCAAAAAGTTCCCTCGAGATTTGCTTTTCTTATGTTACAAGACCATCACCGAGAGACGTCTCCGTCATAGAGAGCTGAGACTACTGTGAAGATTTCTGACCCATTTTCTTTTATTGTACCTTAAACCAGGTCACCCGAAAAACACACCCAAGGGGGCGACGCTGAAATCAGCCAATCAGAGATCACAGAGAAATACCTGACTTTACCTATATGGATGGTATTTCCTTACGATAGTGATACGTGAGATCTGAGACCCGGCACCCATACTGATCAGCTGATATCTGCACAGTGTACAGAGCCAGAAGTCGAGATTAGTGAACCAGTTTATTACGAATTTTCCAAAACCTGAGTTTTCTGGGGGATTCACCACTACAGAATCACTACTATGGTGTGGGGTGTCTTCAGACCTGAGACGATAATAAGGAGTGGTCCAGGGCCATGCTGACATCATGACTCCTTGACGCCAGTGTCATGATATTGCCATGCCCCATGTGACTTCTGGGGCTCAATCACAAACCTCGGCGATACCCTGTGGCCAATGAAATCAGCAAGGAGGCCAAAAACAGACCAGGATAGAGCCGTGACAAAGTACTGCAGATCAAGGGAACTGGCAATAACATGGCATGGCTGCTATACAGTATACAGAGCTGTATACTTCTGAGTCCATATACTGTGCTCCGGCCACTGGACCTCACTGATCACATATGGGTGTCCTATCCTAAGGACTGTATAGTCTTGGACAACTCCTTTAAATATTGCAATACCTGAGATAACCTGTACTAAAAGGGGGGCGCTCTTCCTGGAAGGTATCAAACAAGTTATTTTTATGACTTTTAAGATGAAATATTCAATGTCTGATCATTTTGGGATAAAATAAACCCCCACCTCTTCTATAACAAGTATCAGGCTGGTTCTCGCCTATAGCAGGAGGCAGCGATATCCTGCAGGAAGTCGCTGTCTGACAGCCGGTGAGAATTCCTCACAATCTCTTGATGGATTTCGGTTGCTTCGACCACAGTCTTTTTTTTATTACGACTTTCTCATCCATTTATCTTTATAGTCGGCTGCCTCAAAACCGTCACAGCAGTTTCCTGAACCAAACAGACATCGGAACGTGGCGCAGCCGCAACAAACCGCCGGGTGTAAATTAATAAGGCCCGTCAATCGCTTTATATTCCACTTTGTTCTTATTAACCCCATAGTGACACTTTGTTATGAGAATATCATTCCTGTGAGTGTTATATGAAGTCTGAGCACTAGAGGGCGCTAAATATCTTCCTATTTTCTATCAGGGTTGAAGCCGTTTCTGCAGCGTTAATCTGAATATTTTCTCATATTTTAACCGTATCATGTTCTGGACGTCAATAGATGCAGATACCGAAGGCGGAAACTTATAGATTTTTTGAAAAAGTGTTATATCCTGCAATTTTCTGACCACTAAACCTAATAATAGACTGACAATTACCAGTTTCTTTGCAGCAGTCACTTCATTTCCAATAAGACAGGGTTCCAATAGAAGATAACACCTCTATAGATATCACTACTGACTACAGATGATGTCACAGCTTATTTGTACAGAGAATATCTAGAAAACGCTTCCAGAGACCTCAATGAGTCAGTTCCAGACTATTGCTTCCTATGGCCATGACTATGCTATCAGAACACTAAATGCAGGTATATAGACAAATCTCCTGTATATACAGTGCACTAGACTTATATGGACATGTTTAGTTTGTTGGAAGGTTAAGTGTGTTGGAAAGACGAAGAAGAAATTCTGTTACATTTTACAAGATCAATTCTTTTATTTTATTCTTCCTTTATTACAGTCACATACAATTAAAGCGATTTATTTTATTGCTCTTAATACGCGGCCAGTTTTTCTTCAATCCAGGACACATAGTTACACACCTTTGTATACACCCCTGGATATCCGGGTAAGGCGCAGCCGTAACCCCAGGACACGACGCCTTGCAGAACTCCATTGCAAACCACAGGACCTCCAGAATCGCCCTAAAGAAACCAGAGACACCATGACTGGAGACGAGTCACTCCGATCACACATGTGTATGGGATCTGGAATAACCAGGTTAACACCAAACGTACAGGCCTGGGCTATAAGACACATTGTTGTAAATGTATGGCCAAGGTGTAAACTATAACTGTCCCGGACCATAATGATTCATAAAGGGTTTTCTGGAAAATTAACATCAATGACCAATGTTGGATTGTAATTAAAACACTTATTATAAAAGATTAACCCACAATATACCTGACAAGAGTCTTTTCCACCTTCTAAGAAACCCAAGCAGACCATGTTGTCAGTGATTTGTCCAGGATAGGCAGCTTGGCAGAGCTGATCAGCCAAAATTGGAGCTTTCAGGCATTGCAGAATATCCGGATAATTAACTAAAAAAAAGATGACACATTAAGTCACAGAAAACAGAGAATATTACAGCCGTACACCTCCTATAAACACCAGTGATATAAGCTTATCCTGCACTGATCTAGAGTTACATCCTGTATTATACTCCAGAGCTGCGCTCACTATTCTGCTGGTACAGTCACTGTGTACATACATTACATTACTTATCCTGTATTATACCCCAGAGCTGCGCTCACTATTCTGCTGGTGCAGTCACTGTGTACATACATTACTTATCCTGTATTATACTCCAGAGCTGCACTCACTATTCTGCTGGTACAGTCACTGTGTACATACATTACTTATCCTGTATTATACTCCAGAGCTGCGCTCACTATTCTGCTGGTACAGTCACTGTGTACATACATTACATTACTTATCGTGTATTATACTCCAGAGCTGCGCTCACTATTCTGCTGGTGCAGTCACTGTGTACATACATTACATTACTTATCCTGTATTATACTCCAGAGCTGCGCTCACTATTCTGCTGGTACAGTCACTGTGTACATACATTACATTACTTATCCTGTATTATACTCCAGAGCTGCGCTCACTATTCTGCTGGTGCAGTCACTGTGTACATACATTACATTACTTATCCTGTATTATACTCCAGAGCTGCGCTCACTATACTGCTGGTACAGTCACTGTGTACATACATTACATTACTTATCGTGTATTATACTGCAGAGCTGCGCTCACTATTCTGCTGGTGCAGTCACTGTGTACATACATTACATTACTTATCCTGTATTATACTCCAGAGCTGCGCTCACTATTCTGCTGGTACAGTCACTGTGTACATACATTACATTACTTATCCTGTATTATACTCCAGAGCTGCGCTCACTATTCTGCTGGTACAGTCACTGTGTACATACATTACATTACTTATCCTGTATTATACTCCAGAGCTGCGCTCACTATTCTGCTGGTACAGTCACTGTGTACATACATTACATTACTTATCCTGTATTATACTCCAGAGCTGCGCTCACTATTCTGCTGGTACAGTCACTGTGTACATACATTACATTACTTATCCTGTATTATACTCCAGAGCTGCGCTCACTATTCTGCTGGTGCAGTCACTGTGTATATACTTTACATCACTTATCCTGTATTATACTCCAGAGCTGCGCTCACTATTCTGCTGGTGCAGTCACTGTGTACATACATTACATTACTTATCCTGTATTATACTCCAGAGCTGCGCTCACTATTCTGCTGGTGCAGTCACTGTGTACATACATTACATTACTTATCCTGTACTGATCTCTCCATTTATTCTCTGCCTAGATACATTGACTGTTACCCCTGGTTATATATTTATATATATTTATATGCTTTATATGTTTATTAGGGTTGAGCCGATCTTGAGATTTCAGGATTGATGTTAAAATCCGATTTCCGATCATGTTCCATCCAATCCTGATCGCTCAATCCTAATGTTTATCACAAAATAATCAGCTTTTCCAGACAACACAAATTTATGATATTTTGTCACAAGATGTTTTTTCTATCTGTATGTGTGCGGCCACCCAGTGGTCATATTGTTTGTTGCAGCCTTTCAAGGGTCTTTTGTACTAAATTAGTATGACAAGATATTGCAGTTCTGATGACAGTCATGGTGCACACACGTGCACAGTACGTGTAGGTCCCGGTCCTCGCTCTGTGTATGCTATAAATGTGTGCACTGAGGATATCACTCTCCTTTGTCTCACTCTATATAATGTTTTCTCACCCCCATTGCTCAGAGTGTTCCCCCATCCAGAGATGAGGCAGCTTGTCCCGACCTCGCCACAATGAGTCGGTAGGCTGACCGTCTTCACTTGAGTGTTCAGCCTTACCGGCTTTTTCAGCCGAATTAACATGATGTCATTGTCAAGAACAGAAGCATCGTACTGTGGATGTCGGATGACCTTAGAAGACGCAATGAACTGCTCGGCTCCTTCTAATACATTGATGTTATGTTCTCCAAGTCGGACTTCAATACGTCTAAAACAGAAAAACTTATAGTTTTATAGTGACGCTATTACTGGGGTCAACCTGGGAACTCATATGCATTTGTGATATATAGGGTTGTCTCATTTGGAAAAAATGTATTATATACCCTATTCAAGAATATGAGAGCGGCATCTACTACTTGGAATCTCACTGTGTGTGCAGAGTGGATCACTCGTGCTCTGGTGGACATGATCACAATTGTGTACAAGGATCTGCCATCAGTTGAGGGTTAAAGAGTCTAAATTACAAATAAATGTTGGCTACATGTTTGTTCAGCCTACAGATACTACTCAGTACATATGCATAAGCTATCTATGATCAAGTTATAGACTCTAAGGCTTCCCCAAGTTAGAGAGGGGTAAATCAGGGGAACTAGTAAAAACCGGGTAAGACCAGGAGATCACCAGTTAAACAGAATAAGGTTCTTGCAGAGAATTCGGAGAACACAGAGCCTAGATACAAATGTAATCACAGGCATCTGATAAAGGAATGTTTCAGCCCTTTATTGGCTCTGCATCTCACCCCTCTCTTGTCTGAACTGACTCGGACAAAGTTTGGCTAGTAGACATAGCAATCATAAAGCAACAGCCCTGGAGCAAATACTGATATGGTACAGACTCTCCCCCAGCAGAGCTGCAGAGAAGAGAAAACAACTGATGGGCAGACAAGTAATGGAGCGTGAAGATTCTGATTCCTGACATGTTATATGATCATTTTCCATCAATTGTATTACATGGCGCCCAAAGGTCAGTCTCACATTTGCTCCAATTTACCTACTACTAGATCTAATGATGCAAAAAAGCATGCATACATTGAACGAGAACCATGAGCGTATATCAGCATTACACAGTATATATAAGTACTAGGCGTTGGTGATTTTGCTGCATTGCACATACATATATTATTTCCTTACCTTTGATAGCAGTGAGCAGCAGACACCACCCATAGGGTACTAATCAGGGACCCTCCACAGAAATGATAGCCGATATTCAGGGACACCTGGTACGGAACAGAACCTTCTGGACACGTGTACCCTCCGACAATCTTATCATCATCCTCAATGGGGGCTGCGGCTGAAAAAAATCAATTAACAAATATTATTTTGTAAATTGTTATTTTGTAAATTGTTACGGGTCATCAGTAATACCCCATTAAAGGGGTGGTACCACGTTTCAGTCCCTATCTGAACCTAAGTACCGGGTTCTGGTTCTCCTCTCAGAGCTTGGCTTTCTCCAGGGTTCCCATAGAGAATGAATGGAGCTGCAGGCTGCATACTCGGCCAGACGGTCCACCAAGATTGGTGGGGATCCCAACAGTCGGACTGATCAAGAAGTTTTTTCTATTGATAGGGGATGTTTTACATTTGTTGCAACTATTCAGCAAGGGCAACTGATGTCCTTTGTATGACCACACAGGTCGGACTTTACTAGCTCAGATTACCTTGCTATAAAAAAAGGTCCATATAGCAAAAGGCAGAGAACAGAGGAGACATCATGGAAGATGAAAGGAGGTTGGTGTCCTTCAGCGTCCATTGATCCATCAGGATCTCAATAGTTCAATCCCCCACCCACTGAAATTGGTGTCCTTCAGCATCCGTCAATCCATCAGGATTTGTGGGGATTCCACCGATTGGACCCCCTATAGATTGCAAACTACTCCTCTACGCAACTGATACCACAGGCCGTACTTTCCTGTGTGGCCCAGATGACCATGGTGGGAAGCAGAGGACACCTTATATAATGTGAATGGAGATCGAAGTTCTTCAGTGTCCGTTTTCCACCAATGCTTTCCTACTATCTAATAGTCATCAAGGATATGCCACCCCATGACCTTATATCCACTCTTGTCTCGAATATGTTAGAATCTCTGATATAATACACTTATACCATAGAGAGATGTATAGAAGTTACAAGGGAAATGTCTACATACCAGCAAGTCCCAGGACGAGAAGCAGAAGTTTCATGTTGATATTGTGAAGTCTGTCTTGGCCGCATCTCACCGATATAAACCCTTTATGGGCTGAGGGTTATCTGTATCACCTTGACATGTGTCTGTTCACATGGATGTTCAGGCCAAACACCAAATGTAATAAGTAACAGAAGACTTAATATCAATCCACAACCTCTTAGAGAACATTGCGACATCTAATTTGTCATCTTCATCTGACGGTTCTTTGGATGGACTTATTATGTTTGCAAATGTCCAGCAAGATCAAGGACGTCTGCTAAGATACATCTATCACATGGACGGAAGAGTCCTCCGCTGCTTGTACCACTGTATAGAGTCCGGAGGGCGGCCTTACTCAATGGTATATAAGTCACATATGACCTTGTGTGATTGACCAGACCAGGGCACCTTCCATTGCTCCATGGTCCGGTTCTGATGTTCATGTGCCCATTGCACTGTAGGGGATTTTAATGGTGGTCAATGGTCAGAACAAGTCACCTACTTGGTCTTCGACTACCCATCCCCATGGCTGTATGAGACATATTTCCATCATAAACAGCAACTCATTCAGTAGTTAGTGCTACAATCATTCTTCTCCAGGATCACACCATGTGGGTTAGTCTTTACTCCCCACACTAAGACATCTGCACCCATTCCCAATTTGCCTTTTGTTGGACCACCTTTGATAGGTACCAGCCGCAACCTACTGGGAATACACCAATAAGACCTGTTAGATTTGCCATATCCCATAATTGTCTCCATAGTTCTTGCATTCTGTACCTTCTTGCTTTAGGTCTGTCCTATATATGGACTGCTGCACTACCTGGGATTGTAGGACACTGAGTAGTTTACACGGCGGACATTAGCGGAGACCAGGTGGCTATTTAAATACCCACCATACTATTACGGCAGAGGTAAAGGAAGGGGTTAAAGAGAACCTGCCAGTTTGTGTATTTAGTTGACTCCCCCCAGACCACGGCCCTCATAGTCTCAGATACCTGACCACGGCCGTCATCACCAAGAAACACGTAAGGAAGAGGCCACAGGGCCTGAGAGATTTGGTGAAGGTGATCGGACAGGTCAGAGCCGTCCTCTAGGTCAGATTCTACTTTACTGCTATGGACGGCGATACATTAGACGCGCTCACTGTACAATGTGCTCCTTATAGTTACCAGGTTTTAGCCTTCCAGGAATCTTCCCCCTACAAGGACCCATCACCATCCTTGTGGAGGATTTTATGGTCATTGTGAATCAGTAAGCGGCGGCGCCACAAAGACTGGGGATACTGTGATGGCGCCGGCGTCCATGGCCTTAGATATCACACCGTGACGTCACCAGGTCATATATATAGGAGTACTGTGTGATATATAGGGGTGAGGTCATATATATAGGAATACTGTGTGATATATAGGGGTGAGGTCATATATATAGGAATACTGTGTGATATATAGGGGTGAGGTCATAATATATAGGAATACTGTGCGATATATAGGGGTGAGGTCATATATATAGGAATACTATGTGATATATAGGGGTGAGGTCATATATATAGGAATACTGTGTGATATATAGGGGTGAGGTCATACTATATAGGAATACTGTGTGATATATAGGGGTGAGGTCATATATATAGGAATACTGTGTGATATATAGGGGTGAGGTCATATATATAGGAATACTGTGCGATATATAGGGGTGAGGTCATAATATATAGGAATACTGTGCGATATATAGGGGTGAGGTCATATATATAGGAATACTGTGCGATATATAGGGGTGAGGTCATATATATAGGAATACTGTGTGATATATAGGGGTGAGGTCATATATATAGGAATACTGTGCGATATATAGGGGTGAGGTCATAATATATAGGAATACTGTGCGATATATAGGGGTGAGGTCATATATATAGGAATACTGTGTGATATATAGGGGTGAGGTCATATATATAGGAATACTGTGTGATATATAGGGGTGACGTTATAATATATAGGAACACTGTGTGATATATAGGGGTGAGGTCATACTACATAGGAATACTGTGTGATATATAGGGGTGAGGTCATATATATAGGAATACTGTGTGATATATAGGGGTGAGGTCATACTACATAGGAATACTGTGTGATATATAGGGGTGAGGTCATATATATAGGAATACTATGTGATATATAGGGGTGAGTTCAGTGCATGTCATGTGCAGACCTGGAGACCAAGCCCTTATCTACAGCAGATTTCCACCATATCTTCTATATCCTGGCTATATCCTTTAAGACCACCCTCTAGAAGACACTTTACTATGCAAGTTTGGATCATTCTCTCTGAGAGGTTTCATTGTATACAATATCTTGTCCTTGGAAAGCTGGGTGATAACTAATATTGCACCTCAATCTCTCTGGTACATCGGGTTATTTGCACAGTGCTGCACTCCATGTTCTCATACTGTCTCAAGTACATTTAGGAAAGGCGTCAGTGGGACTACCAACCAGGATTCCCAGGGTTATTTGAGATTTAGACATTGATGTTCTGGCCCTAGGATAGGTCATCACTATCAGATCACTGGGGTCTGACACCTAATACCCTCACCCATCAGAGATTTGCAGCCACTGGTGCTAGCAGAAGGCTCAGTACACTGTGTAGTGTTGCGGTTAGGTAATGGTCGACATCATGATAACCATAAGGAGTCTCAGACTTATTAGGATAATGAATCATTCTTTATTACGCAGAATCTAGTAACAGCTCAACTTCTAAATCCTGAATTACAGTCGCGTCTCCTTGTCCTTCCCTTTAATTGGCAGCGATGACATCATTAATCCAGTCAACAAAGTTGCAGAGCTTGGTGTAGACTCCGGGATAATTGGGCTGTGCGCATCCGTAACCCCAGGACACAACTCCATGCACCTCTCCATTGCAAACCACTGGACCACCAGAGTCGCCCTACGGTGAAGGAAGGAGACGGAGTAAAGAGTATTGTTAATACTTCACCAGTTTTCTGACCTAGTAATGCTCCATTTCTAATCTTATGCTCTGGTCATGTCAAGTCACCTGACAAGAGTCCTTTCCACCCTCAGGGAAGCCCAAGCAGATCATGTTCTCTGTGATCTCTCCTGGGTAGGATTTATGACAATCTTCTTCAGATACAATAGGAACATCCACGCACTGTAAGATGTCCGGGTTAACCACTAGAAAACAATAACAGCAAGTTAAATACAATGTATCAACAATGTATCAAATTCTACAAGAAAGAGTTAGTGCTCTAAGTGCAGGAGCAATAGAATATCTATATGTTGTAACACTCATAGACCAAATCATGGCCAGGCTTTTCTTGGAATAGTTTGGAAGGAGACATTCTTAGAATATTTATCTTGGTCTTCATGATAAGTCCTAAATCTGCACCCATGAAGCCTCGACTTACATCCTGTATATCCCCAGCCGGACACTAGGCACATGGTCCCCGCCGCTGGGCTACTTCCAGGTGGACAGTTTGCAGGCAGCTTGATGGGTTGGATGGCGTCACTAAACAGGGCCGGCTCCGATAGCTTGATCAACATGATGTCATTATCAATCAAGTATGGGTTATACTGCGGGTGGCGGATGACCTTCTCCGAGTCGATGAATTGTTCTGTTCCCTCTAAAGCTCTTATGTTATATTCGCCGATTCTGGACTGGATTTTTCTAAAACAGAGGAGAAAAAATTGTTGAGCGGTTAAAGCACGGCTATGGATTAACAAAGCACCGGATGGCCTTATTGTGAGTTATGTGCTCTCCCCTGGAGCATTGACCTCCTCCCTATCTGTATACATAGGAGGTTATTCAGTACCACTGTACTAACACTAGGAGATGGAGACTTCTTTAAAGTCTACTCTACATTGGAGATATGTTGGAAGCCTCCCATATGTGCCACTCTATAGGCTGGTTATATTTGGTCAATGGTGCCCTAAGAATCTATTCAGTGTACCCACCAGGACCTTTTCTCACACTGCAAACACATTTTGGCTGATCTAACCGTCATCATACATTAGGCATAGAAAAAGACCATCATCATACATTGTTTGTCTACCAATCGGCCATTATGTCATAGTATGGGTCAACTCCTATAAAAGATTAAATTTCGGGGAAAGGAAAAACAATCCTAGTTTTTGTAACACCCTCAGGACATCAGAGCCCCTTAAACCTTCCTGTCCCTAACAGTACTTACGATTTATAGCAGTGAGCAGCCGACACCACCCACCGCTCGTTGATCAGGATTCCTCCACAGAAGTGGTAGCCGACATTGAGAGACACTTGATAGTCCACATTGCAAGGGTATCCACCAACGATCTTATCATCACCAAAAGGGGTCGCCACTGAAACAGAGACTTGTGCCCATTAACCTGGATAGGTTACAGCTTTATAACAATGTAACATGACGATACAAGAGTAAAGAGACACAAATAAAATGAGAAGATCTCAAAGAGCTTCTTACCGGCAACCCCCAGAAGGGCCAGGACGAGAAGGATCTTCATTGTAAGCCAGAAGGATTCTCACTGGCCCCGACAGAGGATTTTATACTTTGGTTAATCAGTAATGTTATCGTCTTTCTTGTTGGCTCTCGGGCTCAGCACTAATGGTGGAGGATCGGACAGGTGGCTTGGCGCGGACTTTATTATTTTCCAGTTCTCCATCTGTTCAGTGGAAATACTTGTGCACCGTAGCCATCTATAGTGTTCAGAAAGGCATCATACGGTAGACATGGAGGGGACGGATATAAGACACAATCCCTTTAAAGGGCCATGTTGGGGGATGAGCGATAGGATTGTAATCTACATGTTGTACAGAGAAGATCATATTGGTGGGGGTCTGGGTGTGAAGGGGGTTCACTGCATCTATTATATACGTTGTACACATACACTATAGAACCTCTTCTGTACCCGGACAATTTCTCTGTTTCAGGTCATGCCAATAATTTGTGTCTTTATTCAGTGACACATTGGGCATAGTTTTTGGTCTTGGTCCCCAAGGGATCAAATGACCGCAGAGGTCAGAGGGGAACCACATTATGGCGGCTCCTATAGCTGTGTACACAGCAACCAGGAAGGCAGGGACAGTGAGAAATTGTGATTCTGGAGGAGTACTTCTTTATTTATTGCTGTACATAGGAGGTAGTATTATAGTAGTTATATTCTTGTACATAGGAGTAGTATTATAGTAGTTATATTCTTGTACATAGGAGTAGTATTATAGTAGTTATATTCTTGTACATAGGAGTAGTATTATAGTAGTTATATTCTTGTACATAGGAGGTAGTATTATAGTAGTTATATTCTTGTACATAGGAGTAGTATTATAGTAGTTATATTCTTGTACATAGGAGTAGTATTATAGTAGTTATATTCTTGTACATAGGAGCAGTATTATAGTAGTTATATTCTTGTATATAGGAGTAGTATTATAGTAGTTATATTCTTGTACATAGGAGGTAGTATTATAATAGTTATATTCTTGTACATAGGAGCAGTATTATAGTAGTTATATTCTTGTACATAGGAGTAGTATTATAGTAGTTATATTCTTGTACATAGGAGCAGTATTATAGTAGTTATATTCTTGTACATAGGAGTAGTATTATAGTAGTTATATTCTTGTACATAGGAGGTAGTATTATAGTAGTTATATTCTTGTACATAGGAGCAGTATTATAGTAGTTATATTCTTGTACATAGGAGGTAGTATTATAATAGTTATATTCTTGTACATAGGAGCAGTATTATAGTAGTTATATTCTTGTACATAGGAGTAGTATTATAGTAGTTATATTCTTGTACATAGCAGTATTATAGTAGTTACATTCTTGTACATAGGAGTAGTATTATAGTAGTTATATTCTTGTACATAGCAGTATTATAGTAGTTACATTCTTGTACATAGGAGTAGTATTATAGTAGTTATATTCTTATACATAGGAGGTAGTATTATAGTAGTTACATTCTTGTACATAGGAGCAGTATTATAGTAGTTATATTCTTGAACATAGGAGTAGTATTATAGTAGTTATATTCTTGTACATAGGAGCAGTATTATAGTAGTTATATTCTTGTACATAGGAGCAGTATTATAGTAGATATATTCTTGTACATAGGAGGTAGTATTATAGTAGTTATATTCTTGTACATAGGAGTAGTATTATAGTAGTTATATTCTTGTACATAGGAGGTAGTATTATAGTAGTTATATTCTTGTACATAGGAGTAGTATTATAGTAGTTATATTCTTGTACATAGGAGGTAGTATTATAGTAGTTATATTCTTGTACATAGGAGCAGTATTATAGTAGTTATATTCTTGTACATAGGAGCAGTATTATAGTAGTTATATTCTTGTACATAGGAGGTAGTATTATAATAGTTATATTCTTGTACATAGGAGCAGTATTATAGTAGTTATATTCTTGTACGTAGGAGTAGTATTATAGTAGTTATATTCTTGTACATAGGAGACAGTATTATAGTAGTTACATTCTTGTACATAGGAGTAGTATTATAGTAGTTATATTCTTGTACATAGCAGTATTATAGTAGTTACATTCTTGTACATAGGAGTAGTATTATAGTAGTTATATTCTTGTACATAGGAGGCAGTATTATAGTAGTTAAATTCTTGTACATAGGAGCAGTATTATAGTAGTTATATTCTTGTACATAGGAGCAGTATTATAGTAGTTATATTCTTGTACATAGGAGTAGTATTATAGTAGTTATGTTCTTGTACATAGGAGTAGTATTATAGTAGTTATATTCTTGTACATAGGAGTAGTATTATAGTAGTTATATTCTTGTACATAGGAGTAGTATTATAGCAGATATATTCTTGTACATAGGAGGTAGTATTATAGTAGTTATATTTTTGTACATAGGAGTAGTATTATAGTAGTTATATTCTTGTACATAGGAGTAGTATTATAGTAGTTATATTCTTGTACATAGGAGGTAATTTTTATTAGTAAAAACAAAACAAAAATACATTACATTCCAGCAGAATTAATAACTAATTAATAATAATAATAATAATAATATAACATAAATCAGACATGTCTGTCAGATAACAAAAATGAGAATCACTTTAACTTAAGAGTCCATTGCTGGCAGGATAAAGAGGGGGAAAAAATAAATAAATCCATAAATAAATGAACAGACTTATTTGCAGTGTTATCAGAATATTCAGCAATCGATATATACATTTCTCCACAATTTTACATTATCAGACTTTTTTCTGACCTCCAGAGACTTTATCCACCTCAGTTCAGATATGATATATGTGACAGCGGTCATATGACGGAAGGGCTCTCTGTGTAGGGACACCTGGGTCCTCGTATGCCAGTGATAATATTTGATGACAGTAATAATAATATACAGGGTCTCCCGGTTAATGTCACCTATATTAGTTGGGATGCCATATATGATTTCGGGGTATTTGAGTGATTGTAATCGGGGAATTTTCAGCCTCCGGGATATTTCCTGCCAGATCTTTCGCCCTCCCCCGCACTCTGATATAAAATGTGCCATGGTCTCCTCCTGCTGGCAACCCAATGGACATGCCCGATCTGTCACACTGAGATGCTTTAAGTTGCCTCTTACAAAAAGTTTCCCATGCAGAGATAGCCAGGCAATGTCAAAGAACTTTGCAGGGAGCCTCAGACCAGTGAGGAGCCTCAGACTATCCTGCAGGGTTATAGATGTGCAGTCCCTCAATGCCGGCTGGAGACAATAGAAGGTCTTACATACCCTGGTGTATAGATCTCTCCTGGTCTTACTCACCAGATAGGTCTTTTCAATACCCCATTCTTTTAGGCACCTTATGCCATAGTCCAGATACTGGGGGAGGTAGTCACGAGTCGATCGACCCCTCTTAAGGCTGCCGCCTCGCACCCAGGATTCTGCAAAAGGCAATATCCAGTCCCTGATACTATTTACCCACAGGGAGCCGTTATCTGAGTCCAGGCAACCAAAATTTACTTTTAGAAACATGGAGTCAAAAAACACCCTTGGATTTAACATATCCAGCCCACCCTCTCTCCTCTGTAGGTAGGTTATCCCTCTTTTTACTGGGTTCAACCTGTTCCCCCACAAAAGTTGGAAGAACAGGCTAAAGAGCCTAGTGGAGAAAGATTCTGGCAAAGGAAAGACAACAGAGACGTACAAGAAGACAGGGACCAGGTAAGTCTTCAACATTTTAACCCTTTCTCTATAGGTCAGCCTCCAGTTCTTCCATCGCTGAACCTTTGCATTTCCGGATTCCAACTTTTCTTCCCAATTTAGTCTGCAATTATCATCCCTCCCGAATTTCACCCCAAGGATCTTAATATAGGAGGAGGCCTGGGCAAACTGCGGCAGATCAAATGTAGGACCAGTATGACCCGTCCAGAGAGCTTGACTCTTCTCAAGGTTGACAAGAGACCCGGAGGCCTCTGAGTAACTTCTGATGGCTGCAGACAACATCTCCACCTCACGAGGCTCAGATATCACCACAGTCACATCATCCGCGTAGGCAACAACTCTCAGGGGCAAGCAGTGGGGGACCGGCGCCCCCTGAAAATCACACTCCTGCAGTGACCTAAGAAACGGGTCTATGGCAAACACATACAGTAATGGACTCAGTGGGCAACCTTGTCTCACCCCTGCCTCAACCCTGAAAGCATCACCCTGCCAACCATTAATCAGAGGAAAGCTCTCCGCCTCACGGTACAAAGTTCTCAGCCAATCCACAAATTGTCCCGGAATACCGTACTTTGTCAAAGTCGCCCATAGATACTCATGGTCTACTCTGTCAAAGGCCTTAGCCTGGTCAAGACTCACAACATATCTCCCACACCTCAGAGCTTTACATCTCTCAAACATCTCCCTTATCGAGATAACTGCTCCAGAGATGTTCCGCCCTTTAACTGTGCCAAACTGTGAGCCTGCCAACAGTGCCGGGGACAAACAAACTAATCTAGAGAACAGAATTTTTGCAAGAATCTTCCTATCGACATTCAAGAGGGCAATCGGCCTCCAGTTCTTGATGTCACTAGGCTCTTTACCTTTAGACAGCAGGATCAGGGAGGACACTCTCATGGATGGAGGCATCAGGTGGTTTTCTAGACTAGTTTTGTATACATCCACGAGAATTGGTGCCAAGAGGTCTCGGAATTTCTTATAGAACTCAGCTGTAATCCCATCTGGACCTGGTGCCTTCTTCAGATGTAACTTATCTATGGCCTCTTTCACCTCCTCCACTGTTAACTCTGCTGTCAAAGGAGAAAAGTCCAAATCATTAGTATCAGGACCTGGAGTTGCCTCCAAGAATTGAGCCACC